>NC_090922.1:361999795-362327468 GCF_040938575.1 Ambystoma mexicanum
TGTTTTTTTTAAAAGCCCTGTTTGGACAGTGTGACTGTCTGGCTATCCATAATCAAAATGGAGGTGTCCTACGGACAGCACGCCTGTCCGGACATGTCCGCAAAATGATGACGCACCCATATATGATTCAGGGGCCAAGGCCCTGCCTGCGGACACCAGGGCACATGCGCATCTGATCCCCCTGTGACAGCCGAACACTGAGCCAGTCTGCAAAGTCTGTTAATTCGTTTCGCAATTTTAATTAGTTTGGGGGCGCCGCCCCTGTCCTATGGACACCTTGGCGCATGCGCATCTGAACCCCTGTGTCATCCAAACACAGCACCTGTCTGCAAGGTCCATAAAGTTCTGGAATATTTTTAATTAGTTCGGGGATGCCGCCCCTGTCCTTCGGTCACTTGGGCGCATGCATATTTGACCCCCTGTGCCCTCCAAATACCACACCTGTCCGGATCTGTCCGCTGCATGTGTCGCACTTTTAATTAGTTAGGGGATCCCGCCCCTGTCCTACGGACACATAGGTGCATGCGCACACCCCATCCCATGCAATAGGTGTCCTACGGACAGCTGTCCCATCCGTGAATGTTCGCTGCAACACCATGTGACCGCACCCATGCTGAGCGTCGGTCTGTTATCGCGGACACTGTTCAGAACCCCAGATACATAAAAAGTGCATTTCTGGCCAATCCAAGGTGTTCTACGGTGAAACTTTAGCTTTGCAGAAGTCCTAGACCATGCCCTGGTCAATCTAGAGACTTTTTGCAACTTTTTGAGCCCAGCTCGGGGTTTGAAGTGTACATGTAGAGCGCGACTGTTCGCAGAGCGCTTCCCTGTACCCCTATACAAGGCCACACCCCACTGCTGCTCCTGGTTCTGTTTTGGCTACCCAGGACAGAGCACTTGGCTGACCTGTTACCCAGGACAGAGCACTTGGCTGAGCTGTTACCCAGGACAGAACACTTGGCTGAGCTATTGCTCAATTCCTGCTGTTGGACATTAAGGATATGGCTGCTGCTGCTGCCTTCTCAGCACTCCCCCCCCCACACCACCACCACCTTCTAGAGGGCCTTGGGAGGGGAATAGGTCTGGTGATATAGAGGAGGATTAAGAAGAGGGAGAGGATGAGCTAGTGGAATTCCCCACTACCAGCTGCCAATGTGAGTCTTGGGTGTGGAGGCCCTTTATTACCATTGGCGGGGTACCCAAGGTGCGTGCGGCCAAGATTCCCTGCACTGAGTGCAATATGATACTCAATCGCGGCAAGCCTGGGCTGTACAGCTATGGGACCACCTCCATGCGGTGACACCTGAGGTCAAACCACAAAGCAGCATTTCAGAGGGTCGTCCCCTTCGAAGGCGGTAGTAGGTTGAGTTTCTCTATCACATCTTCTGCATCTGCTCCTGTCACCACAAGAGACAATCCTGTGGGGCAGCGGATGCCTGACCAGGCCTCACAGACCATATGTGACGCAGTGGACCCTTGCCTTTTGAGGATTAATGTACTATGCATGTACTGCAATGCGATACTCTGCAGAGGGGAGCAATTCCAGAGTGCTTTCGAGGCTATGATCCGGGAGCACAAGGGACACTGCCCCCTACCTCCATTAGGCCCACCCAACATCTTCCCTCTCGACCTGACCCTTTCTCCCAGTGGTTGGTGCCCCTTCCCTACCCTCCCTTCCCTTCCTTGCACTCCCTTCCCTTTCTTGTGAGTCGTGTACATAAACACCCAAAAAATGATAAAACAACAAAAACCCAAACATCACAGCTGTTTTCAGAGCCACCTTTCACAGTTGAAAAATAGAAATACCAAAAAAAAGGTGCAGGCCTCTGTGCAGTCCGCAAAGTCTGCAGACATCACGGTAGTCCACAGACTTCTAAAAAATGTAGGTGGTGGCATCATCAAAAACATTGCACTTTCTTCCGGGAGAAAGTGGTTGCTCTGAAAAGAGCCTTTTTGTGTTACTTTTTTGTTTTTAGAAGGTTTCAAGTGGGAAACACCTAGTGCAAAAATGCTTGATATAGATACAAAAAGGGCTGAAAAGCATTTTGGATATTTTGCAAAAAAAGCTGATTGTCAGCATCAGTAAAAGATGTACGCCATCTCTGTGAAAAATATTGATGCTATGAAATGTAATATATTAATTGTGGAAGGGCGACATGCCACATCTCTTAGAAATGTGCATGCAGCCTTGTTGACATTGCGCCTCACTTTCTCCATTGCGGACCAAATGAAGAAGAGCGCAGCCACATCTGTCTCTGGGAAATGCGAGAAAAAATTACTCTGGCATTTGGAAACATGTCCTTGACTTTCCCAAGTTTTCTCTTCTTTTCCTCCTTACTGCCTTACATGAACCTCTGCAAAGCATCCCTTAGATTGCGAAAGAAAATGGCATTTCCAAGGTGGACCAACACATGACATCTGTAGTGAAATAGTTCACAGTAAGAGAATCAATGTTCTGATTGTGAAAAGAAAACATCCCAGCACTGTGCAAAAATGCAGACATGCCTATATTTACAAGACACCTTCTGGCATTTTGCTGGGGCCAGAAGACATTGGGGTTATTCCATACTGCTCTAGGTGTTATCTGTCAGAAAACCACCTTTGCAGCATCAGTGCCTTCACCAAGTCCTTAATTGCACTGAGCAAACTTGGAGCACTGATGTAACCCATATGCAGTGCTCCACAATGCACCAGTAGAACATCAGGAATGCTGAAAGTGGTCATAACTCTGCAAAGTGCAAGCCCTCCTTGCAAATTGCAGCCAGGCACACTGGAACACAAATCCTCCACTCCTTGGAAACCAAGATTTCCAGAAATGACTCTTCCCTCTGAATACCTCTCCAGAACATTTACAAATGAATCTCCAAAAATCAACACCCTGACTTTCTACATCTCTGCCATCTTCACTGCACACAGCAATGAAAAATAGTATTACCCTCTCTTCCTATGAAGGACAACCTGAACACCTGATTGGCTAATCCCCACAGTCCCATTTCCATGACAGGCATGCTGAAAAGCCCCAGATATGGCACGCCCTGTCCGTGGACTACCGTGCTGTCCGCAGACCCCGTAGCAGAGGGGCAGCCCATCTCCCCTTTGCACTTCACTCTTTGCAGCACTCCCTCATTGGCTACTGTTAAGCATTCATACAATCAACCACCAATCACATCCAAAAACTATACATCTAACTCTGTCATCACAGTTAAACATGTTAGATGTACTGTTGATCACTCAGAGTACAGGTTTCCTGTTATTCCAAAGCACTTCCTAAAAGTGCTGTAAAACTCTCCAAGATTTCTGCTTCCAGATTCATCCACATCTGCGTCCATCAACAGAAACAAAAGGTATGCATATATTTTGTAGAGACAATGTGCAAATCTTTTACAAATGCATATGAACAGGGTGACTGCCACTTAACCTGCATAACCTACTCAATAATCATACTCTCATTTGTCCCATCTCCTGACTACAAGTGGCAGTTACTTACAAAGTTTTCTTTTAATGCCGACTTGCATAACAGTTGCAAACCACATATTTCACTTTTAGCAGCTCTCTCTGTGATTTTTTTGTTAAAAAAAAGAAAACCTCATTGGGAAAATGTGCACAGCATGTTCCAGTGCCAGGTCCGATGTGGAACTTCAATATATTACCACAACACGCATGCTTGCCTATATCACCCATTCTAATGCGCAAACTGTTATTTTCTTCTTTCCTTCTGTCACTTTTTCAACCACATCTCCCACTAACACATCTGCTGTAAAATGCTGAGAATGCACAGAGAAAACAACAACTGCATGTGTGTTACAGAATCATGGCAAGTAGATATATTCCAAATTAAAAAAATATACTGTGCTTACAACTAATCATTTCAGCATCATTTGAAGGAAAGCAAATAAATGCATGTGTACATTGGCAACAGGGCTATCCGTAATTTTTGATAAATAAATGAAAGGAACAGGAAAGGATTTCTGCATATAACTGCAATGGCAGTCATGTAGGAAGCATCTATGTGTGGGGAAATTAATCCAATTACACACACTAACATTCTTCTTTCTAATCTGTCCATCTTTCTGGGCTTCTGCCTTTTTCTCACCCTACTAGGACTTGCACTACTCCATTTCCAATGCAAATCGTGCAACGACAACTCACAGACTTTGAAAATTATATCCCTCTAGGGCATACTTATCACAACACCACCGGCCCCCTACCAACAATGCTGATGCTCCCAAGTCCCCATTCCTCTACAGTGCTGTACAATTATACACATAAGCAGACTAACATTTTACAACACCTGACTTTCCAGGCTAACATGGCCTGTAATATCGTAGTGACACTGCAAAGCTTCCTGCCAACAAGTATTAAGAATCTAGTGACAACCTGTCTGCACCAACAGCAGTGTTACAACCATATTCGTAAGTGTGTGCATTGTTACTAACTCTTCATCCCAGCAACTCCTTCTACAATGTAAAATAATGTGTTCACCTAGTACACGTATTGTGCCATTAACAAACATACCCACAAACTTCCTTCTTTTGCAATTGCAGTGAGGACCAGCCTCCTGAAAGAGAGAAATGTCTCTGCTAGAAGATAAAACACAGAAGAAACCTACTCTTAACATCCAACCAAGTCCAGTGTTGTAGTAGTATTCTTCCTGTTACTCATAAAGTGCAGTGTTGTTGTAAAGTAGCCTACAAAATTCTATTCAACCCAACAGTATTTGCTTCACTCTTACTCATTGCACCTCAGGTGGTCCACTCCTTGTATTCTCATCTCAACACCAGTATCGTAAAAAAGAAAAACACCTGTTTTGTGAAAACATCGTAATGTCCTTATTTAGTCATGCACAGTACACTGCCATGTACAGTGAAGCAAACCTTTCACACATCAACACACACAGCTACTAGTAGAACCTTCCCAACCAGAAGTAACAACCCATTGCACAATCACACAACCTTCTATTTATGCCAACCCTAATATTCAGACACGCATGCACAGTGCATGCAAATACATTGCACACCTTTGAAACCTGCACTTTCCTTTTTTCTCCAACAGACAAAAGAGAATGCCTACCAAAAAACAACTGCGTAGAAAACAACACAAAAATAGAGCAGGCAAAACTAAAAGCATGATAAATAGTCACCCGCCTCTAGCAGAGTTTGTACGAAATGTTCAAACAAACCAGCTAACACAGTCACTGAACAACACTGAACCAGCTAGCAGGAAAAAAAGTGTGACCTTCTTCCAAAATGTAAAAATAAAAATACATGTAGTAAGAAGAATACAACTACCAATAGCACTAGCACTGCATCTACGAATGATAATGTTGCCACAGATTATCATTCCAAAAAATGTATTTTACAAACAATGTTCCACCGTAGAGTCCTTCAGAACCTTAAAAAAAACAGCAGAGAAATCACGCTCAACCCTTAAAACCTACCGCAGAAAACTGATCCTGGTAGCTCTCATTGACAGTGCATTGCTCCTCAAAAGGACATTATTTATATTCATTTTAAACAGAATTAAACCACTGTCAAAAAATATTAGTAAACTACAAAAAAGTACTTTACAACATGCGCAATATCAACATAGATACCTTTACAAACTTCTGTGCAGGTGAGTGGATTCACACAACCAGCACAGAGCCATATTTCAAAGAAGAAACATGCAAACAAGAGCAGACAGCCCAATTACCATACATAGAAGTGGCCGAGTGTATGAAATTGTAGACAACACCATTATGGCAGAAGAAACTCTAATTGAAAGAATGTCCCCAACAAACTTATAATCAACTGCCCATTCCACCGAACCAATCGGTCCCATCTACAAATTGCACTGCACCTCAATGTGAAAACAATCCTTGAAATCTTTACGGCAATTCCTCAATCACTATGTGAAAGCGAAAGAGAAAATGAGAATGAAAATGTTGCCAACCATGGACTTCTGTCCAGTGCGCAAATACACAGGACTTTGAGGACATTCATCAGCCTGCATTTCCAGGCCTGTTTCCAGAAGCACCTTCCACCACATCAAAATGTTAGGGGCACACCATTCCACTATACGAAATCTCGTCCAGAGACTCTGCTATGCAAAGAATCCTGCTTTAGAACTGGGGCGTTTAAACACATTCTCCTACATGGCACAGCCAAAGAACTCCTGGAAGAAATAGACCACACCCAAAGCAAATATTTTGGAAGTGAGGAGCACTTGCAAAATCCGGTAACTTTAGAGAAGAGTAGCGAAAACCTCACAGATGCCAGCCTTCTAACACACACGTACAAAAAGAAACAGCAAAGTTCAAACGCAAATCTGCTGAAGTACCAAACCAAGTATGTGGGTGTTGTCGCAGAACTTTTTATACGAAGAGCACCAAAAAATTAGATATAGCGTACAAAATAGAAGACAATGAGAAATCCCAATGGTTCCAATTAGGTCTATAACTTATAGCAGAAAACAAATATGAAATTACTAAGCCCTAAATTACTTTGCACGTAATGCACTACAAAGCTTGATGATAACCAAATACCTTCACAGGCTATCACTAATAACTTGGAAATATCCCCAGTTTCAAAACCACCCCAACAGTTTAATCTGTATGAGATCATTATAATCCAAACCGTACACCCATTTCAAGCTATAATGCACCCTAGTTTATTTGACATTAGATCCTAAAGAACATGTAAACACTAGGAGTGCAACGGCCATTAGATCAATGTTTGATTATAGATTATATTGCCCTACAATATCTTAAAGAGAACAATGAATACTGCAAAAAAATTTACATTGAAGGAAACCTGAGGGAAACCACCAAAATAATTCAGGATTCCTCATCAAGTGGCCAATTTGAGCTTGTAGATCGTATTACAGCATCCAATATTTTAGCCCAGTATACAATTCACCCACCACACTCCAAAAACAGTGTAGACAATGCACTAGAAACATATGAAATGCGTCCAGCCAAAGGATCTCGAATCAGCATTTTGGAAAAAGTGTAGAAGCACAAGCCTTTCCTCTACTCTTTCCTACTGGAAAAGGGGGAAGATATGACGAAAGATGCACACAAATAACAACATCAGAATAACGCTCTTTACAAATGTATTCTGAAGACCCCAGATTCAGACAAAATGTTGAATACATATTCCATCTCCTGTTTGAAAGTGAACTGTTATGAAGTTGCACACACATTGAAAACAGGTTCCCATTTTTAAACATGTCTGCTACACAACTACTTCAAAAAGGTGCAAGACTAAGATGAAGTTTTACAGTCACGTATCACAAATCTCTTGGCAATCATGCGTTTTACGAAAGAATACTGGTTCCGAAGTCAAGCAGATGTATGGTTTATCCTACTCAACATTGGCCCACCCACATGGTTTGTCACTTATGTTGTGCAGAGTATGCATGGGAAAACCTGGACAACTTCCTACGCATAGCAAACTAAAACAAAGCAGGGATAGACATAAAAACACCAGGAGAACTCTGCATTCTTGACCCTGTAAATGTGTCAAGGTACTTCCACCACTGCTTTATGGCCATGCATCACTTCCTCTTTAATAAAACAATTCCTCCCCTCAGAGAAGTGCAACACTTCTTTTGGAGAAAAGAATATCAATCCAGAGGAGCACCACACATCCAAATGCTTTTGTAGATAGAATATGCTCCTAAATTTGATGAGGACAGTGATGCCACTGTTTTGCACTTCATTCATAAATATGTAACATGCAACATCACTTCGGAAAGCACACAAAGTGAGCTACATACAAACATTTTGCGGTTTCAAAGACATAAATGTGGCAATTATTATCGATGTAGATATAAAAACAAAGGCAAATACTACACCAAATGCTGCTTTGCTTTCCCTAGGCCAGTTTCAGCAAAAGGACAAGTTAACAGCTTCCTGTCTTCTGTTTGACACAGGGGCTGATTCATGGAATTTGTGCGCCTAAAAACGGGGATTTGTTTGCCATACTGCCCGCAAATCGCCATTTTTTAAACCGATATTTGCGGCCAGAATGGCGCACAAATACCCGTTTTTCAGCACACAAATTCCATGAATCAGCACCACAGTGTGAAAGGCAAATCACCCAAGAACACATACTGCATTAATTGAACTGAAGCGTCAAAGTAAATCAATGATTACAATGCAATCATTGCCCTCTTGTGGAATGCAAACATAGATGTACGGTTCATTGCAGACTATTTCATGATATATCACAGGCTACCTAACCAAAGCTGAGAAAACAGAGCTGAAAGACCTCTGTGATGACATATCATCTGACAAAACACTGTTAAAAAAACTGTACAGCTTTGGCATAGACATGCACAGCCTTGTATGGGAATCTGAACACATAGGGCCTCATTAAGAGTTTGGCGGTAGCCATGCCCTTATTAAGGGCATGGCTACTGCCAAAATTGCCATTACCCGCCCATTACGAGATGAATGGGCCGGTAATTGCCCATTCGCGGGTGCCGGTATGGCTGGCCTCCTGATCCCCATTCTGCCCCAGGGCAGAATGGGGGTCGGGGGCATGGTTGCACTGGCACCGTTAATAACGGTGCCGGTTCAATCATGAGTTCTGCTTGCCGGTGCCGGTCTGCACACATGGTCAGAACACGCGTGCAGCCTGGCACCGGCAAGCAGAACTCGTAATGTGGCAGAGAGGTAGCACTACCGGCACCGTTGTTGCCTTTCCGCCACATTCGTAATGAGGCCCATAACCTGGCTAAGCCTTGGTCCTGCTGCATCCAGAACAAGAGGGCTCAAATCTTGCAAAGACATATAAACAATAGACAAAAACGATCCAACAGCCAGGACATTTTGAAAAACTATTTACTGGACACATACTACCCAAACAGCAGAACTGCTTTGGTAACCATGTGTCTATACCACATAGCCCAAAATTTCTCATACGAGAATAATATTAAACCAGATGAAAAAAAAGGTAAATACATAGTCAAAAGTTGTGAAGGCAGCCTGGTTAAACTTACCAAACCCACCCTAATTAATCATATGAAGCTAACATTTAAAACTCCTCAACATAGAGAACTTTATTACTCCAACTTTTTAAACCATGGAGAAAAGAAGAAGATATATTTGACACCCATGACTCCTATGATCCTTTCAATGCAAATGAAAGCAGTATAACAGATATCAATTTCAAGCCGTACAAAAAGATGTTGAACAATGAACACCATCAAGAGGAAGAAGTTCAAGCACAACTAAATGAAAATACTCCTGAGGGCAGTCAATCTTCTGTTACAGGAAACCAAGAACCACTTAGTGAGCCACTCATAGTAAATAAAGTAGAATTATCCATGACTGAAATAGAAAACACCATGTGTCACTATGAGGAATCTGAAGAAAACTTTGCTCTACTGAAATCACAACTCAATGATTAACAACGTAGCATTTTCCTGGAAGTAACTAAAGAACTTGAACATGGTGAGCATATGAAACTAAAACTTGTAGCAGTCAACATTATAAACCTGTACCCCTGTATGTAAGTGGTGAAGTTGTTTCAGGCAAACATTCTTAATAAAAATCATCAGCAAGTTCCTTCAAAAATTAACAAACAACAAGCTTTCAGCTGTTGTAACAACCCCACACGTTTAGCTGCCTACAACATAGGTGGTGTTACTTTACACCGACTGCTGCTCCTTCCAATGGAACACCAAAACGAATTAGAGTACTACAAACTTTCAACAGAAGCTGCTATGGAGCTACGTAGAATTCTGAAACAAATGAAAAGGCTCCTAATAGATGAGATGAGCATGGTCTCCAGCCTAATGTTGGCTTTGATTCACCTCAAATTGCAAGAGGCCCTTAAAACGAACTACGAAGAACTCTTTGGAGGAAAACAAATCATTGTTTTCGAAGAACTTCAATTAACACCAGTGAAAGGTAAACCTATTTTTAAAACCTTAGGACCCAAATTGTGCCGTAACACACTAGGCAGAATAGGAAATGTAAATCTCTGGCAACATTTCCAATAGAGAGGACTAACTCAAAACATGCATCAGTCTGCAGACCTCACCTGTGCTAAAATTTTGAAAAGCATTTGGATTGGTATGCTTTCTAAGGATGCACAGTCTATCTTAAATAGTAGACTCATCCATGAGCTATACAGGCATAACACATCTGCTGCTGATGTCATGGAACAATTAGCAGACACAAATGTGAAAAGTATGTCCTTAATGCCAACCCTAGCAAGATGTGCACAATTCAATGAAACGGTGTTAAAATAAATGCAACCATTAGTGCAAATTAACTACACTGACAAACTGGAAGTACACAGTATGACATTGCCTATGATTCAATTCAACAAGCTACAACACGACTAAATAGCTTAGAAAACTGTATCTCCAACACAGCTGGATTGGACCAAATGTTAACATTGTGTTTAAACTGTAGAGTTGTTCTAAAACGAAACCTTGACATGGAACAAGGTTTAATTAATGGAGCACTTGGTACAGTTGTTGGCTTCCAGACATATCCACATGACAACAACATTCAGTTTATCAACATCGACTTTGACAAACTTTCAGAAGTTAAAAGGATAGGATGCTCAACAGCATGATTTCTTCTTTTCAAAGTTTTGTATGTACGCAGAGAACAGTTTTCTCTGTCTCTTGCATATGCAGTCACTATTCATAAATCACAAGGTCTAACCCTAGATCAGGCATTGATTAACATTGGCAGCACAGTCTTTAAAGAAGGTATGATTTACGTAGCACTGTCACGGCTACATACACTGCAAGGACTATTCCTAGTCAATTTTGATACAAAAAAATTCAAGGCTGACATTCCTTGCATCGTAGAGTGAAACAGACTACGTGCACTCTACACACCCCATCTCGATATATACCCTGTTCTGCAAAAAGGAGAACTTGTTAAAAGAAAAGTAATGCAAACATAATTTATAAGAGATCTCCCAACAGTACCACCAAAGAAATTGAAAGCAGCTGCTAGCCCATCATGTAGCACAACCACAAAAGGATGTAGTGCAAACACAAATGCACATCCAATAACACAAAGAAAGAGAAGTATGTCTTAAAAAAAACAAGTGGAGCTCCAGCAAATGACACCGGCACAGAACTTCCAGGTCCATTCAAATTATCCAACACAACTGGTGTAAATTGCTATGAAAATGTAGCAATCAATGTTCTGTTCCAATTGTCACCAATTGTTGAAAACATTTACTTGAACGGCACATACCAGTTGTGTTGCAAATGCTCCTCCTTCATAGAAATGCAACAAATAATCCTGACAACTCTTACAGTGTCTCAGGAATAAGGCAGGATTTGGACTACTGTACGGGAATGGTGAGATTCACCATAGACCCGCAAGAAGATCCACAAGAATTTCTAATGTACTTACTGCAACTGCTTGAAAGCAAAAACATACCTATACATGAAATCTTCCAGATTTCATAAATGTGGAAGCATACATGCACTCTCTGCAACCATGTGGCACATAATCAAGTCCCTAATGAGCATTTTGTTTATGTATCTATACCTAATTGTGAATCCATTCCATTTCAGCAGCTGGTGCAAAATGCAAATCATGGCATATTATGTACTGTTTGCAATTCAGGCAATCATTCCACCTTACTCATAAACTCACATAGCTAATACGTAATAGTAATATTTTTAAGATACAACGCAGATGGTACCAAAAACAACTGCAAGCTTACTAGCTTCACACAATGGTAAGTATCGCTTGGCAAGCAAACCTTCAACACAGTAGCATAATCTACCACACGGGTGGGACAACCAGTGCAGGTCACTGTACTGCATATATTAAAAAGAAATGTGAGTGGTTTGAATGCAATGATACATCCATTAATCTGAAACAGAGATTACTGGAAAATCTAGCAAATGCCTACTTAATATTCCTGAAACCTAAATTTGCTCACTGACCTGTAAAACTAGCATAACCTACTGCCCGATAGACACCAACAGGTATATAAGTGCAAACGAAAAATACTCTTCTGCACTGTGAAACTGTAAGAACTTAGCATACACAAACAAGCCCATGAGTACATCTTTTGTGCTGCTATACTGTTTTTTCCCCAATGACCCAATGATTATAGACACAGAAACAACTGTGGAAAACACGCTCTAATATTGTTTCACCCATAGTACTTAAAAAGTACTAACCATGAGGGTCTACAAACTGTCCCCACTAACCTGTAAAACTACCAACTGGTAGAATATGCCAACTGCTGTCTAACTGTGCCCATACCACTGCAATGAATACGGCAACTGGCATCCAACTGCACCCATAATACCAAAATGCCACTTGCCAATAGTAGAAAACTTAAATCCACCAACAGGAATGAAAGTGTGTCAAAACATACCATGCAAAACCGTGAAACTGTGAACAGTTAGAATACGCCAACTGGTATCTAACTGCACCCATAAAACTGCAATATCACTTTCCAATACTACAAAAGTATAAATCCACCAGCAAACATGCAAGTTCTTCTGAAGATGCCCTTCAAGACCTGTGAAGTATCAACAGTCAGACTACGCCAACTGGTATCTCAGTACTCCCACAGTACTACAATGTTACTTCCAGTGGTCAAACTGCTAAAATCCACCTTCAAGAATGAAACCGCTTTAAAACATACCCTCGAGAACTGTGAAACTAGCAACAGTTAGAATACGCCAACAGGTATCTAACTTCCCCCACAATACTGCAATATTAGTTTTCAATACTACAGTACTTTCAATACACCAACGGGAATCAAACTGCATGCAAGGATATTGTTAAAACGCAAAAAAGGATAAACAGTTAGAATAGGCCAACTGCAACCATAACACCACTACTTCCGAAAAGCAAAACACATACATCATTTCAATTCCTCCTACTGCAACAGTGCTTGTAACTGCAAAACCACTTAGTTGTCCACCTTAAACATTCCTGTAAGTGCTACTCACTTCAATGAAACACAGTGTGACATGTAATGGCAAATAAATGTACTAGAGTTTTTTTTTTATCCTGCATGGATTTCTTTTCCCACAGACTCAATGATTATGCAACCGAACACAGGAACTGAGCACATTGCACAATAAACTTGTTTGAAGCATAGTACTTGTAATGTAATAATTATGCGGGTCTACAAAGTAGACGTATTTACTATATGTCTGTATTTGTAAGGTGGAGTGATTATCTGAATTGCAGGTAGTACAAAATCTGCCATGGTTTGCATTTTGTACAAGTTGCTGAAATGGAATGGATTCACAGTTAGGTATGGATACATACACAAAGTGTTCATTAGGGACTTGTTCCTGTGCCACATGGCTGCAGAGAGTGCATGTATGTTTCCACATGTATGAAATCTTGAAGATTTCATTTATAGGTATGTTTGTGTTTTCCAGTACTTGTAGCAAGTACATTAGACATTCTTGTGGATCTTCTTGTGAGTTTATAGTGAATTTGACCATTCCAGCACAGTAGTCCAATTCTTGTCTTACTCCATGAACACTGTAAGTGTTGTCAGGAATGTTGGTTGCATTTCTATGAAGGACTAACATTTGCAAACACAATCGGTCTGTACTGTGTAAGTAAATCTTGTCAATAATTGGTGGCAATTGGAATAGAATATTTATTGCTACATTTGCGACCAGTAGATTCTTCTTTGGTTGTGGTACATGATGAAGTATTCGTTTTTTTTTTTCTTTGAAGGAATTGCAGTGAGATCCTTTATCGTTTCAGTTTGAAGTAGTTTTCTTTTAGAACGTTTTGCTTTTTGTGGAATAGGATAGGTTCTTAGATCATGGGTGTAGAGTGCACGCAGTCTATTGTATTCTAGAATGCAAGGAAGATCAGCATTTACTTTACTTGCATCAAAGTTGATTAGAAATAGCCTGTCAAGTGTATGTAAGTGTGATAGTGCTACATAGCTCATGCCTTCTTTAAAGATTGTGCTACCAAGATCTATCAATGCTTTATCTAGAGTAAGACCTTGTGATTTGTGAATGGTAACTGCGTATGCTAGAGTTAGTGAAAATTGTTCTCTGCGTACATACATATCTTTGAAAAGAAGGAAGCGGGCTGTTGAGCGTCCTATCCTTTTAACTTCTGATAGTTTGTCAAAGAGAGTATTGACAAATTGAATGTTGTTGTCACGTGGGTATATTTGAAAGCCAACAACTGTACCAACTGCTCCATTAACTAGTCCTTGCTCCACGTCAAGGTTACGTTTAAGCACTAATCTACAGTTTAAAGATATGTTTAGTATTTACTCCAAACCAGCTGTGTTGGAGATAGAGTTTTCTAAGGTATTTAGTCTTGTTGTGGCTTGATGACACATGGGTAGTGTCATTCCATGTACCTCCAGTTTATCTGTGGAGCAAATTTCAATTATTGGTTGCATTTCTTTTTTCAACATTGTTTCATTGCATTTTGAACAGCTTGCTAGGGCTGGCATCATGGGCATACAATTGACATTTGTGTGTGCTAATTGTTCCATGACACCAGTAGCATATGAGTTATGGCCATAGAGTGCATGCATGTGTCTGGTTTGCAATATAGATTGTGCTTGTTGAGATAGTACACCAACTCTAATACTTTTTAAAATGTTGGCGCATGTGAGGTCTGCAAACTGATGCATGTTTTCAGTTATTTCTCTGTATTGGAAATGTTGTCAAAGGATGACATTTCCTATGCTGCCAAGTGTTTTACTGCATAGTTTGTGCCCTAAGGTTTTAAAAATAGGTTCACCTTTAACTGGTGGTAATTGAAGAAGATCTCCAAAACTATAATTTGTTTTCCTCCAGAGTTCTTCATAGTCTGTTTTCAAGGCTTCTTGTAATCTGAGGTGAATGAAGGCTAACATTAGATTGGAAAACATGCTTACCTCATCTATTAGCAGCATTTTCATTTGTTTGAAAACTCTGCGTAGTTCCATTGCAGCTTCTGGAGAAAGTTTTTAATAGTCTAATTTGTTTTGGTGTTCTACTGGAAGGAGTAGTAATCGGTGTAAAGAGACACCGCCTATGTTGTAGGCAGCTAAACCTGATGGGGCAGTTACAATAGCTGACAGTTTGTTGTTTGTCAATAGTTGGAGGATCTTGCTGATGATTTTGATTAAGAACGTTTTGCCTGAACTAGTTTGACCACTTATGTATAGCAGTATAGGTTTGTAGCCTTGGCAGGTACACTTTTTACTTTCATGCTGTACACCGTGTTCAATTTGTTATATTATTTCTTGGAAAATGCTACGCTGCTCACTGTTTAGTTGTGATTTTAGTAGAACAATGTCTTCTGTAGATTGCTCATACTGACACAAAGTGTTTTCTACTTTTGTCATGGCTAATTATGCCTCATTTGCTATTAGTGGCTGTCCAAGTGGTTCTTGGCTTCCTGTTACAGAAGGTTGACTACTGTCGGGAGTGTTCACTTCTAGTTGGGCCTGGAGTTCTTCTTCGTGTTGCTGTTCAATGTGCAACATTGTTTGGTACTGTGTAAAGTTTACGTCAGTTATAGTGCTTTCATTTGCTTTGAAAGCGTCTTCATAGGAGTCATATGTATCCAGTAACTCTTCTTCTTTTCGCCATGGTTTAAAAAGTTGTAGCAGGGACATGTAATACAGTTCTTTATGTTGAGGAGTTTTTAATGACAATTTGATATGATTAATTAAGCTGTGTTTGCTAAATTTCACTAAGCTGCCTTCACAATGTACAACTCTGTATCTACCTTTCTTTTCATCTGCTTTAATATTATTTTTGTATGTGAAGTTTTGGGCTACGTGGTAGAGACACATGGGGCCTCATTACAACTCAGGCGTTAAGGGTTAACGCCGTCGTTAACCCTTAACGCCTGATTCCAATTTTAACGGCTGCTTTTAGCAGGCGTTAAAATCCATGGCGCTAAACCGCCTTGGTGCTAATTACAGCACCGTAATTTACGGTGCAATAATTAGCGCCTTCGCCACTCCCATTATGCCCTATGGGGCAAAAATGGGAATGGGGAAGGGGAAATGGGAAATGGGGATTTACCGCCCCACTCACCTTGGAATGGGGCGGTAAATCCACCATCCACTGTATGGTAGTTTACACCATGGTGGTAAAGTTGGTGTACTTACCGCCTGGGTCGTAATGGCCCCAATAGTTTCCAAAGTGGTACTCCTGTTTGGGTAGTATGTGTCCAGTAAATTGGTTTTTTCAAAATGTCTTGGCTGTTGGGATTATCTTTGGCTATTGTTTCTATGTCTTCATATGATTTGAGAACTCTTTTTCTAGATTTAGCAGGACCAAGACTTAGCCATACTATATTGTCAGATTTTCCATACAAGGCATCAGCGGTTAAACGGTCTGCAGCTTTATAGCAGCCACATTCTCTATTAGAGAGCATTTTTATGCCTAAGCTGTACAATATCTCTTTTAGTGTTTTGTCAGATGATAGGTCATCCCAGAGGTCATGAAGTTCTGTTTTCTCTGCTTTGGTTAAGTAGGCTGTGACATATTGTGAAACTACAGTGGAATTGTCTGCAATGTACTGCACATTTATGTTTGCATGCCATAAGAGGGCAATGATTGCATTGTAATCATTGATGTATTTTGATTATTCTTTTCTTTTTATGTAATATGTGTTCTTAGATGATTTACCTTTGACACTATGTCTGACTGAAGACATGAAGTTGTTTACTTGACCTGTTGCTGAAACTGGTCTAGGGAAACTAAAGCGGCATTTGGTGTAGTATTTCCCTTTTTTAAAATATATTTGCAACTACAATATTTCCCACATTTGTGTCTTTGAAATTGTAAAATGTGTGCATGAAGGTCACTATGTGTTGTTTGTGGAGGGATTTCACAAGTGACCTATTTTTGGATGAAGTGCAAAACAGTGGCATCACTGTCTTGATCAAATTTAGGAGCATCTTTAATCCATAATAGCATATGGATGTGTGGTGCTCCTCTGGCTTCGTATTCTTTTCTCCAAAAGAAGTGTTGAACATCTCTGAGGGGAGGAACAGTCTTATGACAAATAAAGTGTAGCATAGCAATGAAGCGATGATGGAAATATCTTGATACATTTACAGTATCTAGAGAGCAGTGTTTTCCTGGTGTTTTTATATCTATGTTTGTTTTGTTTTTGTTTGCTATGCATATGAAATCGTGTAAATCTTCCCACGCATATTCTGCACAGCTTAATGTAACAAACCAAGTGGGTGGGCCATGTTTTCTTATCTTACAACATACATCTCCGTGATGTCAGAAACAGTATTCTTTTGTACCACGCATGTTTGCTAAAAGATTTGTAATACTTGACTGTAAAACCTCATCTTTTTCTTGCACTTTTGTAATAATTGCGTAGCTGACATATTTTGAAAATGGGTACCTGATTTTAAAGTGTGTGCATCTCCGTAGCATAGAGTTGCTAGTTCACTTTCAAAGAGAAGGTGGATTATGTATTCCACGTTTTGTCTGAATCTGGGGTCGTCAGAATACATTCATAAAGAGCGATATTCTGATGCTGTTATCTGTGGGGGTTTATCATCGTACCTTCCTCTTTTTTCAGTAGGAAAGAGTAGAGGAAAGGCATGTGCTTCTATACTTTTTCCCATATGCTGATTGGAGATCCTTTGGCTTGTCGCATTTGGTATGTTTCCAGTGCATCATCTATAGTGTCTTTAGAGTGTATAGGATGAATTGTATAATGGTCTAAAATATTGGATTCTTTAGCAGGATTTAGAAGTCGAAATTGACCAGTTTCTGGTGACTCTTGATTTATTTCAATGGTTTCTCTCAGGTTTTCTTCAATATTAATTTCTTTGTAGTATTCATTGTTGTTTTTTAGATATTGTAAGGCTTGTCTAACCTTATGTAAGTCCACAAGTTGTTGCCAAATTTTTTCAGGGTAATTCATGGAATTAATGTGTGCTGAAAAGGGGAGTGCCAGCATGAAAATCGCAGTGCACATGTGCCAAAGCCGCCCACGCAGCCATTTGTTGATTCATGGAATACGCTGCACGTGGCTTACCTGAGATGTGCACTGAAACCGCGAGTTGCACACATGTCATTGTGACATCCCAATGGCTGTGCGCAAGACGGTCAGTGAAGGCACACACAGGGCAGCGCACACACCTAAAAAGGGGGCGGAACACGCAGAATGGGGAACAACACGTGAAAATGTGGGTGTTACAGGGAAAGTACCGCTGCTAAATCCTCGCAACACCCACACGCGCGCTAACAACACGTATTCATGGAATCGAACAGGGGAAACCTGCGCGCCACAAAATACGTGCTAATCCGGAAACACGTACGCCAACAAGAAGCAGGCGTAAGCGGCCCCGCGCAGCATAAATGTGTGCGCAAACAACAAAGAAGCTCATACGCTATTATGAATATACCGTTCCTCGCAGCAGTGGTTGTGGGACACCGCAGGAGGAGGAGGATAGCCAGGCCTCACATTTTTTTACCCAGGCCCAGCCTTTTTGGGATGCCTGATGTCCAGGTCTATGGGAGGTACAGGTTTCCACCCCAAATCAGCGTAGAACTGGTTGCTGAGTGGGAGGATGACCGCACATCACCCGCCCTGTGCTCCCAAGCACTGAGCCCCTTGGAAAAGGTGCTCAATGTACTGTATTTCTTGGCTACTGAGTCATTTCAGCAGACAAGTGCCATAGTTGGGGGCGTCTCACAGGCCACACAGTCACGCTGTCTACACCAGGTGTTGGCGATCATGACTGCACGCCCCTCAGTCTGGAGGCAAATGTACATGCCCAGAACACCTGCAGAAAGGCAGGCCATGGTCCAGGACTTTTATGGCGTGGCACACTTCCCCGAAGTGCTAGGTGCCATTGATTGCACCCATGTGGCTCTACGTTCTCCTAGGGCAACTGAGCACATCTATCAAAACCGCAAGCACTGGCATTATATCAACGTGCAGGTTGTATTTGCTGCCAAGGGAATCATCACCTCTGTATATGCCAACTATCCGGTGGCCAGTCATGATAGTTTCATATTCAGAATGTCAACCCTAAACCGGGACCTGGAAGCTGGGAAGCATGGCGACACATGGCTCATTGGTGAGTCGAAATGCCTCTGCACATGCATGTATGTCAGACACTGACAATTGGCTTATCCGAACTAATGACAACCATTATCACCTCCCCAGGGGACAGTACCTACCATCTGAGCACCTACAAGATGATGCCAATACGGAACCCCACCATACCACCCCAGGTAAGATGCAACACAGTCCATATTGCAACCTGAGGCATAGTGGAGCGCACATTCGGAGTGCTGAAGTCACATTTTCACTCCCTTGACCGGTCTGGTGGCCAGCTGCTATATGCGTCCCCAGTAGTATGCAGGATCATAGTGGCAGCATGTGTCCTGCACAACGTTGCAACCCGGCGGGGCGTGCTGGTGGACATGGTGTTACCCCCACACCCCCAACCACATGCACCGCCACTGCGCATGGGAGGTGAAAGGGCACGTGGTGAGGCAGCCCGTACCCAGCTTGTGGTAAATGTTTTCACCTAAAATCCCACTCTTGCCCAGTGCACACAGACCTGGCACATACCAGCCGACAATTGATGATGATGACAAAAGGGACAGTCAATTGTCACAAGCATACCACCCTGAGATTGTTTTCCTGGAAGTGCTACATTGTGTGCATCCCTAGCTACTTAAACAGAGTCAATGCTGTGTCAGTAAAAGGCACAGAATTATGCAGCATGAAGGACTACCCCCTTGCAAAACAGTACACCCAAAAAGTGGTATGTCCCCCAACCCCTCCCAAACCCCATCTCAGCTGCCCAATACACCATGGCATGGCATGCAATGTCAAAGCAACCAAATGAATGCACAACACATGGCGCAAGTGTCACAAAGTGTACTGTCCCAAATGGAAACAGGCCAGAGACAATTCCCTCTCACCAATGAAAAAGAAACAGCACACATGAACAAATACTTACCAGCAAGACAAAACATTAATACACGACCCAACAGTGGCAAAGTATGAGAGTAATCAAACACAATAGTGCAAGTGTCACAACCTGACAAAGGCAGCACATCGACCCCTTCGATCTCCAGTGTGTTGCTGGTAGGTAAATGTGGCAGTGTACTGTGTACCGGATACAACATGAACTGCATGAACTGCATCTGCAATGGAGACAGGCAAGTTAAGACATGAAGAAGCTATATGCAAATATGCATAATGGGCAGTATGGAATACAATATACAAATCAACCATGCGGTGGAGAAATCATCAGCAATCCCCACTAGGGGTGTATACACAGTTTGGACTACAGACCGGCCACACAACTTATGGAAGCCCAATGCCTCTGTCTAAGTTATTGTCACACGGTGACACCTTTGTGAGCCCATGGAAAGGGGAAGCAGGAGTGGCATATGTGTCAGGACCCCAAGTTTCAAACACAAACACAGGACAAGCCTGCATGGGCCCAGCTAGAACACACAGTGGATGCCTATGGGTGCCACACACTGTAAAATGAATGTACAATCTGAAAAAAAAGTAATCAACAAAAAAGGAAAACAAAAATAAAAAATGAAAATGAAAATGAAAAATACTAATTCAAATGAAAGAATTAAAAAAGAAAAATTCAAATGAAAAATGAAAATGAAAAATTCAAATGAAATATGAAAAGAAAATGAAAAGAAAATGAAAAAATAAACTCATAAATTGAAAAGAAAAAATGTACATGAAAAATTCAAATTCAAATAAAAAATGAAAATGAAAAATGTCATCATCTGGAAAGTGGAGAAACATTTACATTACATTACATTTGTCAGAAGCACATAACACACACACACATAGACATCACACAGACAGCCAACACATGAAGAAGACATGTCACACACAAATGTGAAACTGGCATGCATGCCAGGTCACTTTGACATAGCATCAGGGACTAGGCATGTAGAATGGTGTAACACAGCTCTGAAGTGGGTTAATGCAGTGAAGAACATGTGTATGTTATCCACTATCTACATGAACAAGTACATTACGATGTGTATAAATTAACTTGAAGGCAGTGCAAGGGCCAGTTCAGGCATCACGTGCAATGTGCATGCAATGTGTTGCATGGCTACAAGCAAACCCCCCCACCTAAGTGAAAATGCAGGGATGCATAGCATGGCAGCGAAAGGGCGACCAGAGACCTGTGTATTGGCAGACAGTGGTAGCTAGAATAAATTGCATCATCTGATTCAACTGACAACACAGCAGATGATGATGGGACAGAAAGCAGGACACATGATGACCCCTCAGTAGTACAGCCATGTGTGCAGAAGCTGCTACACCAGTTGAACAGAGTCAGTGGGCCTGAAACGGGGGGAGGCCTGTGCCCCGCACAGACTGTGACACCCTAAACATGTGTGTGATGCAGGACTGAGCCAGAGTGGGCATGGAATGGATGATCAAATGCAAAGAAATGTAGGTCATCCTGGACACGTACTACAATGATCATCCAGTCAAGGACACATAGGGGCATGCATGGAATACATATGGAGCATGAATGGGAACTCATGTCCCTGCGGAGCATCTGCCATCTGCACAGTCCAAGTGAGACACCCTGCATGAAGTGCAGAGGATGTACCCCACTGCATGTGTCTGGCAGGTTGGCTGGTGGAAGTTTGCATGTACACAGGAGTCTTAAACAGGCCATTGCAGTGCGCCAACATGATGCACACCTGTGCAATGTTGAAATTGGGGTGCAGGGGTGGTGGAGGGGCAAGGGAGCATGCCTACGTGGAGTACCCGCATGCGTACAGAGGACACATGCACATCAGTCATGCAATGACATAGTCCCAGTGCTGAGAGGAAACACACCCCAGGCTCCATGTAGAAGGGCCATTGAGCTGGAACCTGGACTGTAGGGGCAGCTGCGTGACTAGCATGTGAATAGGGTGCAAGTGTGGTGGTCAGGACAGTCCCCGTCTGCTCTACATATCCACTATCCTGCACTGCAGGCACGCATCAGTAAAGCATTGCATGACTTGCACATGAGAACCATGTACACATGACATGCAGTGGCAGTCAAGCACAACACATCACGCAAGCAAAACACACATGTCCTAGATGAACAGGCGACAACACTCACTGGACGGGGCATCAAAGTCCTGGATCTCTCCCACTCCTTCGACTATTCCTGTTGGTATGAACTCTGCAACGAGTGACACCTCCACTGGTCCACTGCCAGTCACCAGAGTCATGTTGTAATTAAAGGCACGCTTCGCCTTAGTGCTGCGTTTGAGGTCATTCCAATACTTTTAGCACTCTTGCGCTGTGCGCACCTCATGGCCGAATGCACTTACATGATCCGCAACTTGCTTCCGGTGGGTATTACGATGGGCAGCCGTAGTTTGACAATTCGGCCCCACTAGCATGTCATGGTTGTGTTCCCACAGGTAGTCGACGAGGAAGTCCAGTTCCTGCTTGCAGTAAGGCTTCTACCTCGACATGCCGGAGGCTGTAGCTGTGTCTGGGGTCCCAGTCTGTACTGCAGGTGCAACCTTCCTCCTCTTGGATGCTGGTCCGGACCCTGGCTGGCAAATGCCGCCATGATCAGTATGGGTAGTGGCGCTGGTGGAATGAGCCGAGGGAGTGGCAGGTGGAACATGGAGTGAAGCCCTGACTTGCGTCAGTGGCTGCTGGGTGCCCTGGAATGGACACTGCACAGCAACATCCGCTGTGCCAGGGTCATTGACCGGGACTGTCCTGGTTGATAGACTCAAACCGGGGTGGTGTCGGCTGCATCTGGCCCTGCACTTGCCAACACCCGGCTGGTCGGGGCAGCAGATGACATTACTGCGCCAGGGACACATGCTTCGGTCAGGGCAGCCCTGCGTGCACATACGGTGTGCCTCCTGACCTCCTGGAAATCTTCCATGGACTCTTCAAGTGCCAACACAGCCTGCGCTGGCAGACCCTGAGCCTGGGTGGTGGTGTCCACAACTGCACCTGCAGGTACCACTACCCTTGGGCCTGTGGCAGTCGATAAAACGGACTGCTGGGTCACGTGGGCACCAGTGCCAGATGCAAGAACTGCATCTCCCCGAGCCACAGGGGGTGGAGGCATAACTGCACCAACACGTGGCACAACATTGTGCTGAGCTGGCGCACCCCTGCCTCTTCCCCCTCTGCAGCCACCCTGGACACCCTGGAGTCCCCTTACTCCCTGGTCACCCCACCCATGTCCCTGACCACGCCCACCATGGAGAGTACACCCAGCTGAGGCGCCCCTCACCTTTCTTGGCCTCACAGCCATGGCACAGATGGAGCAGTGCCGGCACAGATGTAGCAGTGCCAATGGGAGGTGTACACACCAATTGTCCTGGGCAATTGGGGTGAAGGGGGTGGGATACAAGATGTTAACAGCACCCCTGCACCTGCAAGGCTGTATGTGACCCTGGTGATCAAGTGACGGGTCACGCAACGCTCAGGCACCCCAAAACTGCTGTAAAACCATGCACACAACCCCCGGTAGCCCACGTGTGTGGAATTAACCTCCCGCAGTATGCGGTGGCACCCAGGAACACAGAAAACGCGTACGCGTGGGACACGCAGGCTACTATGACCTCGAAAACGGTTTGCGATACACAGGGGGCCTGCAGTGGGAAAAATAGCGTGCACGATTCACCGTCTGACTAGCGTGATAATGAAAAACATGTGTAGCCAATACCCCCGCCAAAAGAAGAGATACGTCCTTAATCCGCTGTGAAGTAGTGATGGCGCACGAAACAACATGAAGTAGCAACACACACGTCGGTCTCCACGAAAGGCATGTACAACGAACTGCTGGCCCCGTTCACCTTTAACCCGTGCTGAGGGAAACACCCACGCACATCACGTCACTTACGCACTTAGGCCCTTTCCTCGGATTACACGCATTAACACGGGGACGTGCAGTTTTTTCACATGCTGATTCACTATGCACCTGTCATGAGGGAAACGCTGTGCGTGTAACGTCAGAAACGCGCTTACGCGCTAAGGGCGTTTCCTCAAATTACACGCTGACGTGCAGTTTTTTCATGTGCCAAATCACTCTGTATCAAGCTGGCCACGCGACAACACACGGAAGACCACGCTCCTGCCCAGAAGGCCATTTTCCTGCCCCCCAGAACCCCGACCAGCATCCCACGAGCCATCTGCTGCTGCCTGCCTGCCTGCTGCCACCGTGCCCTGCCATTTGGTGCCTTGACATCTGCCATCTGCAGGGGTCCAGTTGCAGTGACCACCCCTGCTGGAACAGAAGACTCCCAACTGGTGTTCCATCACTCCACAGCCCAGCCTCAGGACCCAGTTGCCCATCCACACCTGCCTCGGGGGTTGCCATGTCCGGCACAACACCTCTGCCACCAGTGGCAACCCCCAGCTAGAGAGGCAGAGGGCTGCCAGCTTCACTTCCGATGAAGTTGGCATCCTGGTGGAGCAAGTCCTGGGGCAGTATGATGCCCTCGTCACACCATCGCGCGCCGACAAGGAAGGACAGAGGAGGATCTGGACGGACATAGTGGATGCCATCAACGCGGAGGGGGTGGCACACCATGACATGAAACACGCCCAGAAGTGCTGGGAGGACTACAAGTCCAGGACCCCCAGGAAGGCCTGGCGCCTCTTAGATGCAGAGGATGCAGTGGGGCGCCAGTGCCAGCTTGCCAACCAGCAGATGAGGGTCCTGGAGCGCATTCACCATGTGCTTCACCACCAGATCCTCAGGATGCAGGCCCGTCTGGAGTCGAGCGGTAAGTGGCCATGCATTTTTGTGTGAAACAGGGCATGTTGCAGTGTGCTGGTAGTCAGCTACTTGGCTGTATGTGTGACATAGGCCATGTATGGATGTGTGTGTGCAGGGACATCATGGTGCTGCATGTGAGATAAGTAATGCGTGAACCACATGTATGATGCATGTGTTACACTGCAACATGCGGAGCAACATGCGGAATGCACACATGACTGCATGCCTTTCTCTGTTGTTGGACATGGATGGGGTGTGGGAGATGGGTGCCGCTGTCAAGGACATGTATGGTGTACATGTCTATGTGTCTGAGTAGCGTGTGTGTGACTTGTAAACGCCATAGATGCATGACACATGTCCGTGACAATGTTCTGATTCACTGATGCTGCCTAGTCATCCTTGTCTCCACTGTGTCTGGGGTGTACGAGGCCAGATGGATGAAACTATGGTGATGTGTGTGCATGTGATCAGTATGACCCATGATGCATGTGAGTTTCAAACCAGCATCGTATGTTTCAACAGTTCCTTGGACATGTATGCAAATGTTTTTCGCATGCGCCATGCCTGTTTCTGCATGTCTGTTGCCTGCACTGACCCATGTGTTGTGGAGGGACATGGTGGAAGTGACGTTTGACAGTGCCACTCATGTGCTATTGCTTCCTGTCTAGGGGACTATTGTACAGTACCCTGATGCTTGTGTTCTATGTCTCCCTCTACAGAGCGGCGAGTGAAGAAGGGGACGGAGACGGCGCTGTGGAGCAAAGCGGCGGGGATGCCTCCACCGGCCGGCGACGCAAGGCCCAGTCACCCTCCCAGGAATTACCATCATACAGGAGTGTGGGGACTGGTGCCGCGTCTGCCACTACAGCTGCAGCGGAAGGGGTGGGTGAGCCCCCAAAGGGGCTTGCTACGGCGGAAGACGGTGTGGAGCCATCCAGGTTGGTGGTTTGCACAGAGGAGGAGGAGGCCGCTACTGAGCCGCATATGGGGCCTGGTGGGGGTGGTACCACTGGTGCAAGTGGTGCAGTCCAGGGGCTGGGGCAGGAGGCAGCACAGGTCGCCGTGTGACTGCACCACCATGCAACAGCATGGATGCCCCATCCCAGGCCCGTCCGCAGGTAGGGGGGAGGTCCACGTCATCTGACACTCCTCTACCTGCGGAGGAGTGGACCCGTGACCGTATGGAGACCGTCCTGATTGGTGTTGCGTTGCGCATGTGTGAAAAATCGTGATGACGTGCGTGCTTCCTGGGGGTAACACGCACGTCATCACGAAGAGCTGCTTGCCAACGTGGCCCAGTTGGGAGGGGATCATGGTCAGGGGTTTCGTACATGTGTCGCACACTCTGGCGGCCCTTTCCTCCTCTGTGGAGACTATGCGCCAGTCGTTTTCCATGCCGTCTTTTGGCCCAGATGCCACCAGGGCCCCCTGTGGACCTGCCCCGACCAACGCAGCCAGCTCGGTGGAGATCCCATCCCTGCCACAGTCGGGAGTCGGAGGTCCAGCAGGGGTGGACACCCCAGCAACTGGACCCCAGAAGATGGAGGATGTGCCAGCATCATCGGGCAGGGCACGTGCACGACGGCGCCGGTGTATTCCATCAGCCTGGATGTCGTTGTGCTGGCAGAGGCAGTTGCGTCGGAGGCAGCGGCCGGCTCAACGTGGGAGGCATCATGGCTCGGGGCCATCAACATCAGAGGGGCAGGCATCGGCCGGGGGGCAGGAGGATCCTGGAATGGGAGTGTCTTCCATGTGGCAGTGGCTGGGCCAGTGGATAGATGCGGAGAGGCGCCAGGAGGCACGGCTCACTATGGTCAGGGTGGAGAACTCCATGCGCAGGGCGCTGAGATGGGCTGAGTGCCTTGAGGGAATTTGCAGGGAGTTGGAGGTAGACATGACGTTATCCCTGCGAGACCTCATGGCCAGGGAACAGGCCCACCTTCAGGACGTTGAACAGGAGTTCGATGATGCCCTGGCCCAGGAAATCAACTAGTGAGCCGTAGGACTTGCCCGCCGCCATTGTATATAGCTAATTAGTGTTAGGTTTCATTTATGTTTTTCTTTCATTTGGGGCGCTTGGACTATGCCCCACCTTTTTGTATATAGTTATTAGGTAGGGTTTTTTCTAGGTTTCCTTTCAATAGTTGGGCTTATGGACCCTGGATTTGTTCTTTGTATATAGTTGAAGACTGCATTTCTCATCATTTTTTTTTGTTCACCATGGAGCAATGGATTATTCTTATTTTCTTTCTTTGGATTTGGTTTGTTGGAAGGACACTTTGGACCCATTTTCATTTGGATTTATTTGGATTCTGCTTTCATCTTTTTATTTCCTTTTTTTGGAACATGCTGCATTTTCTTTATTATTTCCATTATTGTGTGATTGGATTTAATCCCCTTGCTTTTGTGTTCAATACATTTTTGTTTAATACTTCAATATGTGGTAACCTCTCATTAGTTTCATCCATGTCACAATGTGGGTTTTCTCATTCCCATTGTGTGTGGGTGACGGACATGTGTTGATGTGCATACTTGAAATTTGGGTTGTATCATGTAATGGGCATTTCTATGTGGGGTGGATGGAATACTTGGTTGGGTGTTTGGACAGGGGTGGCGTGGGGTGTGATTTGGGTGGCCATAAGGCCCATGATTGTGGATCGTGATGACATGTTGGGGGGGACATGAGTCAGGGCCTGCTGGCACGTGCCTGTCAATGCTGGGTTGATGGGGGTCCAGGGGGACATAAGTCGGGCCTGCTGGCAGGTGCCCGTGAATGCTGGGTGGGTGGGGGTGCAGGGATACATGAGTCAGGGCCAGCTGGCAGGTGCCCGTCAATGCTGGGTGGGTGGGGGTGCTGGGGGACATAAGTCAGGGCTCACTAGTGCATGGTGCTATGTGGGCTAACTGCGGGGCATGCCCAGGGTTTATGAGCTGCCTGCGGGTCAAGGCCAGTGGGTGCAGGGTAGTCCCATGTGGTGTGGGCTGCCTGCAGGCCATGGCCAGGGTGTATGGGCTGCCTGCGGGGCATGGCCAGGGGTGCAGGGTAGTCCCCTGTGGTGTGGGCTGCCTGCGGGCCATGACCAGGGTGGATGGGCTGCCTGGGGGGCATGGCCAGGGGTGCAGGGTAATCCCCTGTGGTGTGGGCTGTCTGCAGGGCCTGGGGAGTGGGGAGAGGGCACACCTGGGAGGACCCACACTGCCAATTTGCGTGTGGTACTCCCCGCGCACCCCTCAGAATACACGCACCAGTGTCGCACTAGTGAAAGCGCGTGTAAAACTCCCTGCGCACCCCTCTGAATACACGTACCCCTCTCGCGATTTTGCTAGCACCAGAGGGGTACTTGTATTCTGAGGGGTGCGCAGGGAGTTTTACACACGATTTTGCTAGCGCAAGAGGGGTACGTGTATTCTGATGGGTGCGCGGGGAGTTTTACACGTGATTTCGCTAGCGCGAGAGGGGTACGAGTATTCTGAGGGGTGCACGGGGAGTGTTACATGCGGTTTCGCTAGCACGAGAGGGGTATGTGTATTCTGAGGGGTGCATGGGGAGTTTTACATGCGTTTTCATGGTTGGGGGCTGTCTGCTGGTCCACTGGCCTGTGTGCCATGTAGAGGATTTGTGCGCTGTTCATGGCGCACAGGGCGGGGTTGGGGGCGTAACTGGCACTGCTGCAGGGTCGCTGTGCCACTCTGCGCCGCGACTGGTTATGGATGTTGAAATCCATGAATATGCTGCGCGCTGAAATGGGTTTTGGCGCACGCGGCTGGCGCAGACTGCCGCACGTGCACACTGTGCGCCAGCCGCGTGAGCCACTTGTGCGCCAAATTCTAGGAATTACCCCCTTAGTTGTTGCAGTGGTTTTGGTAGTGGGAATAATTCCAAGTTATTTGTGATAGCACATGAAGGTGTTTGGTTGTTGTCAAGTTTTGCAGTGCAGTAATTGAAAAGTATTAAGGGGTCAGTAATTTCGTATTTGTTTTCTGCAATAAGGTAGAGAGCTAATTGGAGCCATTTGGAATCTTCATTGTCTTCTATCTTGTCATTATGTCTACAGTTTTTATGCTACTTTTATAAAAAGTCCTGCGGCAACACACACACACGCACACACATATGGTTTGGTACTTCAGCTGAGGTACGTTTAAACTTTAGTATTTCTTTCTTTTATGAGTTTAATAGAAGGTTGCTATTTGTACTGTAGTTGCTAGTTTGTTGTAAAGCTATTGTATTTTGTAAGTGGCTTTCACTTCCAAAATCTTTTCTCTGGATATGCACTATTTCTTCGAGTAGTTGTTTGGCTGTACCATGTAGAACATTGTTATTTAAATTGGCTAGTGCTAAAGCAGGACTTTTAGCATAGTAGAATTTATGGACCAGATTTCTTATAGTTGAATGATGTGTTGATATAATTTTGATATGATGGAAGGTGCTTTTGCAAATAGGTCCTGAAATGCATGCTAATGAATGGCCTTGTAGTCCTGTGTATTTGCGCACTGGACAGGCTTCCATATTTTGTAGTAGTTTCATTTTGAATTTGTCTTTGCTTTTTACATACTGATGGAACTGGCATAAAGATTTGAAAGATTTTTTGGCAATGTTACACATTGATGTGCATAGCTATTTGTAGACTGGACGTTTTGGTTCAGTAGAATCGACAGGTGATACTGAGTTTTCTGGGGATATTTTTGTGACCAGAGTTTCTTGTTCCATAATGGTGTTATTTTTTTTTATACCCTCACCACTGCTATGTATGGCAATTGGGTTTGTTTGCTTTTGTTTATATGCTTCTTCATTAAAATATGGTTCTCTGCTCGTGACTCCATTCACCTCCACAGATGTTTAAGAAGCAATTTTTGTTGATATTCCGTTTATTGAGAAGTCTTTTTTGTAGTTTAGTAGTTAGTTTTGTTAGTGGTTTCATTCTGTTTAAAACTAAAATAAATAACTTCCTTTTGAGAAGGATTGCACTGTCTATGAGAGCTTCTAGGATTAATTTTTTATGGTAGGTTTTAAGGGTTGTGCATGATTTCTCTCCTGTTTTTATAAGGTTCTGAAGGACTCTGTGGAGGAACATTTTTTGTAAAAAAATGTTTTGGATTGATTACTTGCCACTACATCAAGATTTATAGGTGCAGTGTTAGCAGTAGTGGTAGGTGAAGTCTTGTTAATCACTTTCTGTTTCGTTTTACATTTTGATAGAGGAGAAAAAGTTTCTGTACAGGAAGTTTGTTTTGTTTAGCTTAATGACTGTATTACTGTTTTGTTTGAACTTTTTGTACAAAATCTGCTAGAGATGGATGCTTATTGTGGACACTTTTACTTTGATTTTCTCTACTTCTGCATTGCTTTCTACAGAGTTGCTTTTTGGTAGGCTTTCTTTGGGGTCTGTTGGAGAAAAAAGAAAGTGTGGGTTGGGCTGTTGTGCAGTGTAGGCATGCTTTGTGCATGAGTGTCTGAGTATGATGGTAAGGATGATTGTGGAGGTGTGTGATTGTGCAATGGGTAGCTACATCAAGTTGGGAAGGCTATTCTTGTATTTGTGGGTTACTATACTAGGCTTCCGATGACAATATAATGTATGCAGCTGGTAAGGGGAAGCACTAATATTACATCTAATGGTAAAGAGTTAATACACGTGTTTGTTCTACAATACTATAGTGTTTGTGTGTTTGAGTAACAGTTAGAATATTATGTTAGTATTGTACTTACTTTTTTGTATGGAAAGAGTAGGTTTCTTCTAAGTTCTTGTTCGTACTTCAGACGCTGCTGCTTTTCAGGAGAGTGGTCTTCACTGCAATTGTAATAGAAAGAAGTTAGTCAATATGTGTGTTTATAGTACTTTTGTTAATGTAGACATTGTTTTTTTTGTTTTTGTAGTAGTAGTGTTTTCTTATAACTGAGCATAGTATGCACATGCACTTTCCTTTGCCTATGTGCATCCTGTATATTTTACTTAGAATCTGTTAGTTGAATATGTTTTACAAATTAGTACAATATTAAACGTATAGAGCACACTTGTTTTTTTAATGTTATGCTATTGGATGTTAAGAGATAGAAGAAATAATCATATGCATGTTTTGCTATTTGTACAGGGTAAATGGCAGAGATTGTACAGAAAAGCATGCAATGTATGCATTTGTGAAGGTGTGGGAAATAAAGCAGAAGGGTTTCATATAGAGGCAGTGGTGTTGTTTCATCTGGGAGCCTTTCTAATGATATTGTCTGTGTGTGTGCTTGAATGAAGATTCATGTACTCATCCTGGATGCGTGTATTGTATAACACACTCGACAGCCTTTTTCATTATTATACAGTTATTTCTCCCATCTTTTAATATGAAACAACTTTCTTTTAGATAGCTATGTGTGTAAACAAAAATTTGGAGAGCAGGCAGGTTTGCAATTGACACTTCATCATAGCAGATGGGAAAAATGACAGTAAGTTCATTTTACACTTTCTACAGGGTAAGTGGCAGTTACTCTGTTTATATGTATTCCTAGAAGAGCTGTACATGTATTGTGTAGAAAATATTCATATCTTTAGTCTGTGTTCATGCATGTGGATGTGCATGAATCTGCAAGTACAAATCATGGGGAGTTTTATAGTAGTTGTTGCTGTAGGTCCTTTGCAGTCACAGCCCAATTGTAATGAGAGTGATCAATAGTACATCTGAAGTGCTGATCTGCGATGATAGAGTTAGATGTAGAGTTCTTGGATGTGATTGGTGGATGAGTATGTGACTTCTTAACAGCAGCCAATGGGGAAATGATGCAGAGAGGGAAGTGGAAAGGGTAGAAGGGCTGCCCCAGGTTTATGCATCCGCAGACATCGCGGCTGTCCGCAGACAGGGCGTGCCACATCTGGGGTTTCTCAGCCAATCCAGCATGGAAAGGGGACTGTAGGGATCAGCCAATCAGATGTTGAGGTTGTGGTTTGTGTTGAAAGAGGCTGTGTGTAGTAGAGATGGCAGAGGTGGAGAAAGTCAGGATGTTGGTGGATGGAGATATGTTTATGCATGGTTTAGAGCAGTATGCTAAATGCAGTAATGTGGCAAACAATTTTGATGTTAAAGGAGTGGAGGTGGTGTGGGACACTGTGCCTGGTTTCAATGTGCAGGGATTTTTACAAGTTTGTGGAGTTATGGTCAGGGTGAACAGTCCACATGTAGTTGTTTTGCACTGTGGTGCTTTGCATTTCGGCTATGTCAGTGCCTCTACTTTGTTGGCAGATTTGGATCACTTGGTTCAGGCAGTAATGAAAATACTTCCAAATGCCAAGGTTATTTTTTCTGGTTTAGTACCTAGGGCAATATGGGAGAATAGTTTTTTTTTGTCCTCAGCAAAATATTGCTAGGTGTGCAATCAACCGAGGCATGTTTGCTTTCATGCTTAGAGCTGGTATGTTCTTTTGTAATAATGAGAAAACTGATTCTGGTGATGTTGTTTATTTTAAGGAAGATGGCATTTCTTTTTCTTTTTTGGGAAATGTCATTCTGTTTTGGTACATAAGGGTTGCTTTGGAGAAGCTAATGTGAAGATTTTTGGAGGGAAATAAGGAAAAAGAACAAAATAAAAAATACAAAAGAAAAGGTGTTTCTGACGCATCTGCAAAAAAACAAAAAAAAGGGTCTTTTCAGAGCCAACGTCAAAGGGGAAATGGGGCACACTATTTAAATGTTCATTCCACATGTTCAGATTTTTAGATTTGTCCGTGGACACTGCGGTTGTCCCTGGACAATGCGTATTACATACAGGGATTTTGGGGTTGAGAGGCATGCAAATGAGACTGAAGAGCAAGGGATTGGTTAATAAGGTTTACTGGGTGTGTTGTGTAAGGAGAGAGTTCGTCAGTACGTCTTTTTCCTGAGAGAAGAGCAGATAGCTATGGCTGTGTGTTTCAGAAAGCAGATTGTTTGGATTTTGGGAGATTTTTGGATAAATTGGTAGAAGGTGCATGCAGATCGCTGTGGAGTGGCTGCAAATCTGAGATTAGCTCATGTGGAAGTGCACTGGCATGGAGTGTGTTGAATGAAGTGGCTGGATTTGGTACCTCTCTGTGCTACTTTGGTGACACAGCGTCACCCAGACATTATTATTCATTGTCTAGGGAACAGTTTAGGACTGTCTGGAATATCTTTGCAATTTGCAATGAACGAAGGACTTGGGAAAGTCATAGACATGTATCCAAACTCCAGAGTATTTTTTTTCCGCATTGCGCAGACACAAATGTGGCTCTGTTCTTTTTCATTTGGTCCACAAATGGAGAAAGCAAGGCACAATGTTAACAAGGCTGTTTGTGCCTTTTTGAGAGATGTTGGTATGTCCTCTTTTCAGAATGAAAACATTATGTTTTGTAGCACACACATTTTTCGCAGAGATGGAGTACATCTTATGCCGGCAATCAGATTTTTCTGCAAAATATACAAAATGCATTGCAATTTTTTTTGGAATTACAGCAATCCATTTTGCAGTAGGTGTTGACCTTGTGAAGTTTTTGAAACACAAAAAAACAACACAAAAAGGTTCTTTTCAGAGCCACCATTTCCTCCATAGAAAAATGCAATGGTTCTGATAGGGCAGCACCCCCAAAGATTAAATGTCTGCGGACTTCACTATTTATTTGTCACTTTTATTTTTAAACTGTGAAAGGCGGCTGTGAAAAGAGCCTTTTTTTGTTTTTGTTGTTTTATATATTTTTTGTTTTTTTTAAACACGACACACAAGGAAAGGAGGGGAAAGGAGTGTAAGGAAGGGACACCGACCATGGGGATAAGAAAGGGCAGGTGGAGAGAGGAAGATGTAGGGTGGGCCTTATTGAGGTAGGTCACAGACCTTCTCATGCTCCTTGACCACAGTCTTGAAAGCACTCCAAAGGTTCTCCCCCCTGCAGAGTACTGCATCGTAGTACATGCACAATATTGTGACCCTCGAAAGGTAAGGGTCAACAGCATCATGAATGGCCTGCGAGGCAGCTGGAGGGATGCACTGTCCCACAGGAGTGTCTTTTGTGGTGACAGGAGTGGAAACGGAGGTTGCTGCAGAGGAACTCAACGTACTACGTTTATCGCAAGGTACAACATTACGAATAGCCCCACCGTGGAACGACTTTAGGTGTCGCTTCATTGATGTAGTACCATAGATATACGAACCAGGCTTGCCACGACTCAGCACCATGCAGCACTGAGTGCAGATCACCTTGTTCACATGAGCTTTTGCCTTTCCATCAACGATGGTAAATAACCGCCACACCCACGACTCACGATGAGTGCTTGTAGTAGGGACTTCCACTACCTCATACTTTTCATCCTCTTCATCCCTCTCCTCTGCATCCTCACGCCTGTTCCCTTCTGCAGGACCTTGGGGATGTGGTGGTGCTGGAGGGGGTAGGAGTGCTGATGCCAAGGCAGTAGTAGTAGAAGCAATTTGGGATGCCATCTGGAAGGTTAATACCAGGAACCAAGAACAGCAACCTGCACAATTGTCCTGTTGTAAATCTTGGAAATCCAAAAGCAGAATGAGGATCAGCTCTGAGGTGTGGCCTTTTATACGGGTGTAGGTGCGCGCTTCCCAGACTCCGCGGACAAATCGAACACCAAGAAAGGGCTCAAAATTTTCCAAAAAGTATGTTGATCGGCAGGGACATTGTCTGGGACATGTGCAATGGTGAACGTTTACTGTAAAATACCTTGGATTGCTCAAAAAAGCACTTTTTAAATGTTCGGGGCCCGGAAAGTGTCCTCAAATAAGGACACACGCTCAGCATGGGTGCGGTCACATGATGACGTTGCAGACACGTTCGCAAAAGGGACGGCTATCCACAGGACACCAAATACACGGGGACGGTTGTGCGCATGCGCGCTGGTGTTCTATGGACCCAGGTCCCTGAACTAATTAAAAGTGTGACACACGTGCGGCAGATAGTTGCAGACAAGCGCAATGTTCGTAGGACCCAAGTGTATGATGCGCATGTCCGCGGGTGTTCTACGAACAGTGTTGAAGTCCCCGAAAAAAATGTATGTATGTCAAAATTTTGCGGACAGGCAGACGGGATATGTGTTCCACGGATATATTCATTCTGGTTGCGGACATTGCAAACAGGGGGTGTTCTTAAGACACCCCCATTTTGGGTGATTGCGGACAGGCAGACATCTTGTGTGTTCTAAGGACACCTCCATTTTAATCACGAACAGTATGAACAGGTATATTGTCCTTATGACACCCCCATTTGGTTTAATTGCGGACAAGCGGACACCTGTTGTGTTCAAAGGACACCGCCATTTTAATTGCAAATAGTACAAACAGGTATATTGTCTTTAGGACACCCCCATTTTGGTTAATTACGGACAGGCGGACATCTTGTGTGTTCTAAGGACACCTCCATTTTAATTACGGACAGTGCGGACAGGTATAGTGTCCTTAAGACACCCTCATTTTGGTTAATTGCGGACATAACAGACACCCGCGCTGCCCGCGGACACACTAACTGCCTTTAAAAAAAAAAAGACACAGCCATATACTAAGAACACACTTAAAATTATATTATTGTATAACAGTATAAAAATTACGAAAGAGAGGGGGAACCATAAAATGAAACAAATACAGGGGAATTAGGTGGTTGGACATGATGTATGGGAGGGGAGGAAGGGATGGAAGTCTCATTGCAATGTTTTTCTTGCTGGGGAGGGTTTGTGGATAGTTGGCTGGGTCATGGAGAGGAGGAACAGGTACATGTGGGACAGTGATATTTAATGTTTTCTTTAATGTGGTCCTCAATAAACTATTGAAATTCATAACGTCCCAAAAACCTATGAAATTCCCCTAAGAACATTTGTGATGTCATTTTTGATATCCTGGGTGTTAGTCTTAGCAGTGCACAGTGGTAGCGTGAGTTATGGTTGCTTAGCTTACCATAACTGGCGAATTTCAAGGGTTTTTCGGTTTTACTTGGAACCATAACGTCCCTTTAACAAAGTTTTTTTACTGAATTTCATAGGTTTTTAGTAGTGCAACTTAACCATAACGTCCCTTTAACAAAGTTTTTTTCACTGAATTTCATAGGTTTTCAGTAGCGCAACTTAACCATAACGTCTCTTTAACAATGTTTTTTTCACTAAATATATACATATATATTCAGTGAAAAAACTTTGTTAAAGGGACGTTATGGTTAAGTTGCGCTGCTAAAAACCTTTCAAATTCAGTGAAAAAACTTTGTTAAAGGGACGTTATGGTTCCAAGTAAAACCAAAAAACCCTTGAAATTCGCCAGTTATGGTAAGCTAGGCAACCATAACTCGCACCACCATCGTGCAGTGCTAAGCCTAACACCCAGGACATCAAAGATGACATCACAAATGAATCTACAGCTACTCCACAGCTTTCTGCATGCACCTTCAACCAATATATCCATGAATCTCCCAAAATCCATACAATCTTTTTCCTAAAAAACACAGACATAGCTATCTGTTGTTCGCTCAGCAAAACAGTATATGAGAAACTCACTTCTGGCACAACACACCCACTAAACATTCCTGACCAATCCCTTTCAGTACTCATTCTCATTTGCATGACTTCTGAACACAAAAATCCCCTGATGTAACTCCCGATGTCCGCGAACTACCGCCATGTCCGCGGACATATCGTAACATGAACAGCCCTTCTACCATTTCCACTTCACTCTCTCTGCCATTCCATCATTGGATGTAGCTAAGAAGTCACATGACCATGCACCAATCACATTCAAGACCTCCACATCTAACTGCATCATCATAGATCAGCACTGCAAATGTACTGTGAATCTCTCTGAGTACAAGTGTCATATCATTGGCAAACACCATCTATCAGAAATACTGTACAAGTCTCCAAGATTTCTGCTTGCAGCTCCATGCATATCCATATGCTTGTACACAAACTTCAGATATGCATATTTTCTGTACAGTAGATGAACACATTTTCAAACAGACGTTTAGCTTGTGTAATCTGTAAAATGAATTTACTGTATTTTTTCAATTCCTAAAATCAACTATCACTTATAAACCTTTATACTATTTACTTTCTTTATACACACACACTCAAATCATGTTAAACTAACATGTTTTAAATGAAATATATAGACTACATATATTCAGACAAAATTGCATGCAAGCACAATCTATGTTTAAATCTTTAAAAACAAAACTTATACAATTTCATATTTTTTTGTTTTTATTTATTTATTTACTTAATTACTTTAATTTAGACATGACATTGAGGCGCTATTACCTAGAACAGCTTAGTTACAGAAATAGTGGTATTCACTGGTATATTATACATTTCACAAGACATAGTAAAGATATTTTTTTTGCTATAGTTAGTCATTCAATACAATTTGTTCATTAAGAACATATCATATGTACTGAACTGATGCAATGTATCTTATGTAAATAAATTAGTTTATTGGTTTTGAAGAAGGCGCTGAGGATTTCAATTAACAAAATCAATATCTAAATTAAAAACAGCGCTATATACAAATAAAATTACTAATTTGAATCTTTTACAATTGCAGTGAAGACCAGTCTCCTGAAAAGAAGCAGCCGAATTTGAAGAACAAAGAAGAACTAAGAAGTTACCTGTTAATTTAAGAAAAAAAGTAAGTAGAATATCACCATAATATTTGTATTATTACTCAAACATACTGTAAAGTTAATACAAGCTATTTCTGTGCCTAAAAATAGAGATTGTGTACCATTTTGTCCAAAAATCTCCATGTCTTAAACAGCGATTTACAGCCAGAATGGCATACAAATTCCTATTTTTGGACACACAAATTACCAAACTGAACCGCTACAATTTTCATATTATAGAACAAACAAATGTTTTAATTGTATACATTAGATTTACAATGTGTACTTTTCCACACCACTAGCTTACTTTTTTTTGTCATCTGAACCCCAGTTTAGTAACACATGAATTCAAGAATACCTATCCCTACTAGTTGTAGTTCCCAATGCACAATCACACACCATTACATACATCGTTATCATCTTACTCAAACACTCATGCACACAGCACACATACATTGCAGAACACCCCAACCCATACCTTTTTATTTTTTTCAACAGACCCTAAAGAATGCTTACCAAAAGTCAAGTCCGTAGAAAGCAATGCAGAAGTAGAGCAAATGAAAATAACAGTGTCCAACATAAGCATCCATCTCTAGCAGAATTTGTAAATAAAGTTGAAACAAAACAGCTAATACAGTCATTTAGTGAAACACAAGAAGTTTCAAGTACAAAAACTTTGCCTCCTCTATCAAAATGTAAAACAAACCAAAAAAACAATTAACAGAAAATCAGCTATCACTACAGATAAAACTACTTCTTTAAATTTTAATATAGTGCAAAGTAAGCATACCAAGAAAAGTATTTTAGCCAAAATGTACCGTCACAAAGTCCTTCAAAATTTTATAAAAACAGGAGAGAAATCAGGTTCAATGCTTAAAAACTATCGTAGGAAATTAATCTTAGAAACGTTGATGGACAGTGCAATTCTTCTCAAAAGAAAGTTATTTATTTTACTGTTAAACAAAATGAAACCACTAACAAAAATAATAAATAAATTACAAAAAAGACTTCTCAATAAGCAAAATGTCAACAGAAAGAACTTCTTAAGTATCTGCGGAGGTGAATGGAATCACACTACGAGCACAGAACCATATTTTAATGAAGAAGCGTACAAACAAAAGCAAACAAATACAATTGCCATACATAGCAGTGGTCGAGGTTATGAAAAAGTGAATAATACCATAATGGAACAAGAAGTACTCCTTACAAAAATATGCCCTGAAAACTTAGAATTACCCCTCCATTCAACTGAATCAGAACGTTTAGTGTACAAATGGCCATGCACGTCAATGTGTAACATTCCCAAACAATGTTTCAAATCTTTACGCCAATTCCTCAATAAATATGTAAAAAGCAAAGACAAAATCAAAATTAAATTACTGCAAAATATGGATACCTGTCCAGTGCGCAAGTACACAGGACTACAAGGACATTCATTGGCCTGCATTACAGGACCTACTTGTAAAACCACTTTCCATGATATCAAAAGGATATCAACACATCATTCAACTATAAGAAATCTAGTCTATAAACTGTACTATTCTAAAAGTCCTGCTTTATCACTAGCAAATTTAAATAACATCCTTCTACATGGTACAGCAAAAGACCTACTTGAAGAAATTGACTATATCCAGAAAAAATATTTTGGAAGTAAAAGCCATTTACAGAATGATATAGCTTTAAACCAATTAAGCAACAATTCTACACATGGCAACCTTTTGCTAAACACATACAAAAAATAAATACTAAAATTTAAAAGTACATCAGCTGAAGTACCAAACCATGTATGTGTATGTTGCCGTAGAACTTTTTATAAAAGTAACACAAAAACTGTAGACCTATCATACAAAATAGAAGACAATGAAGATTCTAAATGGTTTGAATTAGCTCTCTACCTTGTAGCAGAAAACAAATACGAAATAACTGACCCCTTGATACTTTGCAGTTACTGCACTACAAAACTTGACAACAACCAAACTCCTTCACGTGTTATCACATATAATATGGAATTAAACCCAGTACCAAAACCCCTACAACAACGTGATTTATATCAGAGCATCATAATTCAAACAGTACACCCATTTCAAGCAATAATACGCCTTCAACCAAAACCAGCAAAATTACCTCCCTCTGAATTGGTAAAAGGCATTCATGGAAAAGTAGTTTATTTACCATTAGATCTAAAAGAAAATGTGCATACTCTAGGAGTGCAACGTCCAATGCAGCAATCTTTAATTATCTTAGTAAATGGAGTACCTACAAAAGACAAAAAAATATGGCAACAGCTGGTAGATTTACATAAAGTTAGACAAGCCTTACAATATCTTAAAGAGAATAATGAATATTATAAAGAAATTAATATTGAAGAAAACTTGAAAGATACAACTGAAATAATTCAAGAAACACAAGAAGCTGGTCAATTTGAGCTACTAGATCCTGCTACAATATCAAATACTTTAGGCCATTATACAATTCATCCTTTGCACTCTAATTACACCATAGAAGATGTGCTGGAAATGTACCAAATGCGTCAAACAAAAGGATCGGCAAGCAGCATATGGGAAAAAAGTATAGAAGCACGTGCTTTTCCTCTACTCTTTCCTACTGGCAAAGGAGGAAGGTATGATGATAGACCTATTCAAATATCAGCTTCAGAATACCGCTCATTACGGATGTATTCTGAAGATCCCAGATTTAGACAAAATGTGGAATACATATTCCACCTACTCTTTGAAAGTGAACTAGCAACTTTATGTTACGGAGTTGCACACATATTAAAATCAGGACCACACTTTCATAATATGACAGCTACACAATTATTAGACAAAGTGCAACAAAAGGATGAGCTTTTACAATCAAATATTACAAATCTATTAGCAAATATGCGTGGTACTAAAGAGTACTGGTTTCGACGTCATGGAGATGTACGTTGTATGATCAGAAACCTTAGCCCACCCACTTGGTTTGTTACATTAAGTTGTGAAGAATATGCATGGGAAGATGTACATGATTTCCTACGCATATCAAATAAAAACAAAACAAACATAGATATACTAACACCTGGAGAAATTTGTTCTTTGGATCCTGTTAATGTTTCAAGATATTTTCACCATTGCTTCATTGCTATGCTACATTTTATTTGTAATAAAACTGTTCCTCCCCTTGGAGAAGTGCAACACTTCTTTTGGAGAAAAGAATACCAAGCCAGAGGAGCACCACATATCCACATGCTTTTATGGATTAAAGATGCTCCTAAATTTGGTCAAGACAATGATGCCACTGTTTTACAGTTTATTGAAAAATATGTCACTTGTGAAATTCCATCAGAAGCCACAAATAGTGATCTTCATGCACAAATTGTACAATTTGAAATACACAAATGTGGAAAATATTGTCGTCGCAAATACAAAAACAAAGGGAAATACTACACCAAATGCCGATTTGGTTTCCCTAGACCAGTTACAAATACAGGTCAAGTGAACAACCTCATGTCTTCAGTTAGACATAGTGTTAAAGGTAAGTCACCTAAAAATACATATTACATAAAAAGAAAAGAAGAAGAAAAATATATCAATGATTATAATGCAATCATTGCCCACTTGTGGAATGTAAACATAGATGTGCAGTACATTGCAGACAATTCTACTGCAGTTGCACGATATGTAACAGCATACTTAACTAAAGCACAAAAGACAGAGCTCCAAGACCTCTGGAATGACCTGTCATCAGATAAAACAGTGTCTCAGAAATTATACAGCTTGGGCATACAAATGCTCACCCATAGAGAATGTGGATCATATGAAGCAGCTGATCGTTTAACTGGTACTGCATTGTATGGTAAATCTGAAAATATAGTATGGCTAAGTCTTGGTCCAGCTAAATCTAGAAAAAGAGTTCTAAAATCATATGAAGATATAGAAACAATAGCCAAACGTGATCCCAACAGCCAAGACATTTTAAAAAACAATGTATTGGACACATGCTACCCAAACAGAAGTAATACTTTGGAAAACATGTGTCTATACCACATAGCCCAAAACTACACATACAAAAATAATATGAAACCTGATGAAAAAAAAGGTAAATATAGAGTGACAAATGTGAAGGCAGCTTAGTTAAACTCACTAAACCAAATTTAATTAATCATATCAAATTGTCATTAAAGAAAAGAAGAACACATACTAGATAACTATGACTCATATGAGGATGCTTTCAAAGCAAATGAAAGCACTATAACTGATGTAAACTTTGCACAGTACAAAACAATGTTGCACAATGAACAGCAACATGAAGAAGAACTCCAAGCCCAACTAGATAAGGACACTCCTGACAGTAGTCAACCTTTTGTAACAGGAAGCCAAGAACCACTGGGAGAACCACTAATAATAAATGAGGCAGAATTAGCTATGATAGAAGTAGAAAACACGATATGTCAGTATGAAGATAAAGAAGACTTAACTATACTACAATCAAAACTAAACAATGAGCAACGTAGCATTTTTCAAGAAGTAACAAAACAAATTGCACATGGTGTAAAACATGAAAATAAAGAATGTTCCTGCCATAATTATAAACCTATACTACTGTACGTCAGTGGTGAAGCTGGTTCTGGCAAAACGTTCCTAATCAAAATCATTAGTAAGTTCCTTCAACAATTGACAAACAACAAACTGTCAACTGTTGTCACTGCCCCCACAGGTTTAGCTGCCTACAACATAGGTGGTGCTACATTACACCGATTACTACTATAACCAGTAGAACACCAGAACAAATTAGACTATTACAAACTTTCTGCAGAAGCTGCAATGGAACTACGCAGAGTATTGAAACAAATGAAAATGCTACTAATAGATGAAGTGAACATGGTCTCCAACCTGATGTTAGCTTTGATTCACCTCAGATTACAAGAAGTACTCAAAACAGACTATGAAGAGCTCTTTGCAGGAAAACACATTATTGTTTTTGGAGATCTGCTTCAATTAACACCAGTAAAAGGTGAGCCTATTTTTAAAACATTAGGACAAAAACTCTGCCGTAAAACTGTTGGCAGCATTGGAAATGTCAACCTTTGGCAACATTTCCAATACAGAGAATTAACAGAAAACATGCGGCAATCTGCAGATCTCACTTATGCCAACATTTTAAAAAGTATCAGAGTTGGTATACTTTCTAAAGAAGCAGAAGCAATATTTAAAACCCAGCACATTAATGCACTTTATGGCGATAATGCATGTGCTACAGATGTTATGGAACAATTAGCCCACAAAAATGTCAATTGTATGGCCTTAATGCCAACTCTTGCAAGCTGTTTCAAATTCAATGAAATCATGCTAAGTAAAGAAATGCAACCAATCATGGAAATTAGCGCCACAGACAAACTAGATGTACATGGTATGACACTACCCATGTGTGACCAAGCCACAACAAGACTAAATAGTTTAGAAAAATCAATCTCAAACACAGCAGGCTTAGAAAAGATATTAAAATTATCCTTAAATTGCAGAGTAATGCTTAAACGTAACCTTGACGTGGACCAAGGACTAGTTAATGGAGCACGGGGTACAGTTGTTGGCTTTCAAACATACCCACGCGACAACAAAATTCAGTTTGTCAATATACTCTTTGACAAACTTTCAGAAGTAAAAAGGATAGGATGCTCAACAGCTAGATTCCTTCTCTTCAAAGATATGTATGTACGCAGAGAACAATTTTCTCTAACTCTTGCATACGCAGTCACGATTCATAAATCACAAGGTCTTACCCTAGACAAAGCAATGATAGATATTGGTAACACAGTCTTTAAAGAAGGCATGAGCTACGTAGCACTATCACGCTTACGTACACTTGACAGTCTATTTCTAATCAACTTTGATGCAAGTAAAATAAACGCTGATATTCTTTGCATTTTTGAATACAATAGACTTTGCTCACTATACACTCCCCGCCTAAACACATATTCTGTTCCACAAAAAGTAAAATGTTATAAAAGAAAAATAAATCAAACAGATGTCACTGCAAATCCTCCAAAGAGAGTAAAAGAAACTAATACTTCATCAAGTGCCACAAGCAAAAAAGAATCAATTAGGGAAAGTAAACCAGGTACTTCTTTAAAGGAGGAAGACAAACTCCAAAAAAACAGTTAGATACAGAACTACCTGGACCATTTAAATTCTCAAATATAGTTGGTGTAAGTTGCTACATAAATGTAGCAATGAATATTCTATTTCAATTACCACCAATTGTTGACAACATTTACTTACACATTACAGACTCATTGTGTTTGCAAAGGTTAGTACTTCACAGAAATGCAGCAAATAATCCTGACAACACGTATAGTGTTTATGCAATAAGACAACAATTGGACTACTGTGCTGGAATGGTGAAATTCACTATAAACTCACAGGAAGATCCTCAAGAATGTCTAATGTACTTACTACAAGTACTGGAAAACAAAAACATACCTATAAATTAAATCTTCCAGATTTCATACATGTGGAAACATGCATGCACTCTGCAACAATGTGACACTAGAAGAAATCCCCAATGAACGCTTCATATATATATCAATACCAAATTGTGAATCCATTCCATTTCAGCGACTTGTACAAAATGCAAACCATGGTAGATCATGCTCTACCTGCAACTCAGATAATCGCTCCACGTTAGTAATACAAACACATAGTAAATACATAATACTAATGCTTCTACGTTACAATGCACATGGTACCAAAAACAACTGCAAGCTGACTGGATTCACACATGGTCAAATATCACTTGGTAAGAAAAACTTCACAACAATAGGTATAATTTACCACGCAGGAGCCACAACCAATTCAGGACACTACACTGCATATATAAAAAAGAAATGTGGATGGTTTGAATGTAATGATAGTACCATTACTCTAAAGCAGAGATTACCAGCAAATCTTACAAACGCTTATTTGATGTTCTTAAAACCAAAAATTGATAACTAAACTGTATTTAAACCCTAAGTAAAGTTGTGTTAAAAATATATAAACTGTTAGAATACTCCAAAACCTATCTAACTGCTCAAAGATTCTACAACAACTAATCAGATAAATGAATACCACTAAATTAGACCAAAATATACACAGTTAGAATACGCCAATTGGTATCTAATTGTCCCAAAATTTAGCAATATCCAAATAGATAAATCAATAACACTAAAATATATTAATAAAAATAGACAGTTAGAATATGCCAATTGGTATCTAACTGCTCCAAAATTTTATAATATCGAAACAAATAAATAATATATTACTGCTCCCAAAAGATGCAACAAGCCAAAGTATAAAGCATTAGCCAGAAACAACAAGTGAATACTGAAAACAAACAAACAAATAAACTGTAGCATAAAATCCAACATGGATTTTTTGTTCTCCCACAGACCCAATGATTTTAGCAACAAACACAGAAACTGAGCAAATTGCACAGTACTCTGGTTTGTAATCTACTAAATATGAGGGTCCAAAAAAAAAAGTATGTTGATTATACAATGTAATAAGTCATTACAAAATATTAATACTAACATGATATTTTCTTTTATCACAGGGATTAACAAGAAATACATGTACTCTGGTTACTAGACCAAACAGTAAGTATACAATAATAAGGAGAACCATCGCAGCATATCACATCCATAGTATCTAATACCTTTGATCCTTATACATTTGTTTTTCACCCAAAGTTATAAGCAAATATGAATGTGATATGCTGCAGTGGTTGTGGCCAGGGCATAGAGTCTTGGGTGCATGGCCAAATGGCCAAACACCCAAGACTCTATGCCCTGGCCACAACCACCGCAGCATATTACATCCATAGAGTCAATCATTTCAAGTATGGTCTATGGAAACTTTTAATGTCCGCAGACATTATGAGTGTTCTTAGGACACTTTCAACTTGCCAGCGAACAATACGGACAGCGTTTTCAGGACACCCCCTACGAACATTTCAGAACAACGCGATAGTTCTTAGAACACTTTCAACTTGACAACGAACAATACGGACAGTGTCCTCAGAACACCCCCATTTAGTTTATTTGCGAACATTTCAGGACACCGCGAGTGTTCTAAGAACACATTCAACTTGCCATCGAACAATACAAACAGCATCTTCAGGACACCCTCTACGAACATTTCAGAACAACGTGAGAGTTCTTAGAACACATTCAACTTGACAGAGAACAATACAGACAGCGTTCTCAGGACACCCCCATTTTGTTTATTTGCAAACATTTCAGGACACCGCAAGTGTTCTTAGAACACTATCAACTTGCTAGTGAACAATACGGACTATGCCTTCAGGACACCCCCTACGAACATTCCAGGACACCGCGAGTGTTCTTAGAAACGTCTTCAGCACACCCCCATTTTGTTTATTTACGAACATTTCAGGACACCGCGAGTGTTCTTAGAACACATTCAACTTGACAGAGAACAATACGGACAGCGTCCTCAGGACACCCCCATTTTGTTTATTTGCGAACATTTCAGGACAGCGCAAGTGTTCTTAGAAGCGTCTTCAGAACACCACCATCTTGTTTATTTGCGAAGATTTCAGGACACCGCGAGTGTTCTTAGAACACATTCAACTTGACAGAGAACAATATGGACAGCGTCCTCAGAGCACCCCCATTTTGTTTATTTGCGAACATTTCAGGACACCCCAAGTGTTCTTAGAACACATTCAACTTGCCAGCCACAACCCCCATTCATATTTGCGAACATTTCAGGACACAGCGAGTGTTTGACAACGTCTTTAGAACACCCCCATTTTGTGTATTTGCGAACATTTCAGGACACCGCAAGTGTTCTTAGAATACATTCAACTTGACAGAGAACAATACGGACAGCACCCTCGGGACACCCCCTACGAGCATTCCCCGGACACCGCAAGTGTTCTTAGAAACGTCTTCAGAACACCTCCATTTTCTTTATTTGCGAACATTTCAGGACACTGCGAGTGTTCTTAGAACACATTCAACTTGCCAGCCACAACCCCCCATTCATATTTGCGAACATTTCAGGACACAGCGAGTGTTCGACAACGTCTTCAGAACACCCCCATTTTGTTTATTTGTGAACATTTCAGGACACCGCGAGTGTTCTTAGAACATATTCAACGTGACAGAGAACAATACGGACAGCGTCCTCAGAACACCCCCATTTTGTTTATTTGCAAACATTTCAGGACACCGCAAGTGTTCTTAGAAGCGTCTTCAGAACACCACCATCTTATTTATTTGCAAACATTTCAGGATACCGCCAGTGTTCTTAGAACACATTCAACTTGACAGAGAACAATACGGACAGCGTTCTCAGGACACCCCCATTTTGTTTATATGCGAACATTTCAGGACCGCAAGTGTTCTTAGAACACATTCAACTTGCCAGCCACAACCCCCCATTCATATTTGTGAACATTTCAGGACACAGCAAGTGTTCTTACAACACATTCAACTTGACAGAGAACAATACGGACAGTGTCCTCAGGACACCCCCTACGAACATTCTCCGGACACCCCAAGTGTTCTTAGAAACGTCTTCAGAACACCCCCACTTTGTTTATTTGCAAACATTTCAGGACACCGCCAGTGTTCTTAGAACACATTCAACGTGACAGAGAACAATACGGACAGCGTCCTCAGGACACCCCCATTTTGTATATTTGCGAACATTTCAGGACAACGCGAGTGTTCTTAGAACACATTCAACTTGCCAGCCACAACCCCCCATTCATATTTGTGAACATTTCAGGACACAGCGAGTGTTCGACAACGTCTTCAGAACACCCCCATTTTGTTTATTTGCAAACATTTCAGGACACCGCCAGTGTTCTTAGAACACATTCAACGTGACAGAGAACAATACGGACAGCGTCCTCAGAACACCCCCATTTTGTTTATTTGCGAACATTTCAGGACACCGCAAGTGTTCTTAGAAGCGTCTTCAGAACACCACCATCTTGTTTATTTGCGAACATTTCAGGACACCGCGAGTGTTCTTAGAAGCGTCTTCAGAACACCACCATCTTGTTTATTTGCGAACATTTCAGGACACCGCGAGTGTTCTTAGAACACATTCAACTTGACAGAGAACAATATGGACAGTGTAATCAGGACACCCCCATTTTGTTTATTTGCGAACATTTCAGGACACCGCGAGTGTTCTTAGAAGCGTCTTCAGAACACCACCATCTTGTTTATTTGCGAATATTTCAGGACACCGCGAGTGTTCTTAGAACACATTCAACTTGACAGAGAACAATACGGACATCGTCCTCAGGACACCCCCATTTTGTTTATTTGCGAACATTTCAGGACACCGCGAGTGTTCTTAGAACACATTCAACTTGCCAGCCACAACCCCCCATTCATATTTGTGAACATTTCAGGACACAGCGAGTGTTCGACAACGTCTTCAGAAAACCTCCATTTTGTTTATTTGCAAACATTTCAGGACACCGCCAGTGTTCTTAGAACACATTCAACGTGACAGAGAACAATACTGACATCGTCCTCAGAACACCCCCATTTTGTTTATTTGCGAACATTTCAGGACACCGCGAGTGTTCTTAGAAGCGTCTTCAGAACACCACCATCTTGTTTATTTGCGAACGTTTTAGGACACCGCGAGTGTTCTTAGAAGCGTCTTCAGAACACCACCATCTTGTTTATTTGCGAACATTTCAGGACACCGCAAGTGTTCTTAGAACACATTCAACTTGACAGAGAACAATATGGACAGCGTATTCAGGACACCCCCATTTTGTTTATTTGCGAACATTTCAGGACACCGCGAGTGTTCTTAGAAGCATCTTCAGAACACCACCATCTTGTTTATTTGCGAACATTTCAGGACACCGCAAGTGTTCTTAGAAGTGTCTTCAGAACACCACCATCTTGTTTATTTGCGAACATTTCAGGACACCGCGAGTGTTCTTAGAAGCGTCTTCAGAACACCACCATCTTGTTTATTTGCGAACATTTCAGGACACCGCAAGTGTTCTTAGAAGCATCTTCAGAACACCAAAATTTTGTTTATTTGCGAACATTTCAGGACACTGTGAGTGTTCTTAGAACACATTCAACTTGACAGAGAACAATACGGACAGCGTCCTCAGGACACCCCCATTTTGTTTATTTGCAAACATTTCAGGACACCGCAAGTGTTCTTAGAACACATTCAATTTGCCAGCCACAACCCCCCCATTCATATTTGCGAACATTTCAGGACACAGCGAGTGTTCGACAACGTCTTCAGAACACCCCCATTTTGTGTATTTGCGAACATTTCAGGACACCGCAAGTGTTCTTAGAACACATTCAACTTGACAACGAACAATACGGACAGCGTCCTCAGGACACCCACATTTTCTTTATTTGCGAACATTTCAGGACACCGCAAGTGTTCTTAGAACAGTTTCAGCTTGCTTGTGAACAAAACAGACACATATTGGGTCCTCAGAACACCCCCCATTCAGTTTATTTAGAACATTTCAGAACACCCATGATGTCCGCAGACAAATCGAACACAAAAAGAACGTCTAACACATAAAAAAACACAACTTTCATCCTATCTCATATACTCCCACCCTCCCCAAACACTCCTACACACCAACACACTCTACTAAATACAAATTTTGAACAAAGTTTCACCGTGCTGTCCGCGGACGTCTGCGAATCCAAGATGGCGGGCGATACTGAAAATCTGACGTGCTTCACGCTCCACGCCAAACAATCAGCGAAAACGTCACATGTCCAAGGACATCACACAAGTCAATAGACCAATCAGGACACTGTCCGCGGACCGAACAGGGAAGTGTGTCCGCGAAGCGGACACAGATATCACTCTTTTTTTTTTACCTACTTTTTGGTCATTTTTTTAAAAAACTACTGGACGGATTTTCACCAAATTTGCAAAAGCACGCTTTCGGGACCAAACCGCTGCTCCTGGTCCAAATTTGGTGAAAATCCGTCCAGCGGTTTGGGCTGTAGACGCGAGCAAATATTTTTTCCCATTCAGTCTATGGGAAAAAAAAGTTTTGGGACCCCCCTATAACTTTGCCCCCCCTGGACAAATCCTCACCAAACTTTGCAAAATAATTCAGAGAGACCCAAATACTGTTTTTGCAAAGTTTGGTGAGGATGTGTCCAGGGAGAGCGAAGTTATAAGCCGCCGATGAAGTGCTCTTCCTATGGAAACACCAATTTAACCATAACTACATGGCCACGACCGTGGCCACGTGATATATATATATATATATATATATATATATATATATATATATATATATATATTTTACAGGACTTGCAGTAGTGGCCCTGTAGTTATGGTTAAGTTGCTCAACCCATAGGTAGAACACATTTTGTTTGGTTTATACGCCCCCCCCGGACGAACCATCACAAAACTTTGCAAAAACAGTATATGGCCCTGTCAGGCTGCAATGTTGGTGATGTTTTTTGTTAAGGGGAGGCAAAGTTATAGGGGGAAGTCACAAAATGTGCAGTTTTTCCCATAGATGCAATGGAAAACATATTGTGCTCATGCCTACAGCCCAAACCGCTGGATGGATTTTCACCAAATTTGCTGCAGGAGCAGCGGCTTGATCCCAAAAGCGTTCTTTTGTAATTTTTTTGTGATATTTGGGTTCGGTCAGTGGACTCAATTCCTGGTCTGGTCCACGGACGGGCCTCCTATTGGCCCAGAAGCCGGTGTGACGACTGCAGACATCGGACGTGCCTGCTGATAGGATGGTGAAAAGCGTGAGGTCCGTCATATTTTTGAAACACCCGCCATGTTAGGTCTGCGTACAGTCCATGGCAAACGCTGGGGGAAAAGTCTGGAAAACAAATTTTTAGTTATTTGATGGCAGTAAGAGGGGTTAGTAATGATATGGGGCTATTTTTGTAGGTGGAACAAGGTTGTACAGGTGGCGTAGAGCTCTGCGGACAACGTGGTAGTCCGCGGACAGCACCGTGACCAGACAGCTTGGAAAAGACTTTGCAGTTATTTGATGGCTTAAAGAAAGCATAGAAATGGTAGAGGAGTGGAATGGAGGTAATGTGGAGCTGTTTTTATAGGTGGAAAAAGGGTCTGGAAATGCTGCTGAGTCCGCTGTCAATTTCGAGACGATGGACATCTTTTCGATTGCAGGGGGGTCAGGCTGAGTTTTACTAGTTGTATGGTACGTACTTCTTATATAGTTAATTGTACTGTGGTGTTTGTGGCCAGTGAGCTGTTTTTATAGGTGGAAAAAAGGGTCTGGAAATGCTGCAGAGTCCGCTGTCAATTTCGAGACGATGGACATCTTTTCGATTGCAGGGGGGTCAGGCTGAGTTTTACTAGTTGTATGGTACGTACTTCTTATATAGTTAATTGTACTGTGGTGTTTGTGGCCAGTGAGCAGATTCTCAGGGGCATGGCCGTCGCCACCAGAGTAGTAATTTGTGTATAGTAATGATAGGTATGTAGGGGTATGGCCACAATCACCACAGTAGTAATATGTGTATTTTAATTAAAGGTAATGTAGTGGGAGTACAAAGTGTTTGTAATAGGGAGGAATGATGTAATTGAACTGTATATGGTGCTTATGATTGTAGTACAATTGAGGATAATTCTCAACACTATCAACTTGCTAGTGAACAATACGGACTATGCCTTCAGGACACCCCCTACGAACATTCCAGGACACCGCGAGTGTTCTTAGAAACGTCTTCAGCACACCCCCATTTTGTTTATTTACGAACATTTCAGGACACCGCGAGTGTTCTTAGAACACATTCAACTTGACAGAGAACAATACGGACAGCGTCCTCAGGACACCCCCATTTTGTTTATTTGCGAACATTTCAGGACAGCGCAAGTGTTCTTAGAAGCGTCTTCAGAACACCACCATCTTGTTTATTTGCGAAGATTTCAGGACACCGCGAGTGTTCTTAGAACACATTCAACTTGACAGAGAACAATATGGACAGCGTCCTCAGAGCACCCCCATTTTGTTTATTTGCGAACATTTCAGGACACCCCAAGTGTTCTTAGAACACATTCAACTTGCCAGCCACAACCCCCATTCATATTTGCGAACATTTCAGGACACAGCGAGTGTTTGACAACGTCTTTAGAACACCCCCATTTTGTGTATTTGCGAACATTTCAGGACACCGCGAGTGTTCTTAGAATACATTCAACTTGACAGAGAACAATACGGACAGCACCCTCGGGACACCCCCTACGAGCATTCCCCGGACACCGCAAGTGTTCTTAGAAACGTCTTCAGAACACCTCCATTTTCTTTATTTGCGAACATTTCAGGACACTGCGAGTGTTCTTAGAACACATTCAACTTGCCAGCCACAACCCCCCATTCATATTTGCGAACATTTCAGGACACAGCGAGTGTTCGACAACGTCTTCAGAACACCCCCATTTTGTTTATTTGTGAACATTTCAGGACACCGCGAGTGTTCTTAGAACATATTCAACGTGACAGAGAACAATACGGACAGCGTCCTCAGAACACCCCCATTTTGTTTATTTGCAAACATTTCAGGACACCGCAAGTGTTCTTAGAAGCGTCTTCAGAACACCACCATCTTATTTATTTGCAAACATTTCAGGATACCGCCAGTGTTCTTAGAACACATTCAACTTGACAGAGAACAATACGGACAGCGTTCTCAGGACACCCCCATTTTGTTTATATGCGAACATTTCAGGACCGCAAGTGTTCTTAGAACACATTCAACTTGCCAGCCACAACCCCCCATTCATATTTGTGAACATTTCAGGACACAGCAAGTGTTCTTACAACACATTCAACTTGACAGAGAACAATACGGACAGTGTCCTCAGGACACCCCCTACGAACATTCTCCGGACACCCCAAGTGTTCTTAGAAACGTCTTCAGAACACCCCCACTTTGTTTATTTGCAAACATTTCAGGACACCGCCAGTGTTCTTAGAACACATTCAACGTGACAGAGAACAATACGGACAGCGTCCTCAGGACACCCCCATTTTGTATATTTGCGAACATTTCAGGACAACGCGAGTGTTCTTAGAACACATTCAACTTGCCAGCCACAACCCCCCATTCATATTTGTGAACATTTCAGGACACAGCGAGTGTTCGACAACGTCTTCAGAACACCCCCATTTTGTTTATTTGCAAACATTTCAGGACATCGCCAGTGTTCTTAGAACACATTCAACGTGACAGAGAACAATACGGACAGCGTCCTCAGAACACCCCCATTTTGTTTATTTGCGAACATTTCAGGACACCGCAAGTGTTCTTAGAAGCGTCTTCAGAACACCACCATCTTGTTTATTTGCGAACATTTCAGGACACCGCGAGTGTTCTTAGAAGCGTCTTCAGAACACCACCATCTTGTTTATTTGCGAACATTTCAGGACACCGCGAGTGTTCTTAGAACACATTCAACTTGACAGAGAACAATATGGACAGTGTAATCAGGACACCCCCATTTTGTTTATTTGCGAACATTTCAGGACACCGCGAGTGTTCTTAGAAGCGTCTTCAGAACACCACCATCTTGTTTATTTGCGAATATTTCAGGACACCGCGAGTGTTCTTAGAACACATTCAACTTGACAGAGAACAATACGGACATCGTCCTCAGGACACCCCCATTTTGTTTATTTGCGAACATTTCAGGACACCGCGAGTGTTCTTAGAACACATTCAACTTGCCAGCCACAACCCCCCATTCATATTTGTGAACATTTCAGGACACAGCGAGTGTTCGACAACGTCTTCAGAAAACCTCCATTTTGTTTATTTGCAAACATTTCAGGACACCGCCAGTGTTCTTAGAACACATTCAACGTGACAGAGAACAATACTGACATCGTCCTCAGAACACCCCCATTTTGTTTATTTGCGAACATTTCAGGACACCGCGAGTGTTCTTAGAAGCGTCTTCAGAACACCACCATCTTGTTTATTTGCGAACGTTTTAGGACACCGCGAGTGTTCTTAGAAGCGTCTTCAGAACACCACCATCTTGTTTATTTGCGAACATTTCAGGACACCGCAAGTGTTCTTAGAACACATTCAACTTGACAGAGAACAATATGGACAGCGTATTCAGGACACCCCCATTTTGTTTATTTGCGAACATTTCAGGACACCGCGAGTGTTCTTAGAAGCATCTTCAGAACACCACCATCTTGTTTATTTGCGAACATTTCAGGACACCGCAAGTGTTCTTAGAAGTGTCTTCAGAACACCACCATCTTGTTTATTTGCGAACATTTCAGGACACCGCGAGTGTTCTTAGAAGCGTCTTCAGAACACCACCATCTTGTTTATTTGCGAACATTTCAGGACACCGCAAGTGTTCTTAGAAGCATCTTCAGAACACCAAAATTTTGTTTATTTGCGAACATTTCAGGACACTGTGAGTGTTCTTAGAACACATTCAACTTGACAGAGAACAATACGGACAGCGTCCTCAGGACACCCCCATTTTGTTTATTTGCAAACATTTCAGGACACCGCAAGTGTTCTTAGAACACATTCAATTTGCCAGCCACAACCCCCCCATTCATATTTGCGAACATTTCAGGACACAGCGAGTGTTCGACAACGTCTTCAGAACACCCCCATTTTGTGTATTTGCGAACATTTCAGGACACCGCAAGTGTTCTTAGAACACATTCAACTTGACAACGAACAATACGGACAGCGTCCTCAGGACACCCACATTTTCTTTATTTGCGAACATTTCAGGACACCGCAAGTGTTCTTAGAACAGTTTCAGCTTGCTTGTGAACAAAACAGACACATATTGGGTCCTCAGAACACCCCCCATTCAGTTTATTTAGAACATTTCAGAACACCCATGATGTCCGCAGACAAATCGAACACAAAAAGAACGTCTAACACATAAAAAAACACAACTTTCATCCTATCTCATATACTCCCACCCTCCCCAAACACTCCTACACACCAACACACTCTACTAAATACAAATTTTGAACAAAGTTTCACCGTGCTGTCCGCGGACGTCTGCGAATCCAAGATGGCGGGCGATACTGAAAATCTGACGTGCTTCACGCTCCACGCCAAACAATCAGCAAAAACGTCACATGTCCAAGGACATCACACAAGTCAATAGACCAATCAGGACACTGTCCGCGGACCGAACAGGGAAGTGTGTCCGCGAAGCGGACACAGATATCACTCTTTTTTTTTTACCTACTTTTTGGTCATTTTTTTAAAAAACTACTGGACGGATTTTCACCAAATTTGCAAAAGCACGCTTTCGGGACCAAACCGCTGCTCCTGGTCCAAATTTGGTGAAAATCCGTCCAGCGGTTTGGGCTGTAGACGCGAGCAAATATTTTTTCCCATTCAGTCTATGGGAAAAAAAAGTTTTGGGACCCCCCTATAACTTTGCCCCCCCTGGACAAATCCTCACCAAACTTTGCAAAATAATTCAGAGAGACCCAAATACTGTTTTTGCAAAGTTTGGTGAGGATGTGTCCAGGGAGAGCGAAGTTATAAGCCGCCGAAGAAGTGCTCTTCCTATGGAAACACCAATTTAACCATAACTACATGGCCACGACCGTGGCCACGTGATATATATATATATATATATATATATATATATATATATATATATATATATATATATATATATATATATATATATATATATTTTACAGGACTTGCAGTAGTGGCCCTGTAGTTATGGTTAAGTTGCTCAACCCATAGGTAGAACACATTTTGTTTGGTTTATACGCCCCCCCCGGACGAACCATCACAAAACTTTGCAAAAACAGTATATGGCCCTGTCAGGCTGCAATGTTGGTGACGTTTTTTGTTAAGGGGAGGCAAAGTTATAGGGGGAGGTCACAAAATGTGCAGTTTTTCCCATAGATGCAATGGAAAACATATTGTGCTCATGCCTACAGCCCAAACCGCTGGATGGATTTTCACCAAATTTGCTGCAGGAGCAGCGGCTTGATCCCAAAAGCGTTCTTTTGTAATTTTTTTGTGATATTTGGGTTCGGTCAGTGGACTCAATTCCTGGTCTGGTCCACGGACGGGCCTCCTATTGGCCCAGAAGCCGGTGTGACGACTGCAGACATCGGACGTGCCTGCTGATAGGATGGTGAAAAGCGTGAGGTCCGTCATATTTTTGAAACACCCGCCATGTTAGGTCTGCGTACAGTCCATGGCAAACGCTGGGGGAAAAGTCTGGAAAACAAATTTTTAGTTATTTGATGGCAGTAAGAGGGGTTAGTAATGATATGGGGCTATTTTTGTAGGTGGAACAAGGTTGTACAGGTGGCGTAGAGCTCTGCGGACAACGTGGTAGTCCGCGGACAGCACCGTGACCAGACAGCTTGGAAAAGACTTTGCAGTTATTTGATGGCTTAAAGAAAGCATAGAAATGGTAGAGGAGTGGAATGGAGGTAATGTGGAGCTGTTTTTATAGGTGGAAAAAGGGTCTGGAAATGCTGCTGAGTCCGCTGTCAATTTCGAGACGATGGACATCTTTTCGATTGCAGGGGGGTCAGGCTGAGTTTTACTAGTTGTATGGTACGTACTTCTTATATAGTTAATTGTACTGTGGTGTTTGTGGCCAGTGAGCTGTTTTTATAGGTGGAAAAAAGGGTCTGGAAATGCTGCAGAGTCCGCTGTCAATTTCGAGACGATGGACATCTTTTCGATTGCAGGGGGGTCAGGCTGAGTTTTACTAGTTGTATGGTACGTACTTCTTATATAGTTAATTGTACTGTGGTGTTTGTGGCCAGTGAGCAGATTCTCAGGGGCATGGCCGTCGCCACCAGAGTAGTAATTTGTGTATAGTAATGATAGGTATGTAGGGGTATGGCCACAATCACCACAGTAGTAATATGTGTATTTTAATTAAAGGTAATGTAGTGGGAGTACAAAGTGTTTGTAATAGGGAGGAATGATGTAATTGAACTGTATATGGTGCTTATGATTGTAGTACAATTGAGGATAATTCTCATAGAATATAGATTTGATTATACTTGCTATAGTTACTTAGTTTCAAAGCCTTATGAAGCTGGAATCTCTGGTTTATTTTCTGCAGAAAAAACAGTACAATGTGTGAAGCAGGATAGTTTAAAAGCTTTAGATGTATACAATTGTACATGTACATTTTTTTAGACCCTCGTAAGCAGTACATTGTAAGTACTATGTTTGGTAAAATATTAGTGTATGACACACTGTTGTTGTTTTGACATTACATAACCATTGGGTCATTGGGAAAAAAATCCATACTGGATTAAAAAAACCTAATTCCAATTATTTGAGTGCAATGGTGATAGTATGTTTGTTTGAGATGTGTTGTGATTAAGGGAATGCTTGAACTAGTTAGATACCTGTTGGCGTATTGTAAATGTTAATTGTGCTATAGTTTAGTGATGAAATTTGGGTTGAAGGAATATTAAGTAGGCATTTGTTAAATTTGCTGGTAACATATATTTTGGAGTAACAGAGGTATCGTTACATTCAAACCAACCACTTCTTTTTTGACATATGCAGTGTAGTTCCCTGAAGTGGTTGTGGCAACAGTGGGTTATACTATACCTACTGTTGTGAAGGCATTCTTCCAAGAGATACTTGGCCGTGTGTGAAACCTGTAAGCTTACAGTTATTTTTGGTACCATCTGCATTGTACCTAAGAAGCATTAGTATGACATATTGGCTTTACACATGTATTTGTATGGTGGAACGATTGTCTGAATTGCATAAAGGGTATAATATGCTATGATTTGCATTCTGAAGAAGCTGGTGAAATAGAATGCTTTGATATGGATGCATATAGCAATCGTTCATTAAGCATGTGGTCTTGTGAAACATGGTTGCAGAGAGTGCATGTTTTTTTACATGTGTATCAAATCTGGAAGATTTCATTTATAGGGATGTTTTTGGTTTCCAGTACTTTTAGTAAGTACAATAGGAATTCTTGTGGATCTTCCTGTGTGTTTCTGGTAAATTTGACCATTCCTGCACATAAGTCCATTCTTGCTTTATACCTGAGACACTGTAAGTGTTGTCAGGATTATTTGTAGCATTTCTATGAAGGACGAGCATTTGCAAACACAACTCGTGTGAGCCGTTTAAGTAAATGGTGTCAACAATTGGTGGCAATTGAAAGAGAAGATTAATTGTAACATTAGCCTAACAATGTACTCCAGTTGTGTTGCTGAATTTAAATGGACAAGAGAGTTCTGTGTGTGGATTGTTTGATGGGCCAGCAGATCTTTCTTTAGAAGAGACATTTGTATCTTTCTTTTCTGATGGACGTGCAGTTGACTTTGTTCTTGACATTTTTGTGGTTATATCGTCTGATGCAAAAGGAATTGGTCATTGTTTCTTTAGCTTTATTGTTGGGATATCTGCTATATATTCTGTTTGTATTACTTATCTTTTTAAAGGTTTATTTTTTGAGGTACAGGGTACATTTCAAGATAGAGGGTGTATAGTTCCTGTAGCCTGTTGTATTCTAGGATGCAAGGAATGTCAGCATTGACTTTGTTTGCATCAAAGTTAACTATGAATAGACCATTGAGTGTATGCATACGTGAAGCTGCTACATAACTCATAACTTCTTTAAAGTCTGTACTGCCAATGACAATCAATGCTTGATATATAGTTAGACCTTGTAATTTGTGAATAGTGACAGCATATGCAAGAGATAGAGAAAATAGCTCTCTGCATACGTACATGCCTTTGAGAAGAAGGAACTTGCTATTGTCCAGCTAATTTTCTTAACTTCTACAAGTTTGTCAAAGTGGATGTTGACAAACTGAATGTTGTTTTCATTTGGATATGTCTGGAAGCCAACAACTGTACCAATTGCTCCATTGACTAAACCTGGTTGTACCTCAAGGTCATGTTTACGAATTACTATGCAGTTTAGACACAATGTCAATATTTTCTCCAATCCAACTGTGTTGGAGATACATTTTTCTAAGCTATTTAGTCATGCTGTTGCTTTGTGACACCTAGTAAGTGTCATGCTGTGCACTTCTAGTTTGTCTGTGGAGCTTATATGCAGAATGGGTTGCATTTCTGTTTTTTTAACATGGTCTCATTAAATTGACTCCAGCTTGCAAGGGTTGGCATTAAAGACATGCATTTTAGATTTTGTTGAGTTAATTGTTCAATGACATCAGGAGCATATGTGTTTCATCCGTATAGCTCATGGATTAATCTACTATTTAAGATGGACTTTGCAGACCAGTTCTAATGCTTTAAAAAAGAAGTTAGCATCAGTGAGGACTTCAGACTGACTCATGTTTTGAGTTAGTTCTCTGTAGTGAAATTGTTGCCAGAGATTTACATTTCCAATGCTGATGAGGGTATTGCAGTATTTTTTGTGTCCTAATGTTTTAAAAATAGGTTGACCTTTCACTGATGTTAACTGTAGGAGGTCTCTGAAAACAATAACATGTTTTCCTCCAAACAGTTTGTCATGGAAACCATGCTGGCTTCATCTATCAGGAGCACTTTAATTTGTTTTAGAATTCTGTGTACTTCAGTAGCAGCTTCTTCTGATCATTTGTAGAATTCTAATTTGTTTTGGTGTTCTATGGGGAAGAGCAGCAGTCGTCATAAAGTTACGCCTCCTATGTTGTAGGCAGTAAACCTGTGGGGGCTGTTACTACAGCTGAAAGGTTGTTGTTTGTTAAGTTTTGTAGAAATGTGCTGATTATTTTAATTAAAAAATGTTTTTCCAGAACCAGCTTCACCACTTACATTCAGGAACAGTTTTATAATGGTTACAGCTACAGGTTTTAGTTTCATGTTTAAGACCCTGTTCAATTTCTTCAGTGACTTTTAGATAAATGGTGAGTTGTTCATTATTTAGCTATGATTTGAGCACTGTCAAGTCTTCTTCAGATTGTTTATATTGATACATGGTGTCTCATTATAAGTGTGCCGGTCCTGAAACAACAGCGGCACTGTTGTTTCTGTAGCGGCACACTGCAACTCTAGCGGGCTGGTGCCCTCCCACCCGGCAGGTCAGATCTGCATGGCGGGAAGCCACCCGCCTGCAGAATTTTCACGTTAGCATGCTCCCATGTCCCCATTCCATATGGGACTCTATGGCATCAGTAGTTTTGTACAGGTCTGGCAGCAACCCTTACCACCGGACCTGTGGTGGTAGGTATTTTCTACCTCAGTCATGGCTATTTCTGCTTCATTTCGAATGAGTGGTTCTCCAAGTGGTTCTTGGCTTCCTGTAAGGGAAGATTGACTGCCCTCAGGAGTGTCTTTGTCTAGTTGAGCTTCAATTTCTTCCTCTTGTTGGCGTTCATTGTACAACATTAGTTTGTATTGTTTGTAATTGTCATTTGTTGTACTGTTTTCATTTGCTTTGAATGCAGCTTCAAATGAGTCATTGTCACAAAATGATTCTGTTTCTTTTCTACAAGGCTTAAAAAGTTGGAGAAGGGCCATACAATGCAGTTCTCTGTGTTGTGGAGATTTTCATGATAACTTTATATTATTAGTAAGACTTGGTGAGTTTCACTAGGCTTCCTTCACAAGTTGAAACTGAATATTTGCCAGTTGTCTCATTTGGTGTGACATTGGGGCTTATTATGAGTTTAGCGGTAACCCACCAATGCCACTGGCAGGTTGCCGCCAACCCCGTATCACGAATCCAGCACCTGACTTCCCAGTGCCACGGGACATTACAAGTCAGACCTGTCGGCGTAGCATCCCCGACAGGCAGACTCGTAGTGTGGTGGTCCAGAAACTAGGGGGCCGGTAATCTTAATGTTCCTTTTATTGTTGTATTTATTTTTACAGGATTTCCGTTTTTACCTGTGTCTAACAGAAGACATCAAGCTATTTACTCATCCTTTTGTGCAAACAGGTCTAGGAAAGCTAAAGTGACATTTGGTGTAGTAGTTTCCTTCGTTTATATGTCTACGTCAGCAGTATATGCCACACTTATGTTTTTGGAAGCATAAGATTTGTGTATGTAGGTCACTATCTGTGTTTTCTGAAGGGATGTTGCAGGTAATGTATTTTTTTCAATACATTTTAAACACTGGCGTCACTATCATGGCCAAATTTAGGAGTATCTTTTATCCACAAAAGCATGTAAATATGTGGTGCTCCTCTGGATTGATATTCTTTTCTCCAAACGAAGTGTTGCACTTCTCTGAGCGGAGTAGTTTTTTTGTAGATAAAGTGCAGCATGGCATCAAAGCGATGGTGAAAGTACATTGATACATTGACAGAGTCAAGAGAACAGAGTTCTCCTGGTGTTTTTATATCTGGCATTGAATCATGTCTTGGTAAGTGCGGGAATGTCGAGGTCATTGTATTCAAGAATCAGGCAAATGTCCGCAGAGTGTTCGATGAGGAGGCATTAAGAGTAGCCAGGTGGAGGAGGTCTCTGCCTTTGAATGCTTTCAGAAGTGGAGTATACGGATGTGGTACACTAGTCAGAGGGGGAGGACAGAGAGAGTGGTAGGGGGAGAAGCAGGTAAGGAAAGAAGTTAATGAGGGACAGCAGGCGCCGGTCAAAGAGGAGGAGGTTGGGTTGAGGACCCTGAACCAAAATATTGCATGTGTGGTAGACAATAATGATGCAGCGTGATGATGTGAAGCCTGCCAAGATGATGCCACCATTAATGGGAGAGGATGTGAAAGGGAGGAGAATGGAGATAAGACGTGGAGTCCATAGATCTGGAGAAGGGGCAGAGAAGAGGATATCAGTAAAGACCTATCTGATCATTGCACTGACATAGGTGTCTGCGATTGGTAGGCCAGGGTTCCTGGACAGGATGTCTTTTGTGTGCTTTTTCCTTCGAGACTTCATGATAGAGGGAGGATAGGTGATAGTGTAGCAGTTAGAGAAGATGGGAGGGATGGTGAGAGCCTTAGAGATAGCAGAGGTTAGTTGGGGAATGAAAGAAGAGTGGATGCAGCGAACAGTTCTAGCTAAACTCACCAAGTGGCCTGGTAGTCTTAAAAGGCACAATGCAAACCAAAAAGGAAATTCGAATTTCAAGAAACAGTGGTACAAATTAAATGCAAGGAGGGTGCAGGAATGTAAAAGTGCAGACACCTAAATTTGGAATTCTAAAACAGTGGCACAAATGCAATGCAAACAACATTTAAAAGTAGTGGTACAAATGCAATGTAAAGAGGGTGCAGAGATGTAAAAGCGCACACACCTAAATTCGAAATTCAAAGCAGTGGCACAAATGCAATGCAAGTCGAATGCAGAGATATAAAAGTGCACACCTAAATTCGAAATTCAAAAACAGTGGCACAAGTGCAATACAAAGAGGGTGCAGAGATGTAAAATTGCACACACATAAATCTGAAATTCAAAAGTAGTGGCACAAATGCATTGCAAATGCAGTGAGAGAAGAAGTAGGTTAGGTGAAGCAAGGAAGGCAGACTACATAGATACAGTAATTGGTTCAGAAAGTTAGTGGAGGAGGCAATGGGAGAATTCAGCCATCACTCACTTGTACATCTGCAGGGGGCGTAGAGGTCCAGAGGGCCAAGTTCATACACTAGCAGTGTGTACGTCTGGAGGCTGATTCATATTTTGAGGAGTGGTGGAACAAAGGTTGAGGACCTCCAGGCCCTTAGGTGGGGGCCAGCCTTCGCCTACCAGCTTAGCTGATTGGGCAAGATGAAGTAAGATAGGCCCAATCGGTGAGGGGGAGGCAGGGGTTGTCGGGCATTCCAGCGCCATGTTTAGAGGGAGGCCAACAATGAAATGCCCAAAGGCAGAATGCCGAGAACCAGGAAAAAAGTGCACACAATACACCCACCAGCCCTCCGTATGGTGCTGCACTGGGTGAAATAGCACTGAATTAAATTATTTTCAATTCATTTTGATTTTGCTTAATAAATTAGTTTATTTATATTTTTCTTTAATGATTAGTTTATTTTTCTTTAATGATTTATGTCAGAGCGCGCAGAGCTCCAACAATGCTGGGGTGCTGGCAATACCCCACAAGTCCTTCAGGGCTTACCTGGAGGCAGGCTGGTGGAATCTCCCTACATAGGGCAATAAGCAGGCCTCAAGCACACAAATAATTTGTATACATGAAGATTGACTTTAATGTTATAGACATTTTCTGGTGATGTTATTTCTTTCTTCCTTACTTTACTTTCCCTGTATGTGCCTCTCATTTGTATGTTTGTTGGGTCTTCACATGTATTGTTTGTACTAACATATGTGTGTATTAAGTCTTGAATTGTTAGCTATGTATGCCATGTTTAATCATTACTCAAAAATCTGATAAGGTAGCATTCATTAATTTACTATCCAAAATGACTAGATAAAAAATATTGTACTTTTATAGTGCATCCTTGCAGCCATTGCCTATGTGTACGTATGATTAGGTTCCTGACTTGAGAACAACACTACAATATAATGGTTTATTTAGGTGACTACATTCTTTAATACATTAATTAGTTCATGAGAGGTGTCCTGATCACCCCTAATAAACACAACCCCTTGTAGGGACTTTTCATCAGAATTAATTTGATATGTGATGTCATCAGTGATGTCATCAATTACATTTGTGATGTCATCTTTGATGTCTTGGGCGTTAGTCTTAGCAGTGCATGGTGGTGATGCGAGTTATGGTTGCATAGTTTACCATAACTGATGAATTTCTGGGCTTTTACTTGTAACCATAACAGCCCTTTAACAAAGTTTTTTCAGTGAATTTCATAGTTTGCACCCTTAATTTCCTACAACTTACTAATATCATACTTACCCCAATATAGCAACATTGATGTCCAATTTAAAATGTTTCACCTTTAAACTCTATTCCCCACCTTCTAGCATCATTTTTAGCACTTCTGTACACATTTTGCAGCTTTTTCTGTATTTGTTGACGTCCGCAAACATCTGACAGCATCACGGACCTGCCAGACAGTGTGACATGACCATGCGATTGCTCGTTATGGTAATGGGAATAATGTGGCATTCATCCCCGTTCCAAGAGCTGGAAGGGGGAATAACAGCCCAGCAGTCCACGTTATCAGCCCAAATGAAGCAAGGGTGGATAACAAGGGCTCTGGGCCATTTTCCCCCATTCCAGCCCCTGCTACGGGGAATGAAGACCATTAGCACCCCGGGTTGCCAAAATGGTAAGGCGGGGTTCTTAAAAAAAGTATTTTCCTTCCTACAGTGGGACGCGCACGGCGACCCACTATAGGAAGGAAAATCCTTTCCAAGATGGCGGCTACGGAAAGGTAAAACAGGGATCCGTACAGTGCCCCTCTTCCCTTTCTATGGCAGCTTGCAGGAGGCGAAGGGAAGGAGTGAATGCGGCAGCGGCACCGTCGCTGCTGAAATAATGAAAGTAGGGGGTTGGAGGCTGAAAAACATGATGTACAATGGGACAGAGGGTTGGGGGGAAGATGGCAGGGGGAAGGGCCGGCCATCAGGCGGGTTTGGAATGTGGGCTTGTACCGGCGGTTCAGGGCCACGTTCCTAGCCTACTTATTTGCTAGCTCCCCCGCCCAGGGTGCAAATGGACAATTGTATACTAGAGAAAAATATAAAAGTACAGAAATAATTTTCTGTCCCAAATACTTTTATCTAGCATACAATAAGGACCATAATCAATGAACCTTTTAACTATACACAGTCTCCACAGTTCCCTTTCCACGCCGTGTAACATTAAAAGATCCAAATTGCAGGTGCACACCATTGCACAGGGCAGCCCTTCTACTCTTTTTAATTTTATATTTGTAACTCTCCCTCAATGCCAATCACTTCCAAAAACTGTATATATAACCCTATGACCATACTAAGCTTCCACACACCAACTGCCACTTAACAATCTTCTGAAAATCGCTTGCATCTGCATTTCCCTTACTTATACAAACATTTTGTAGACAATGCTCCTATAAATGAACATATGCATTGTGCAGTGAGAGAAGTGCGCATATAGAAGGGGCAGTATGAATGGGCAATTGCTCATGAGTACCCAGGAGGGAAATGCCAAGGGATGCCAAGGTGGGACACCACTGGCTAACTACTGGAGCCGAGAAGACGCCACTGGCTAACTACTGGAGAAGAGGAGTCCCAAGGGTGGGATGCATCTTACCCGTAACATCCCTTTAAAAAAGTTTTTTATGTCAATTGAATAGGTTTTTATAAGTCAAAATGTTTCATGGTGTTACATCACTGTATATAAGTTATTAATAATTCCTCTTTTCATAAATATGAAAGAACTATAGACCTCCTTTAAAAAACATATTTTTGCAACACATACTTAGTCTGTAATTTTCAGCAGTGCATGCGGGGGATGGAAATCATTGTCCAAATGCCTATGGCATGAGGCTCCACCATGACCCCACCCAAACCAAACCACCCCCTATTATTCACTGCACCTACCCTGCATCCTAGCTCAGTGTCCACTATACTCCTAATAATGTAACCAATGGCCAGTGCTCATGGCTTTCCGCTATGTCCAGGCTCCAAATACAATAAGCAAATCAGAGTACACATTTGCGTTTGCCGAGGGTCAGGCCCACTCCCACAGACCAAATTTATATCACTAGTTTTTCTACTTACATTCTTATACATTTCAAAAATAAAACACAAGACCTATTTCCAAAAACATGCTTTCAGGTCCTTGCTAATCCTCATAGCGTACGTTTGTTGTAATCTAGTGCGCCACTTCTTGCTGTTACCCGCAAGCAGAATATGTTTTCCCATTCAAATCTACCGATTCAGCCATGCCGCATGCCCCAATAACCAGTTTACAGTACACATTTCTCCTTGCTAATGGCAAGGCCCTTCGCCCAGACACCAATGTTATATCACTGTGTTTCTGTACTTACATTTGACACTTTTGAAAAAAAATAAAAACAGGGCATGTTTGCAAAACCATGCTTTCAAGTTGTTGTTGACCTTCCTTGTGCATATTTCGTCAATCCCATCCAGCACTTCAACCTGTACCCACAAGAAGATTTGTTTTCTCCATTCAAACCTATCCCAATTTTGAAAAACTTTGCCCCATAGCCGGTCCCTGGTGGCCATGCCCACATTAACTCCATTTCTGGTCCCTTGTGGTCATGGCCAGTAGCCAGATTGTCCGGGTCATGGCCCGGACAATCTGGCCACTACCCATGGCCACAAACTATACCTCAGTCGCCAAAGTTATTTCACAATTTTGTACCTACATTATGACACTTCAAAAAATAAAACACTGACACATTTGCAAAACCATGCTTTCAGGTCCCTGCCAATGCTGCTTATATGAGTTTGCTGCAAATCCACCCATTCTTTCTTTTTTCGAAAGTGTCAAAATGTGCGTACATACAATAGTTATATAGCATAGCCCCCACTTGATAGAATCCATTCAGACTTTGCACAAACATATAAGGTTGGGTCTATACTTTTTCTGACAACTTTTGTCCACATTTGTCAAATGGCAACCAAGTTATAAGCCATCTAAAAATGATGAGACCCACTCTAATTTTGCCCCGTCTTGAAAAATCCCAGCAAACTTTGCAAAAACATTGATATCTAGGTCTACAATCTTTTTGCAAACTAATGTGCAAATTTGTCAAATCGCAGCCCATTTAGACCCCCCCTCTAATTTTGTTCCCCCTTGAAAAAACAGTACCACACTTTGCAGAAACAGTCAGAGTCAGGTTTGGAATGAAAGTCCAACATTTCATGCAGTTTCATTGAGTGGCGCCAAAGTTATAAGCCATCCCAAAGCTGATTTTCACCAACCCTGTAATGCACAAGTAAACAAAGATGCCCCTGAACATCTAATATGTTTGTGTACATCACATGACTGTCCCGGACTGTCCGCGGACATCAGAGAACAAAAACACCACTTTTTTGGCTTTTTAAGGCCATATCCCATCCCATCCTCATCACCCCCCACCTCTCCAGAGATTGTTTCATTAGTTTGTGCAATGTTGTGTTTCTTAATGTTTTTACTGCGATGTTCGCAGACAACGGCTTGTCCGCAAATCCAACATGGCAGACGGTTCCAAAAATATGACACACCTCATGCTTTTTGCGATCCAATCAGCCGGTGTGTCCGATGCCTGCGGACCTTACGTCAGCCACTGGGCCAAAGGGAGACCTGTCCACGGACCGAACAGGGAAGTGAGTCCACAAACTGAACCCAGATATCACTAATTCTTTTTTAACCTACTTCTGGTAGTTTTAAAAAGAACTACTTGATGGATTTCCAACAAATGTACAAAAGCACACTTTCAGGACAAAGCCACTGCTCCTGCCTCAAATTCGGTGAAAATCCATCCAGCGGTTTGGGCTGTAAGCGTGAGCACATCATTTTTTCTCCATCGCATCTATGGAAAAAACTGCACATTTTGGGACCCCCTATACCTTTGCCACCCCCCTTAACGAAACCTCACCACACATGTCGAATCAATTTGAATGGGCCATATACTGTTTTTTGCAATGTTTCTTAAGGATTCATCTAGGGGGGTGGGGGGAGAGCAAAATTATAAGCCACCCAAAAAGTGCTCTTCCTATGTGTTGAGCAACTTAACCATAACTACGGGGCCGCTACCGCAGGCTATGTAATGTATTATGTACACGGTAATTCCCACCTCAGTCCTAGTTTGAAGTTAATTAAATCAATTAATATAGATGATGGTGTTGCATGGTTGTTTGCGTTACCCGAATAACAACTCAATCAATTCCAACTACTTTGAGTTGGAGCTTTGAGATTGCGCAGCAACATTATTGGTGTCCCAATCTACAGCCGAGGCAGCAACAACCTCAACATAATTGCCATATATGTAGGGCTGAAACGTGTAAGCTTGAAGTGCCGTACCCATACATATATGGCGAAGCATGCAAGCATTCTATTGTTGAGACAAATGCATTCACCAACTTCCATGGGAAATGAAGTTCCTGTAATTATCATGAGAGATTTGCCACAATGTGACAGACAACTTCATTATGGACACTATTGAAGAGAGATGCACCATTTACTATCACCCATATTACTACAAAAGCACTGTTTTGAGTCACCCACATGCCTTCAAAACTGTGTGCTGCTAACGAAATTGTGCAAAGTTTAGGAACAATGAACTGCTGAAGTTTACATAGAGCTACAGCAGAGCTATGACGCAAAGAGCCATATGGCAGGAGAAAGCATTGCAGACCACTTTTCTAGCATGTTGGGAAGTATGCTGAACATTTCGAACATACACACACATGCCCACATATGGCAGGGGTAAGCATTGCAAATGGTTTATCTCGTATACTTTTTACATTGTCAAAACCATGGAACCTACCCAAATACCAAATCTTCGGTTTGTATCATTTTGGGCAGTATGCTGAACATTTCAAACAGACACACACACACATATCTACATATTGCAGTGGTGAGCATTACAGGCCACTTTAAAGAATTGAAAAATGTTTACTTTATACTTTTTCATTGTCTACACCATGTAAGCTACCCACATGCCAAATACATATCAACAAACGTCCCTTTTATATATAGAGAGATTTATAAAAGTGAACATTTGTCGGTTTGTGGTTGAGTTTACACAACCTTGAATTACTCATATAGAGCATTTTACATTTGATTATTAGTGCCTTGGTTTGCTAACTTCAACATATTTTATAAAGAAAATCTGTAAGCTTCATTTTTAGTGGATGATTTTGGGCAACATGAAGAGCAGCAGCTTCTATTTGCAAAGAAAGTGCCCCTCATTATAGGCGAGCCCGAGAACGAGCACTTGCTTTGAAAACAATTGTGATGACACGTGCAACGTGCATCTGACGTCACACGCTACCAGTATAATTTTCATTTTCAATATGGCGCCCGCATGTGAAAGACACGCAGGACCCCTAGGATGATTCCGAGAAGGACATCCTTTTCATAAACATGGTAAGAAAGGATTGTGTGAGGATTCCAGCCCATTTAAGCTAAATTAATCCTTATATTCTAATCGGAGATATTATTTTAGTACATTTTCTGTTACTAATCAGGCAGGCAAGGCATCTTTAACATTAGTGGGGTAAAAGGGTTAACTTAAATATCATACTTAAACTTTTTGATAGTATTTCATAAAGATTAAATTGCAGCTGATTTATAACAATATAAAAAAGTATACTGATAACAGTTACATTTATGGAAAAAACAAATGTGGGGCAATGTGTTACTAATTTTCAAAAAATATGCCTTTACACACTATCTATGCTCCGTGTAGTTACAAATCGAGTATTGAGAAAGAACATACCCATCATGCAATTAGCATATTAGAATGGCATCAGGATTTCTCTGGGGTAAATTATTTGAGTATTACATTACAATGCTAAAATAACTAGGATAGATCATCGAAAAATTAATTTTGATTATACATTTCTGCAGTTCCTAAAGAAGAAAGCATGAAAAGTAGCCAAACTACTAATGCAACTTCATAAGGAATGACACTTATTTACTCATTGGGTAAGTGAAGGCCCACACATTTTCTTAATTTAAGGGAGAGCGAGAGGATTGAGTCCAACTAAGGTAAAACTAATGCATTACTTTAACTTGCAGAATACTTCAAGTAACAGTATTTGGTCAGTCTATATGGCCAAACCTTACCACCATATGTTAGATGGGGCACATAACTGGATTAATACACAGAAATGATGTATCAGATACTAACAAGTGAGTCGTTGGGACACAATAGTATTCCTGTACTAAAAACCTAAAGGATAAATTGGCACTTTGCATGGTTCCAGTAGGAGCTTATTTTTCAAAGAAACCCTTTTACTTTTTTTGGGGGGAGATTTGGGTACTTCACCGGATCTATACTTTTCAGATGTATAACTGGTGACCATTAGCTGATGTTCATAAACAGGGCATGTAAAACATATCTTCACAATATAAAAAAGATATTCAATATCCTGTATTGTAATGTTCCTCGTGTCTTTTGTTTGTTTTCCTTTGTCTGTCTCCCAATCTTGACCTTGATATGTATACACAATTATTGCTTTGTTTGTATATGATATATATTAAGATGGACTTGATACTGAATGAGAAAATATAGTTTCAATATCAGCCTTAAAAACGTCCATGGGTAGAAACACTGTGGCCTTTGAAAATTAAATTCAACTTTTTGAAATTTACTAATTGTGTTTGATTATTATCAGACTGCTAGATCTGAGCAGAAAGAGGATTATATCACAACATATATAATTGCATACTCAATTTTCGTTATTATTGTATTAACCTTGTCAGGAGGTCAATGTGGACATATCTAGATTCATGATGAGCGCAGATCACTGGTTTACCTTATATCCTAGTAACTTTTTTAGGTCTAGGGTAGGACTTATATCAACCAGTTTGGCAGCATACCGCAAATCATTATTTTTGTTGGCCAATCACACTCTGAAGCGGTTTACCCTACTGTTCTCTATTTTCATGTTGAGAAGTATGCTGAACATTTCAAACAGACACACACATATACACATGTCCACAATTGTCCCTTTTGTATATCGAGAGAGATTTATAAAAGTGAAATTGTGTGGGTTTGTGGCTGAGTTTGTGGCTTGGCGAAGCGTTGTTCCTTATACAATTTCACACTGTTTCACCAAACTGCACCAAAGTGTGCATAGTTACTTGCTAGGACCCCACCATAAAGTACTGGCTACCAGACATTTGGACACCCCATCACGTTCCCTGGATTTCAGCAAAAGTAAAAAAAATTATGTGGGTTTGTGGCTTTGCAAAGCATTGTTCCTTATACAATTCCACACTGTTTCACCAATCTGCACCAAATTTTGCATAGTCACCTGTTAGGACCCTCTAGAATTTCCAGTTACCAGACATTTGAACATCCAACCCCTTTCCCTGGATTTCGGCAAAACTCTAAATTTGTTTGTGGGTATGTGGCTTGGTGAAGCATTGTTCCTTATACAAATCCACACCGTTTCACCAATATGCTCCAAATTTTGCATAGTTACCTGTTAGGACCCTCTGGACATTACTGGCTAGATGATATGTGGATACCCCACCCCTCTCCCCTGATTTCAGAACAAGTCAAAATTTGTTTGTGGGTTTGTGGCTTTGTGAAGCGTTGTTCCTCATACAATTCCACACCGCTTCACCAATCTGCACAATAATTTGCATAGTTGCCTGTTCGGACCTTCTGGACATTACTTGCTACATAACATTTTGACACCTCAGCCCTGGATTTCAGCACCTTCACACATGAGATGTTTGCCTGAAATCGGCGAAACATCAATGTGGTCGTAGAAGGACCATTCCTCAACCCTAGAATGCACGGTTTCTGGGACATTTGCACTGCAATGAACTGCACCATGCCAGGCTACATGTGGGACGAGAGCACAGTTGGTCCTACTATGTGTGTTCACACACAGGAAGTCTGCGCAAATGCATGAATTAATTCCTGCACAAACTCCTTAGGTGCCTGATCCTCCCCACATTGCAAATTATATGCTAACTTTGGGGCCTCTTGTGGGTTTCTGTGTGAGGAGAAATGTTTTAAAATGGCTGTTTTATAGGTGGGCCTACCGTCCTGCAAAAAGAACTGAAATATTCAGGCGAAAATGTCCATTTCACAAACGCAATGCAATTCACATCATTTCTGATCTGGAATGATCCCAATATCTGCTCATAAAGTTTCAGGTGCTCCCATAACAAATTATTGGCATTCTTGTGGTATGGGGTCAGGAAGCTTGTTATGGCATTTATGTGTCTTATTGGGTCTTCCACAAAACCCTGCTCTGTTTCCCTGGATTTTTCTTCCAATGCACTGGAGTTGATTCATTTTTGGACTCAGAGCTACTATTTTCACTCCATTCCCTGTCCTCTTGGCGCTCCCTGTCTCTGTGAGATCGGGAAAATCTCCCAGAGTCATAGGATCTGGACTCCTATTACCTGGACCGCAATTAACTCTCACAATCACTTTCCCTGTAGTTACTTTTAGGCCCAGGATAGAACACCATTTCAACATCCCTCGTTCCAGGGAGTCTGGGAAATTCCCCCTTTACCCTTAATGTACAGAGGTTTTTAGAATGCCCTTCCTGGGCTGAAGGTCTGGCTTTTCTCCTTCATCGAAGCAGGCAAGGTGGTCTCTTTGTAGTTTCATCTTCAGCCAATCTAACTACCTGACTTTCACATCATAGAAGTTGTCATCACAGTCTGGTGTACTCACAATGTTCTTTTTAGTCTCCCAGGCCATCTTCCCTTCTGACAAGGACAAGATCCAGAAGGTCAGACAAGGACTGCATTTGGCTGCTGGACTGCCCCAGGGCAGGACAAAGACTGATATGTTTAGGATATTTCTCCTCTGTGAAAGATAGTGAGCCAAAGATTCTGGGTAAGGCTCTTGTAACCAGGACTCATGTCTGACAGAGAGTCTCCCATGATCCCCCCCTTGTTATTTGCATATTTCAAGTAACTTTGGGTCTCACCCTAAGTTACTAGGGGAATCCAGACGTGGACCCCTTACTCACTATTCTTGGAGAGGCACAGCTACACCCTACTGATGAGGTTCAACCAGACTGAAACACATGTCTGGGGTTGCTGTTGGTACTTTTGTTCAGAGGAGAATTGCCTAGCATTTGGCTGCTGGACTGCCCCAGGGCAGGACAAAGACTGATATGTTCAGGCTATTTCTCCTCTGTGAAAGATAGTGAGCCAAAGACTCTGGGTAAGGCTCTTGTAACCAGGACTCCGGTCACGATGGCCTCTGATGAGCCACGCCCCTATTTGCATCACAAGAAGGATAAAGGAGAGAAGAAGACAAGAAAAACCTGCAAGAAGAAGGAGACTGAACGGTCCACAGATTCAACCGAAGAGAGAGGTGAGGAGGAGTTAAAGGAGGAGGTGAAAGTTATTGAGCTGCATGACAGTATACAACGGCAAGAAGGAACCATGGCTTCTTTAGAGCAATTTCAGGAGATGTTCAATGCTATTCAAAATCTACAAGTAGACATGCAAACTCTCCAGACGGAAAACCAGGCCCTTCACCAACAAGCTACAGCCAGAGAAGAGATAAGAAGCGAACTGCTGCCTATGCCTTTTTCTCTGAATAAGTATGATGGTAATCCAAAAGGAACGAATGAATTCCTTGATGCCTGTCAGGTGTATTTTTCTTTCAGGGGGAGGTCGTTCGAGACTGGCAGAGATCGAGTAGGCTTTCTGGGTGCTAACCTGACAGGTAGTGCCCTGGTGTGGGCAACGCCACTGGTGATGGCTGATGACCCATCGGTTAATGGCTATGACTTGTTTGTGCGAAACTTTAAGTCTCCATTTGAAAGACCACAGGTGAAGTACTCTACTTATGAAGCTTTTCTGGATGTCAAACAGGGAAATCAGGATGTCCAGTCATATGTAGCTCGATTTCAAGATCTGGCTACCATGGCAGCATGGCCAGACACGGCCCAACAGACCATCTTTCGCAGAGGGCTACACGAAGAGATAAAAGATGAGCTAGCACGGGTAGCTCGACCAGAGACATTTCCCAAGCTGGTTACACTAGCTCTTCGGATAGAGTTTAGACTCAATGAAAGACGGAATGAAAGAAGAAGAGGTCGAGGACATACACCAATTTATCCCGCTCCTGCTCTGTCTAAGGATCATTGCTCTATGGAAGAACTAATGCAAATAGGGGCAACAAGAGGACCACTAACTTCTGAAGAAAGAAGGCACTTATGAGAGTTAAACTTGTGCATGTATTGTGGATTATCGAAGCATCAATTTAAGGAATGCACTGAAATACCTTCCAGACGCCAGGGAAACGCACAACCTCGTATCTATGCAAGGGAGATAATGGGGAAGACGGCTCAAGCCCTTGCAATACAACCAGAACTGGAAGAGAAGGAATAGAGGACAACCAACTGATGGTGTTACAGGTATCTTTTGCGCACGCTTCAGGTATCACGATTCCTGTTTTGGCAATGTTGGACTGTGGTGCAGCAGGCAACTTCATTGATGTGACATGGGCCAAGGAAAGAAGAATTCCGCTCCAAGACAAGACAAAAAGCATACCTGTTGAAGGAGTAGACGGGCGTGCTCTCTCTTCAGGACCAATAACATTGGAAACCCATCCTCTACAGATCATTATGGGTAGCAATATTGTGGACATTGTCTTTGACGTTATTAGGGCAGACCACTTTCTGTTAATAATTGGCATCTCTTGGTTACGCCAACACAATCCCTGCATAGACTGGTGGTCTAATAAGTTAAGTTTCAATTCTAGCTATTGTGAGGCACATTGTTTCAGGAAGCCGGAGGTAGAGGTTCTCACCACACTCAGGATAGGACAGTCATGTGTCTCAGTTTCCTATATTCCGGATCAGTACAAGGAGTTTGTCCAAGGTGTTTGAAGACAAGGTACCCAAGCTCCTTCCACCTCATCGTCCAGAGGATTGCAGCATAGATCTTAAGGAGCAGACTCCTGTACCCTTTGGTCGTATGTACCCGTTATCACAACAAGAAAGAATCGCTCTTCAGGAGTATTTGGATTCCAATCTCGAGAATGGTCTCATAAGAAGGTCAAAGTCATCTAGGTTTTTGTATCCAAGAGGGGTACTAAAGAGCTACGCCCCTGCATAGATTACAGGGGACTCAACAGTATTACAGTCTGGGATAGATACCCGATGCCCCTTATTAGGGATATACTGGAAGCAATCAAGTATTATCAGATCTTTTCTAAGATAGATCTTCGCGGGGCATACCACCTGTTAAGAATAAGATCCAGTGATGAATGGAAGACTGCCTTCAGAACGCCGCTGGGGTTATTTGAGTAGTGTGTGATGCCTTTCATCCTAGTCAATGCCCCAGTGGTGTTCCAAAGATTTATGGATGGTATGTTTGCCGATATGCTCAATGTCTCGGTTGTCGTCTATCTAGACTATATCCTCATCTTATCTACCTCCCTAACGGAGCATCGGATTCAGGTCAAGGAGGTGTTACGGAGATTAAAAGAGAATCACCTCTACGCTAAGCCTGAAAAGTGCATTTTCAAAGTTTCTGATGTTCATTACCTGGGATTCATTCCATTCTCCACAGGGGTGCAAATGGACACCGACAAGGTGAAGGCCATTCTCAGGTGGCCTGAACCATCTTCAGTCAAGGAGGTTCAAAGATTTCTTGGTTTGGCAAATTTTTATCGCTGCTTTATTCCTCATTTTTCTGATATCGTTCTACCACTAACCTCTCTCCTCAAGAAGGGAAGTACTTTCAAATGGAACTCGGAGGCGCAAGAAGCCCTTACAAGACTTAAGGGTCTATTCACTACCGTTCCAATTTTGATTCAGCCTGACCAGTCAAAACCCTTCATTGTAGAGACGGATGCTTCAAGTGGAGCGATGGGAGCAGTACTCTTACAAGAGGACCAGAAGGACCAAGAACGTCCCATCACTTACTATTCTCGGATTTTCACATCCAGTGAATGGGACTACTTGGTCTTAGAAAGAGAGTTGTTGGCAATGAGAATGGCTTGTGACGAGTGGAGGCACCTATTACAAGGAGCCACTTACCCATTCATTATCCGAACAGATCATAGGAACCTGCAGGTACTCCAGCAGATGGAGTGTCGTAATTCCCGGCATGCCAGGTGGGCATACCACATTTCCACTTTCAACTTGCGGATTACTTACATACCAGGAGCTCAGAACGGATTAGCAGACGCCCTTTCATGGAGGTGGCCACTCTCGGAGGATGAGAAGGTCGAGGAGGAAGTCTTGATACCCAGGCAAAGATTCATTGCAGTGATCAGCCAATATCTCCAAGGGGTTAGAGAGGACAGTAGGGTCTGGAAGAAGAAGAACCTCTTTCCAAAGTATTTACAAGAAAAGGAAGGACTGTGGTTTCACGATTCCACCCTTTTTCTACCAACCCAAGATCTCCAGCAACAGGCAATGCACTTCTGTCACGATCTCCCGCTAGAGGGTCATAAAGGGCAGAAGGCCACATATGAGTTGTTGACAAGAAGCTTCTGGTGGCCGTCTGTACGCTCCGACGTTGTTTCTTTTGTCAAGACATGCCGTATATGTGCCACTGGTAAGTTATCTTGACAGAAACACTTGAGACTTTTACAGCAACCCAGCCTACCTACTGGTCCTTGGGAGGACCTCTCAATGGACTTTATTGTAGATCTGCCACATCACAGGGGAAGACAGCCATAATGGTCACTGTAGACTCCTTCTCAAAGTTGGCACACTTCTCTCCTCTAGCTGTGATATCTTCATCCGCAGAGACGGCTACTGTCTTTCTCAAAGACATAGCGCGTCTACATGGACTACCACGAGTTATCATTTCAGACAGAGGTGTACAGTTCACCTCCAGGTTCTGGTCTATTCTATGCAAGGAGTTAGGAATTCAAAGGGCGCTTTCCTCTGGATACCATCCACAGTCCAATGGCCAGACTGAGAGGCTTAACGCCAACTTGGAACAGTATCTTCGCTGTTTTTGAAACAAGGAACAGGATAATTGGGCTACACTGATTCCCATGGCCGAGTTTGCCTATAATAATACTTTTCACACAGCAATCGGAATCAGCCCCTTTAAATGCACCTATGGTTACAATCCACGCTTGTTACCGGGACTAGATCTGGTGGAGACCAAGGCACCTGCAGTTAATGAATTGCTGGCTAATTTGCAGAGAACAAACCGTTTAGCTCTCAACACCTTGGAAGAAACTCGGAGGGTCTACAAGAGATTTGCAGACACCAAGAGAAGACCCAATCCCCAGTGGGATTTGGGGACCATAGTTTGGTTATCCACCAAGTACTTGCCCAGATAGGCGCATCTGGGTAAGTTTTCTCCGAGATACATAGGTCCCTTTCGAATCGAGGCCAAGATCAACCCAGTAGCTTATAAACTTAAGCTACCAGCAAGGTTCAAGAGAATACACCCGGTTTTTCATACTTCCTTACTCAAGGTTCACGTTGAAGGCCCATTCCATCGGGTTAACAAGAGGGTGAACATCAGGTCCTCTCTGGAAACTGAAGAATATGAGGTGGCCAGATTGGTGGATTCACGTTATAAAAGTGGAACTCTTCAGTATTTGGTACACTGGAAGGGGTATCCAAGGTCTGAGAGGGCGTGGAAACCCAAGAACCACGTGCATGCTCCAGAATTGGTACACAGATTTCATTGGTTCAATCCCAGTAAACCAGGTGGCCCGGCACATCAGAGGGGGCATACTGTAATGCATCAGTCATGGAAGATATGGAACTGAGGGAGACACACCTAAGATGGAGCAAGAAGGGCCACTCAGCAGTCTATGCTTTAATTCCAAGATGGCCCCTGCAATGTATATACGTCACACGCATCACTACACTGATGCGTTGTATTGTCATTTCTTCTCTCAAGAAACTTCTAACGCTTCTGCCTGTTCTGAACCGAATTGCTACCCAATTTCTGATATTCTTTCTTCCCTAGTTTTGTTGTCTTTCGATCACTCTCTAGGTGTCTTTCGCTTTCCGGGTGTGGGTAGATCAAGGGCTGTCTAGCCCACATGGAGGAGGTAAGGGATCTCATTTCACTTTTCTTTTTACTTTCTATACTACTGTTTCCCCTCCCGTTCTCCGTTTCCACTTGCTTTCGATCTTACCTCTGCTGACAGCTACCTACTTAGCCTTTCTTCCTTGCTCCCTTAGCCTTGTTAATTTCAATGTCGAAGCCACGTATCTCTCAGGCGCCTTTTTCCTCTTCTGTGGGATACATACCTTACCTTCCACCTGGTTGCATCCACTCTCACCAGGCAGCAGATTTCCGCCAGGCTGCATCCTCTCTCATCAGGCAGTGGATTTCCACGGCGGACCTCCATCTCAAGCCAGGCAGCAGTATCTGGGCTGCAGTCTGCCGTAAGCGGCTTTTCACCACAGTACTACTCTTTGTACCAGAGACTTCTTCAGCTATTTTACTTGGTCATACTTTTTGCCTCTTCAAAGTGACGACCAGGATAGGACAGTTTTCCTAGTCTATTTGAACATCATTAACATTCTACTTTTGGACCTCATACCTACCAATCTTCAAAGAGGAAGAGACATCATCCGTAGGGTTTTTTCTGCCAACTGGCTTTTTCCCTGTTCTAGGACTGGCTCCTCGGGGGTCTCCGGGACCTGGTTCCTTCCGGTCACGACAGCCTCTGAGGAGCTACACCCCTCTCTGCATCACAAGAAGGATAAAGGAGAGAAGAAGACAAGAAAAACCCGCAAGAAGAAGGAGACTGAACGGTCCACAGATTCAACAGAAGAGAGAGGTGAGGAGGAGTTAAGGGAGGAGGTGAAAGTTATTGAGCTGCACGGTACCTTGACTGAGGCCCTTGTTTTTGCTTGGCCCTACAATGCCGGGTTGGTGAGCTGTTAAATCTTGTCTCCACCCATCAACCTGGGCATGAAAGTAATATTACATATTGGAAATATATAGAAATACAATGCGTGACCTTGTCCATTTTAATATTTTGTATGCAGCTTTTTTGGAAGATGCCATCAAGAAAGCAAGAACAAGGAGCCAGAAGAAAGGATCATCTGCAGATAAGGACATTTTTAGAGTGCAATATCATTAAATCTGTAAATACTAATCCTGTAGATAATGCAACAATACCTGTTATCGATGATACTTTTGAAAATGTGCAATTGGAGATGTGCCAACAGAATATATTCATGGAACCGAGAATGTTTTTCTTGAAAGTAAAAAAGAAAGATTTTGAGAAGAAAGGGCAGCAAATGTCCTATCAATTTGGAACAGAGAAATAAAGATATATATATATATATATCGTAAAATGTATCACTCTCGAGTTTTTACAAATCTTTGGCGAAGTATGAAACCAAAATCTATATATATTGAGAAGCGTTTATTGAGAAAGAAAAAAATAGAAATTATAATTAAGAAAGCTTTTGACTAGAAAAGAACATTTAAATTTTGTATTGAATAAATGTAGGAAATGACTTAAGGTGACTACACCATTCTATACAACTATAGAAACAGTTCATGTACTTACATGTGACAACTTGAGTGACTTGTTTAGTGGAGAGTGTAAACAAACTTCTCATACAGAAATATGTTTTAATGAGGAGAGTGACATTCAAGGAAAGAATGTTTCACTAGCTATTGATGAATTGGACGTAGCTATGAAGTCCAAAATGGTGGGATTTCTAAGAAAGAAGAAATCGTACAGTGTAATAATACAGAAATGGAAAGTGTAGAATAGTCAAAAACAAATATAAAGAAGGATTGTGAGGTATGGGTGTACAACTTTTTATATATCGATAGGTTTTCTTGTAATGTCTTAAAGAGATGTTTGCAAGTTTTGCACAACAATGATAATGTGCGAATACAGATCAAGCTGCTGTAAAGAATAGATGACTGTGAAGTTTGTGAAAAAACAAAACATTTGAGTCACTCTCTAGCTTGTGTTGATAAAAGTGGATGTAAGAGACAGTTTCATCATGTGAAGATGTTGGCTGGTAAACATACTAAAATGAGATACCTTCAAGTTAAACTGTATGAGTGCAACACACCAAGTATGTCTCTTTCAGTTTTAAATCAAATACTTTTATCTGGAACTGTAGAAAGTTTAGTTTCTACAAAGAATATGATAAATATGATGCACTTAAAAGATTATGGCCCTCATTACGACCCAGGCGGTAAGTTACCGCCAGGGTCGTACCCTTACCACCATGGCGTAAACTATGTTTACGCCATGGTGGTTGGCGGATTTACCGCCCCATTCCAAGGTGAGTGGGGCGGTAAATCCCCATTTCCCATTTTACCCTTCCCCATTCCCATTTTTGCCCCATAGGGCATAATGGGAATGGGGAAAGGCGCTAATTACGCCACCGTAAATTACGGTGGCGTAATTAGCACCAAGGTCCCTTTGCGGCATGAGTTTTAACGCCTGCAAAAAGCAGGCGTTAAAATCACCATCCCCCAAAGGGACCTTGGAATCAGGCGTTAAGGGCCGGCGCCGTTTACGGCGCCGTAAACCCCTTAACGCCTGGGTCCTAATGAGGGCCTATGTGTATGTAGATGAAACACTTACAGGAAGTGGAAATGATGATCCTATGCTTTCAAAGGGTCAGATTTTTCAACAGCATAAAAGAAGAATTGCAATGTTTGACCTGTCTTCTAGTGAAAGACCAAACATTGTTTGTGTATCTTGTCAACACACTTTTTATAAGTCTGAGGATAGTATATGGTCTTGCCACTAAAGATAAGAGCATTTGGCAACATCTTACACATATTGGAAAAGTGAAAAACACATTGGCGTTCCTATTGGAGCACAATGATTTATACAAAGGCAGTGTGACTGTACCAGACTTGTCTATGCTTGATGTTGAGTCAACAAACAAAAGCAGTGAAGGTCAGTTTCAGCATCTATCTGTTGCAGAATGGAATAGCTTGTTTGAACATACACTATTCGTCTTTTACACTCACGAAGTCAAGGGCGGCAGTTTAAAATTGTATCAAATGAAAGCAATGAAATGTGCACCAATCAGTGTCTGGGAAAAGACATTAGAAGCCCACTGTTTCCCTGTGCTTTTTCCAACTGGTACAGGAGGGAGATTGGATGATCGGAAGGTGTGAATCTCTGCTTCAGATTATCGTTGTACATGAATGAATTCAGTAGATTCACGATTCCGCACCGATGTTGAATATATTTTTTTTCTTATTGTATGAAAGTGAATTTTCAACATCATGTTTTGCTGTTGCTCATACGATTCAGATTGGAACTAGATTTCAAAATCATTCTGCATGTGAGATGCTTCAACAAGTAAAAGAAAAAAATGAAGTTTTAGAGGGTGAACTTACAAAATGTTTTTGCTACAATGAGAGGAATTAAAGAATATTGGTATAGGAGAGACTCTGAGGTTAAATGTATGATCAGAAACTTGGGCTCCCCAACTTGGTTTGTGACTTTAAGTTGCGCTGAGTATAGTTGGGATGATCTTGCAGAGTGGATTCAGGAAACAAATCTACAGAAAGAAAACAGAGAACACATGACACCAGGAGAATTGTGTTCCATGGACCCTGTAAGTGTATCACAGTTCTTTCATCACAGATTTTTAGCCATGTTTCACTTTATATGTAATAAAGAAAATGGTCCATTAGGCCCTGTGGAACATTTCTTTTGGAGGAAAGAGTATCAGGTGAGATAGTGTATAATTTGTACATGCATGTATAATTATTGTTAAATAGATAAAATAACTGAATAGAGGTTTTTTTCACGCCAAAGAGAAATTTATAGTATGATTAATGAATATAACCTGTTAATGGTCTTGTTAAGAATACAATAAGTATTCACTTAGTGCCATTGTGAAAAAACATAAATAACTTAGTTTTTATTTTGTTATGAACTGGATTTTATTTTGTTCCAGAGTTGATAGTATGGAAGAAAAAAGAGAACATGTATCAAGGTATTTGGTAAGTCATATGATTAATATGATATGTGTAAAGCATACAGATACATAATTGTATATTTTTTAAATATTTGTATTTGTTGCAGTGGCTACAGCATCAGCCAATGAATTGCAGGATGTTGCTTGCATGAGTAAGGCGAGCAGCGAATGGGGAGCTTTTATTCGTAGCTAACTGCTTTCCCTGTTAATAGTATGACCGTGTCTATAAATAAACAATTGGGAGATTTTCAGTACTGAAACTGCATAAAATAAATTACAATAAATATTGTAATATATTTTTGCAGTTTGTCTTCAATGTTATCTATGTTTATAAGTTACCCGGTGGCCCTTAAATGGGCGGTTGTGGGAGATAGAAAGAGGGGGGTGAAATAGGGGAGGCAAACACATAAGGATGAAACATATAACAAAGACATTACTTAATTAAATAAATGTGAAAAAAGGGGGAAAAATTGCCACTCAAAAAGAAAACTAGGCATGACAGGTAATCTGATGTTCAGCAATTTTCTTCTGCCATTGCGCAAAAGTGGCATCTTCCTCGACTACCCATTTGGGGCATTTTTTAAACATGACGTGCAACATGGAAAGATTGGGAGTTGGTAAAACAAGAGTCTGTGCAGTTGACACTGGTGTTGAATTTGAGGCTTAGTTTACAGTTGGTGATGTTGTTACACTGATGGATGAAGGTGCTGCAGGTGGTGCTGATGTCCATCGACACAAGGAATTGACCCGTGCATTTTTCTTTTATAATGTTCATGTGCTTTTCGATAGTCATCATCAACATCATCCCAGTGGACTTGCACTAGAGGGTTTATCATAATAGATGTTCCCAGGCTTTAAGAAGAAACATTGAAAGGCCCACAGCGTAGAGTTTTCTTGCAGATTGTGCAAATTACCTCCTCTGCCTCTTTTTGGGAACAGTGTTTTTTTACTCGAAAGAAGCACCAACTGTCTGCAGTGGCTTCCATTCCATTTGCCTTCTTCCTCAATGGTGATGGATTTGGAACCCAAATGATAACAAAATCATCATTGCTGCTCCTCTTGTGGTCAGACATGTTGGAATGTCCAACTGGGAAGAAATATGCAAAATATTAAAAATGACAACACAAAAAAAGGCAATGGGCCTCATTCCGAGTATGAAGGTAATCATGGCGCTATTTGCGCCATGACTACCTCCAATACCGGTACCGACTCCGACCTGTTTCAATCGGGACTTACCGGTCCATTCTGACCTTGGAGGGACCGGTAAGTCCCCATTGAAAAAGGCAATCCCCATTCCCATTTGAGCCCCCATAGGTCTCAATGGGAATGGGAAGGGAGCTAATAACAGTACCGCAATTTGCAGTACCGTTATTTGCTCACTGGTCCCTTTGCGTCTCCCACTAAGGGACCTCGGATTAGGGCACAAAGGGATTACCGGCACCGATGTCCTTAACGGTGCCCGGTATTCCTTTGCGCCCACCACGTGATGAGGCACACTGCTTCTAAAAATGAAAACGTCTTAAAAAAAGAAAATAAAGTTAAACAAAATAAATAGACAAACTGAACAAATAATAAGACAAAGGAAAATTGGATTAGGGGAAAACGGGGTAAAATGGATGAAGAATGTAAGGGGTAAAGTGGCAAAAGTGCTTGCAGTTACTCAGAAACCGTTTCACTAGCAAGTACAAAAAGCAATGATAAATGTAAAAAAAGCATTTGTGGGTGTGGTGATTATTCAGGGCTACAGACTTCAACACCCTCTGATTGGACGGTATTGTACACATGGATGTTAAGCTACAGCATGGGCATAGCCACGTCAATACATCTGAGCATGCGTTTGGGTGGTCTTTGGGCAAGGCTAACAAAAATGTGTAGGCACGAAGCCGCAGCGTGTAATATGATTGGCTGCAGGGTGACTGACCTGGATCCGTAGCCGCGTTGATGTAATTCAACATGCTATTGGTTGATTTTGCATGCGTGGATGTCATGCAACGGCGTGGACGTAATTGTGCCAATTCTTCTCTTTGTGCCATTGGCTCGTTTGTTGACGTGAGTATGCAACATAGGATTTTGCATGTACGAATGTCGCCTGATGGCATGGGCGTAGTTTTGTCAATGCATCTTGGTGTGCCATTGGCTTGTTTGTTGACACGGCTATGAAACATAGGAACTTGCAATGCGATTGGGTGGGAGAAAGAGACACAACGTTGCGTAGCCGTGTCAATGGAACGTTCAAAATGTTTGGGCCTCCCAATGATGCTCCTACTGTCATATCATGGGTAAACCACCTCTGTAGAGTTGGCTACACTACTATTTAAAAAGAAAAAAAACATATTTACATATGTATGTGGGCAGTTTTGTTGTAAACATATGTTTTAGGTTATATTGAGTGTACTCTTTGTACACAGGTACTGTAACATTTTAATACATTTCTATTCGTAAACAGTACATATAATTGCAAAAACTTTTAAAAGTTAAACTCATACGGAAAGAAACATTTTTAAGAATAGGGTTATTGGGCGTAATATGGGTGCACAATTACTTTGTATTTTACTTTATACACATGATACATTGGGCTTCATTACGAGTCCGGCGGTAACCGAGCCAGAAAAAATGGCAGGTTACCGACGGACTCATATTACCAATCCACCTCCGTGATTCCCGGAATCACCGGGGCATTACAACCCTGGTGACCTGGTAATTGCGGAGGGGGGACTCGGTAAATCCCCATTCCCATGAAGTCCCATAGGACTCCATGGGAATGGGGAAGTGGAAACACCAGCACCATGCTGTAATGGTACCGGTGTTTCCACGTCCACCTGCAGGCAGATGGTGTTAAACCCGCTTGGTCAGACCTGGCGGGAGTGACATCTCCCGCCTGCAGAACTCGAGATCAGCTGGTCCGGAAACAACAGTGGTGGTGGGTTTACCGCCACCGTTATTTCTATACCGGCTGACTCATAATGAAGCCCATTATTTTCATTAACCCAATTGATTGTATTATTAATGTTAATTATTTATGGAATATCAAAATCTTTTAAATTCAATTAAACAACATTAGTTGCAGGGCCATTAAGGTGAGCAATACATTGGCCCTCATTACAAGTCAGGCGGTGGACCATGGTGCAATTAGCACCATGGTCCATGCCGGATTCCGCCATGGTGGATGGCGGAATTACCGCCCCATTCCAAGGTGAGTGGGGCGGTAATTCCCCATTCACCATTTGCCCTTCCCCATTCCCATTTTTGCCCCGTAGGGCATAATGGGGATGGGGAAGGCGCTAATTACGGCACCGTAAATTACATTGCCGTAATTAGTACCAAGGTCGCTTAACGCCTTGGACTTTAACGCCTGCAAAAAGCAGGCGTTAAAGTGTGAATCAGGCGTTAAGGGTTAACGGCGCCAACGGCGCTGTTAAACCCTTAACCCCTGACTTGTAATGAGGGCCATTGTAACAAAACCTTTGAAATTCTAGTAAAACACTTTATTTGCAGGGACTTTAAGGTGAGAATTTAACACAACAGAACCTCAGAAATTCAGCAAAAGCCACCTTACCTTCGTGCCCTTGTTGCGCACCCTATGACCACAATGTTGACATCACAGATCACGTGACATATGAATGGACAGAGTGTGACTTATCATTGCTGAGAAAATTACTAGTTACGATAGTCAATTTAAAATAATGGGCACTCTTCAGCATGTATGCAAATCTTAACTCTCATTTCTCCATGTAAGTTTCATTTCTTTGAAAGCATGTGACCAGAGTCTCTTGGGCTGAATGTTTATTTAAGGCCAGGGTAAAAGTCATTAGTCTCTTTGTTCTTTGAAAGTTGATGGCTTAAGGAGATCCTTATCATGCAGCAAACAGTTCACCTCTGCTCTTTGATGCCATGAGACCATGCTGACATCCTGCACTGTGTTCTGTTATCTGAAATCGACCACAATTTTATCTCAAAACCTTATATTCCTAAGTATTGGTCTACATCCGGGGCTGGGTTTGTGTTAATCTGGTTCTGTCGTAAATACTTGGAGTGCACATTAACTTCACAGAGATTTCCTTTCCTGATAAGAAGCCAGGCCAACCTTAAAAATCTGCCCAACAACTACCAACAGGGTCTGTCTCGGGCCTAAATGAGATTTACATGTGACCCAAGGAAACAACCCAGTGGAAACAAAGTAGCCTTTTCAATTGCTGCTGGTATTTTGCATGTGAAGCCTATTATTTATATTAATGCATTGCATATTGTCCCCACACATCCCGTCTTTTCCCTGATATCTTAAATTTTGCAGGGGAACATTTTTCTCATGTCATGATTTAAAAATGCAAAACGAACATGCAAGTCCATTTTAGTTTCAGTATTTGAAAAACATGCTTATCATGTTGATTTTCACCTGTAAATTTGAAGTAAAGGCTGCTTTTCAGTTCAACGTTTCCCTTTGTAATGAAAGATAGGCTTTTTCATTTCCAATGCTTGGACATTCACTTAGCATTTCCATTCTATCACAGCTCTTCCTTGTGTTACTTGCCGAAACACACCCACTCTGCGTTAATATGCCATTTTCAGTGTGGCAGTTTTTGAAGGCTGGCATATCATTTTTCTAGTGGGCCTTTCAGCTATATTTGTTTGGGCTGTGATTAAACCCCACAATAGGCTGGGTCTATTGTCTGTCAAACAAGACACAATCATGGTTGTGCTCATGATTTTTTGTTATGTATTTGAGCTATATAGCACAAACTGTTGCATGTCTATGGTCTCCAAGCACTCTGCCTAATCTGAGCAGACAGGAAGTACACTGAGCTCTGGGTGTAGGTATTTTTCTAGGTCTTACGTTTCAAAAGCATAGAGACATTTGTGCCCAAAGGGGACCTGTGTCTGCCTGTGGTACTAGGATCCATTGGCCAAGATTGTGATATGTATGTTAATTGTGGAGGTTTAGGGTTCTATTGCTTGAGGTCTGTTAAGATATTTAAGTTAGTGGCAGCCCGATGGGGAACTTGGAGCAACCATGGAGTGTGGTCATGGCAGTGACTTGGTAGTGGTTTCCTTTCGGTGAAGGTAATTGTGAGGAGATGCGCTGTGGCACCCTGAAGTGGCCTGCTATCTCTGGCTGCAGACAGTGTGCCACAAATAGTCCTTTGTGATATTGCAGAACCTCGGAGGAGTGGAAGACAGCTAGTATTCGGTACCATGTGAACATTGGTTGAAAATAGTTGCAAAATGGATTTCAGAGTAGAAGTTCCAGAGGTCAAATAGTCCTATTGGGCTCCATAGATACAACTCTGCTTGCTGCAAGGTGATGGTGAGATATTTTGGAGCCAGTTGTGCAAATTATATATAGCATTAGAGATCACAACATGGTGGGGCCCTAATTGCATTGTGTGCCACTGTCACACCAGGGATCAAAACTTCAGAAGGGAAGAATTACAATGGGAGAAAATTCCAGTTGACAGAATCACAGTGGGTTATCTGGGAGCAGTTCAGTATATGGCAGAAGTAGAATGCTGATCATGTTACTAAGGGGTGCAAACAATCAAGCCTTATACAGTAAGGCATAACATGGCCAATCAAGGGATGATACGATCATGACTAGGCATACGTAACACATACTACCACTGTCAATCTCTCTCTCTATCTCTCTCTCTCTTTCTCTCTCTCTCTCTCTCTCTCTCTCTCTCTCTCTCCTCTCTCTCTCTCAGTCTCCATTTAGCCTCACTTTCAAATAGATACATTGGCAGTTTGTCCAGAAAAGATCTGAGATTTTGCAGGTATGAGGAGCAGGCAGTCTGGAGGCACAACTCATTACCATAAGCACAGTATGAAGGTGTACGTGAGTGAAGAAGTGTTGTTTCTGAGAAAGGACTGATTGAGTGATTGAAATCCAAGGCACTCACTTCATCATCCATCTGGCAGGCTGAGCGTTTTCTCAAACTTCAGCATACTGAGCGCTACCTATTCATACATGGAGCGTTCATTTAAAATACAGCTCCATGTACTGAGCATGTCATCGTTGCCTTAACTATACTGTCATCGAAAGCACTGCATTTATTATTGCCTGGGATGACAATATATTTAAGGAAACAGTAATATCCTGGATATAGGTCCCTGCGTCCTGCTGGCTGTGGCCAACAGGATGCGCCTAAAAGGGTCCACAGCGAAAGGCAGCCCCCAAAGAGGGTGTTCCATGATGAAGAGGGCAAATCAACAGGAAGTGCTTCTTTGGCCATGCTATGCGTACCCTGATTGATAGAAATAACTAGAGATTATTAGAGCAGCCTGTAGCACATCCAGACCAAAAGCAGACCTTAACAGCCCACCAGACAAACACTAACCAGGCTGAACAACCATAACAATAAAAACAACCTGATGGCTAAAACGAAAAGAGGGCAGGACTGGGTTAAAGGTTTGAGACCTTCATAAGTACAGATACAATTCGATTGTTGCAAAATAAAAATAAAAAGGCTCTTAAAAAACGAAATAGGACCAACGATTTACCCTGGTCCCCGAAGTGAAAGGCAGTCTTTTGGTTCCTTTCCTCCACTACAGGTCTTCACTGCTCAATTCCTTTCAGTGATCTGCAGGGAAAGCCCAGTTAGTTTTTCAGCCTATGAATCACCCATAATTTGGGTGATTCAGAAGTTACCAACACAGTTCTAGCAGGACTAAACGCAATATACAGTATAACTCAATGGGTTGCAGCCAACATGCCCCCCAGATTTGTAACACAGCCCTCTCACAGAAATGTAGATCTTTCTAGTAACCTTTCAAGATCTTGCAGACCTCTCCCATTGTACCATTAAAAAACATAATAAGGAAATCGTACTTTCAAAACCATGCTAACTCTGTCAGTGCTAAATAAATGTCAACAACTGAATGCGATAATTTCGCCAGCCCCATGAAAAGGGTCTTTGCAGACCTACAGCTGACCTCTGGTCAGAGAAATGTTCAAGAGGTGACCTTTCTTGTTCAGCTTACCCAGTGAGTACCTCTCATTAAGGGAAATCCCCTTCAAGCTTAAGTTTAGAAAAGTCTCATCCTCGTGTGGCTGCCATTGTTTTCCTAACAAAGAAAAGTAAGAAGTGATGCAGTAGAACTGCGAAAGATTATATATGGGCCTTTCTCGTACACAGGCAGTATTTATTCTAAAGTACCATGTGCCAGGCCTCTGTCGAACATTTGCCTGCAGCACATGAAGTCCTTGAGGTTCTACCCCCTGGCAATTGTATCTTCCTTTCACAAATGTTTTTTCTAATTGGTGTAGAATATCTCTTTCAGGTTGTAATCCCTCACGCAAACATAGTCTGGCAAATTAAATATTTTCTATGTTAAATAAATGTCCTTGGTTTCCAGAACATCTCTGTTGTGTCATGTTTGTCAAACCGAGGTTGCATCTCTTTTAAGAAAACACTAACACAGTTTCTCAAACTGCTTTTTGAGCATTTTATTTAGTTATGCATTTTACCATTTATATAGCGCACCAAGCCCAAAGGCATGTAGCCACTTGTAGCTTAACATGTCGGTTACAAGAGGTGCTTACAGTTACAGACATTACCTATACAAAAGGTACATGTAGTTGCACAAATTGCGGTCAATCTGGAAACAGGTCATCTACATGGTTTACAGACATAGCCTATACAATAGGTGCATGTAGTTACATAGGTTACATTCTGGAAGTATAGTGAAATGTGCAGTATTGTCATTGGATAGAACAATAGTTAGTTGCCGAAGTACCTAGTTGCAATGTTTACAGGCAGGCTGAATCATGTGGGTAATATGTAGGTTGAGTGTGTATCAGAATTCAGTTGTGTCAACAACTGGCTACCTGTAAGGCCCCCAGTCTTAAATTAAATTAGCGACAGTCTTGTGAGAACAGCCACGTTTTTAGTCCTGTGCGGAAGGACCATAGAGAGGTATCTGTTCTTAAGGCTAGGGGCATGGAATTCCACAGTTTTGCCGCAAACACTGGAAAGCTCGAAGCGGCTTTTTGTCTTTTGAACCTAGGAATAGCGACCAGTTCTGCGTATGTAGAGCGGGTAAGACTAGCGGCCTGGGTTTTTGATATTTGATTTGTCAAGTAGGCAGGGGTGTTCTTGGAGAGGCATTTGTGTGTGAGAGAGAGTTTTAAATTGGATCCGATCACGTACCGGGAGCCAGTGTATGTTGCATCTGGCTGATGAGATGTGCTCATGTTTATGGATGTTCAATGCTGGTCTAATTGAACAATTTGAAGTTTGTTAATATTTTGGGTATTAGATCCAGCAAAGAGGGAATTGCAGCAATCAACTCTTGATAGGATCAGTGCTCTGCCCAAGGTGATGCAGTTATCTGTAGATAGAAAAGGTCCACTGGCTCTGATCAGCTTAGACGGACGTGTAGGCTGCAGCAGAGACTATCACATTGACATCCCTCGTTAGGGTAAGTGAGGAATCGATGTAGACACCTAAGATGTTTACCTCCTTGGCTACGACAATGGTATTACCGTCAATGTTGAAAGATTTGTAAGACTGGGGTAGGTTGTTCAGTTTAGATTGGGTGCCGATGATGATTATTTCAGTTTTGTCATCATTGAGACATAATTCATTTTGCAACATCCATCCAAGCTTGGATAGTGAGGTAGATTTTGTTTAGTAGACTAGAGTCAGTGTCGTATATTGCAGTGATTGGTTAGAGTATTTGGATGTAGTCTGCATAATTCGTATAAGTGACACCCAATTTGTCTAGGCAGTCAAAGAAAGGCTTGGTAAATACGTTATGCTGGGTGTGCGAGACACATGAGCCTTGGGGGACTCCATGGGATACTGGAGCTGGTTCGGCTGCAGCCGTGGAGGAGCATACCCTCATTGTGCATCTGGTGAGGAAAGATTCAATCCACTCAATGGCCTTGGGTGAGAAGTGGGCAGCTATTGTGAGGTGTTTGCATAGTATCTTGTGATTGACGAGGTCGAATGCTGTGGATAGATCGAGTAAGAGGAGGATTGCTTTATCTTTGAATTGGTCCATTTGGATCTTAAGGTTTAGCAGTGCTGTTTCCATTCTGTGGCCAGAGCGGAAGCCAGATTGTCGAAGGCCTAGGAGATTGTTAGATTCCAAGTATGTTTGTATTTGTAGGTAGGCTGCTCTATCCAGATTCTTCAGGAGAAACAGTTCCGTGGTAAAGGGCCGGTAGTTGGTAGGGATGTTAGGGTCCAAAGTAGGTTTCTTAAGCAGTGGGAGTACCCACACTTCCTTAAGAATGTCAGGCACTTTGTTGGAGGAGGAGTTATTAATCAGATTTGTGATGAAGTGTGCAAGCTCATTGACACAGTCTTTAATGAAAGTAGCTGGACAGATGTCACCTTGGCATCTTGAGGGCTTTAGTCCCTTGATAATTTGTATGGTTTCTGTGGTGGTCACTAGGTGTGAATTCAAATTTGTGGTCGATATCCTGTGAGATCATAGGAGAGAGGGCTGGTTGAGGGTCTGATGTGAGTTTAGCTTTCTTGACTTCGATTTTATTCTGGAGGAGGGTGATTTTGTCAACGAGGTAATTTTGGATACTTGAGCACCAGGGCTGATTCTCGATGCAGTGGTCAGGTAGTGTAGCGGGGGATTCAAGCTCTCAAAGTACAGAGAAGAGTTCCCTAGTGGCTGATTGAGCGTTTTTGATTCTCTTGTTGATAGTTGCTTCCTTGTATTGGGTTGCTAAGGTATTTAAGTGAGTCTTGTTAGCAGTTGAGGGTGTTTTTTTCCAGATACACTCTGCCTTTTAAGGTTCTCGGAAACCATGAATTGGCATAAGCTTTCGGTTTTATTTTTCAGATACCCAGTGGAGCCACTTTGTTGATGGCTGCTAGGACCATTTCGTTGTATAATGTCACCAGAGTGGTAGAGTCATAGTTCGAAGGTTAGTTATTGGTAGTAGAAAAGTGAGCATGTAATCTGGGTTGTTGTTCTGCTGATTTCTTGAAGGCATTGCTGCAATAAATTGGGTTGGTTTGTCAGGTTTGATTCTCACAGCGGTGGAGAATAGGATGCCATGGTGGTCAGATAATGGGCAAGGATTGTTGGCTAGTATACTTTTGGCACAGTTAGTATCAGTTAACCAGTCCAGTATGCATCCTTTGTCGAGTGTTGGGAGAAAAATTCGATGTGTGAAGCCTTCGGCTTCGATCGAGTTAGCCAGGGAGCATGCTTGGGTGTCTTTTGAGTCATTTAGGCTTAGGTTAAAGTCTCAGAGAATTACTATTTTGGAAAAGGGTTTTGTATTATTTGCAAGGAAGGTGGTGACATCATCTTCACATGTGGACAATGGGACTGGTGTTCTGTAGACCAGGTGGAGGGCGAGGGTGCATGTTGCAGAGAGGGAGATTTTCAGAGAGATCACCTCTCCCGAGGGGAATGTGTAGTCCGATGATTCCCGTAGGCTAGTGTTATTTTTTGCGATGAGGGCCACTCTGCCATCTATGGCGGCAACTCTATCTTTCCTGAAGATGGTGTATCTTTTTTGGATATCCAACGGGAGGGATGGGCTAGTTCCTGAGTGCAGCCATGTTTCAGTAATTGATAGAACGTCTAGGTCATTGGCCTTAATAAGTTCTGCAATGTCCAGTGCGTGTGCAGGAAGGGATCTGGCATTGATGAGTGCTCCTTTGAAGTGAGTAGTGGTATCGGAATGGGCAATTTTCTCAGTGTTCGGTTTCACAGTGTTCTGTTTTTTTGGCTTTTCATAGTCCTGTGGTGGGGGGCCTAAAGGGGTTTTGGCAATACCCAGTATGCTACTGATCTTAGGTACATGTTGAGGCGAGGTGGAGGGGCGTTTCTGCTTTACAAGCGGTGAAGTTCTGTCTCTTCTAGCACGGGACAGGCAAGGCAGGGAGTATTTTTTAACATAATATTGTATACAGGAGGCTAGGCGTTTCTTTCTCTGGTTAGTCGGGCAAGGGGTTGAATGTGGAGGGGTGTGATATTATTTTCTATGCTGTAGGGGGTCTGGGATGTTCCTTACAAAGATGCAGTGCTCTGTGAAAGGGTGTACCTTTTGTAGGAAGTTAGTCAGTGGAATATTGAACGAGTTGAGAAGCGTGTGCCCCATTTGTAACCTGTGTGGTTTGAGAGAGGGAGTAGTCATGCTACCTGTTATGATGTACGACTCACAAGGAGGCAGTGTATTGGTCAAAGAGAGTTTGCTGTGCATAGTTGTGAGTACTTGACTCGTATGCGCAAGGTCCTTCCTAATTTGGAATTTTGGCCTTCACCTGTGGTAGTTCAAGGTTAGATGCGCTCCGTAATGGTTTGTAATGTGCTCCCACTTAAGGTGTGAGTGTGAATCTCGCGTTGACTCTGAAGGATTCCTAGGTGTGTATCGTGATGAACAGTATCTGTGGCAATAAGGGCAGGTGGTGCAAGGGATAATGCTATATTTGAAGCGGTCAAGGCTTGTATTATGTTACCATGATACCTGGGTGTGAGATACCTAGACAGTAAGGCTATTCGCGATGAGGGCACGTGGGACATAAGTAGGTTAGTATGTACAAGAAACACTTGTGTACGAGCATGATACAAATAAAATATATCATATATCATACTCAGGGCCTGTGGCGTGCTAAGGTAGGAAGGTGGTCGTTTTCCCACACAAGCCTGGCCTGGCCTGTGGTAGAACAGGTCCGGTACACATTATATTGCAATCCTAAACCACCACATCCATCACGCTGTGTATAGGTCGGTAGTAGAGATAGATATGTTTTCTCATCTGATCGAAATAAACTCCTTGCAAACTTTTCTATCACTCAAAATGAACAGCGTAAATAGCCAGCCTGATATCGTTGCTTTTATCTTTGGAACATTCTTGACAGAACAGCTCCCACCATCACATGAAAATGTGTTTTAGACTCAAGAGACACGTAGCAGATCTGAACATTTTAAAACATACAAAATAGCTTTAAATTCAAAAAGTTTGGTGTACCCCATTCTCCCTAAAACATTTGGGAGTTAGCAACTTGGTAAAATGGATATTCTCTCAGGATTACTCCTGGGCACCCCCAGTATTGCACCATCATTTGTATCCAGCGACCCAATGCAACATGTACATTGGTACCCAATGCAAAAAGTCTTCCTTCTTCAGTTTGTCTGACAAGATGTCTAGCATCTGTGAACAATGACCAGTCAGTTGTGCAAAATCACCCAGCACCAGTGCACTCTAATTTTGCTTCTGCCCACATTGCCCTAACCAGCCAAGAGATGGTGAATTGGGGCCTGAAAGGCTAATACTGTACCAAATCCTCGACTCCCTCCAGTGCCAGGCGCATTGCGTCATCATTATCGAACAATGTATGGAATTCGCCGTGACCTTTCCGTGAACTCCTCCAGCTATGAAATGACTTTACCATTAAGTGAAACCCATCCATCAGGGATTGATCATTTCTCTTAGACCGTCTTCGTTTATCCCATGTATTTATGAGGCAGCCGGGGCTGGGTTTCACCCAGGAGGGCGGACTCCTGATACTTTAGAAGGATGGAGCAGAACATTATACCGTTTTAAACGAGACCACAAGAGTTGTTCAAATCAAATCAAATCAAGGACGTTTTATTGAGTAGGCTTACATAAACTATCACTCATATAAACAGTTGCATAAAAATGCTGGAATCCAATTAAAAAACAATTAGAAAAAGCTCATTAACTAGCTGGGTCTCAAACACAAAGCCGATTTTCCAGCATAAGCTTTGAGACCAGAAAGTGCACGCGCTGTACATTTTCTTGATTCCTTTCAACTCCCTGCATGATCTGTTTATGTAGCGGGTTTCTGACGTGCCGACCTTTTTACAAAAATGGCACTCGACATATAGTGCTGCGTCACAGACTCACTTAATCGTGCTGGCTCGCTCTACATTTACCATGCATGCGAACATTATTTATCCAATTTGGTAGGTGGTAGCGCAGTCCTGCTTTTAGTTTTGCATTCTGGCCCTTGTATTCCTGAAGATCGCCATAATAAATCAAGGTCTGCGCTGCAATGAGTAAAACGAGGACTGGACTAGTGTCTCCCAAATGGGATGGGAAATGATGACATGTATATTTTTACAGAGGCTTCAATGCAGCCGCTGTTACTATTTAGTTTTAAGGAACAAGTACAACCATGTATTTAAAACATGGGTGAAGTTAGTAGCACTAGTCATCGAAAAAGAAGTAATCCACAGCCACAACTTGTTACTTGTGATAATTCATGAAGTATATCTCTGAGCAGTACCCGTGGGAGACGCTGAAGGAACATGTGTTGCAAATGATCAAGTTGAAAGCAAACTGGACAAGTAACATTGACCAACCTACTAGATGCACCATCTACAAAGTTTTCAAAATGGCCCACCTCAGACAACAAAACCACCTCACACAGGGCTGTCGGACCAGCCCTTTGGGCATTGCCTTTTTCCCTGTGGGGCAGTCTGAGCCTGCCTATCGCACATAAAGTGGCCTAAGGAATATGGATATCTTTTGCTTGGCGACCAACATTCCAAAATGGTGTTCTCTCTGTGGGTCTTCTGTTCCCTAAACATTCTTCCACAAACTGGGTGCGATGCATGGATCTGTGTGAGACTAATGCTCACGGCTGTGATGTATGCTCACCCTACAGTTCAGAGGTTTCAATTCCAGTCTTGGTCCTCTAGAGCATGATAGATTGAAAACCATTGGATAATAAGTTGTTTGTTCTTTGCAATTGAGGCTGTGCTAATAGTTTGGAAATCAAGTGTGATGGGTGTTATTCCATATTATTTGTTTGATTGACTATTGTACATAATATAAGCGAACGTGAAGGTTGATGGTTGGAAGGTCTTGAATCAGTCATTACATCCAGCACTTCTCTGGACGATTCTCCACCCCATCGTTTTTCAGCCTGCCATGCCTTTATCCCACAGCAAAAGGGGCAGGCCAGCCCAAACTGCTAGGTCACATCCCTTGTGCTTGAGACCACACGCAGCCCTACATATGTTTCAGTCTCATTAGGCATAATCAGAGAGTTGTAGATTGAGTCCCTAGACAAAGCAGGCACAGGGCCAAGTCTGGATATGCCCTTTCCACTTGGAAGACATGCACAAAACTGGAGGTTGGTGGCTGGAAAGTTTTTTAATTTCTTATAACTGGCAACACTCAAGGGAACTCTTCATACTATTAGTCATCACTCTGTGCTGCCATTACAGAAAGGCAAAGGTCTTGTACAAATCTGGCTTGGTCCCACCCATACACATTTTGAGACTATGCACGTACTGCAGCTTAGTGAGTTAAGCACTCACTGCTATGATTTGCGGTCACCCTACAAGCTGCATGTTTCAAATCCAATCAGCAGCCCTCCTGAGGTTGATAGAGTGATTACCATTGGACACCAAGTTATTATTTTACTGCAGTTGAGCTTGCACTAATTGTTTGGGAAACCATTTTGCTCGATTGTACTCACAATAATATGTTTAATTGAAGCAGATCCAGTATTTAGTTGAACCTACCATTAAGATGTGATGGCATAGTGATATTTCAATAAGGTTATGCCGAGGTAAGGATAGTGCATGTTAAATATCTATACCACTTCTTTCCAAAACGTCTATACTTCTTTATAAGGAAATAAATGAATGAATTGCTTTATAAAAACAATCATCTGTGTATCAGAACAGGTATCAGAGTTTCAAGGAATTAGTAGATACCATTCCATTTCTGTCTCTTGAAATGATTACATGGGACATATGCCGGGTGACCTAGCAGGTTCTTATTTGGCCTGGGAGTTTTTTTATATGTGTGGATCAGAGTGTCCAGTTCACGGTTTTTAAGTGTTTAAAGCTCACTGTCGTTGATCGACCAAGGATAAGCCAGGTATTGGAACCTACTAGAGTATTGGAACCTACTAGGAGTATAGACCCACAGGAACATATGGGTCACACCTGCACCTAACCTGTAAAGATAGCACTGTATATGAAGACCTCACAAATAGCGAATGGTTGTAATATGTATATTCTTTGAACATTTATGTATGTCTCTTTATGTAATTCCGGGATGCCAGAAACCCTGTTGAATGTATTTATCTGTCCTTTCATTTGATATTCATGTATCATTTAGTTTCTAATTCATGGCATGCCACTGAAGATGAGTTTTCAAACACAGGATTGTTTAGAAGAGCATGAAATATTTGGTGTTCTTTATTGTTGTTTTTGTCACTATATGTTTTAAGATCTGAGGAAAATAATGATCACTCGTTGATTCTCGAAAAAATAAGACAAGGAAATTAAGAGGTTGGGCACATAAAGACCAACCTCAAAAAAGTTATAAAGCCATACTAGTTGTTATTGCTAATAGTTGTTGCTGAAGAGCATTGGAAATTACGGGAAATTAATTGTCACACACTGCTAGGAAATGTAGGCACAGCTTAGTGCATACAGATCAGACTATTAGGACACTTTGTGTTACTTATGTGAAAAGAGGTGGACAGGAACATGGGGGAGTATTGTGTGTGTTGCAATGTTGAGAATTTTGTTAAGGTTGTAAAAGAAGTACAGTGGGAGGTCATACCTTTTTCTGAACCAGTAGTAGAGCCAACTGAGTACATGAGAGTTCAATGGCATGGGAGGCGGCAAGGGGTGAATGTTCCTGATGAAAAGTCTTGTAGATATCACAGTGGAGGTAATGAAATGATGGACGTTAAAATCTCTATTGAAGAGACCACCAAGCTTCTGTGTTTTCTTAGGGTATGGCTTGATAATGTCACGATGGAAAGAAATGGGACAGGAGAAGAGGCATGGATCATGATTTACAGGGAGGTAGATGACAGTATAGTCCAATCCTAATCACCATTCAACAACTTAGTTTTAACCAAAACTGCCCACTGTAATAGTATGACTGGGACTTAAACTCAGATAACTGTATATTCTTGAATCATGATTCAATAGAAAAAACGTTTCCTTTAATTCAGTCCCTGCCCTGCACTGCTGCTCTTCCACTACTTACCTCTCAGTGGAGACTATTTGCAGCGGTGGTCAGTCATTTTTTTGAAAAAAAATGTCGAAAGACAATTTTTTTTTAAAAATAATGTCGAAAAAAAAAAGTCGAATTCCTTTTTTTTAAAATTATATATTTATTTTGTGGTCCGGGAATTAAAAAAAATGGGTAAAACAAAAAAAAAATTAAAAAGAGGGTTTGAGGGGGGAACCCCCCATTTCGAATAAAATACGTATTAGAAAAAATGCGACTTTTTTTTTTCGACATTATTTTTTAGAAAAAATGACTTTCGACCGACATTTTTGAATTCGAAAAAATGACTATGAACCATTTGCAGCTGCACCACTCTTCTACTTGGTGCATTCCTTACTATACTCCTCTTTGATTTCATGTCTATCCAAATCACACAAAGCTGCTTCAGTTGTTTGCCACCACCCAGGTACACTTATTTCTCTTTCTGTCACTGCCCTACCTGGAGGGCATCTGACCTAAACTGGCTAGCCTACACCATCTTTTTGATGCAGTGAACAATATGGCTAACCCATCATTGACTACGCTCTCGGAATCCAATTAGGGTATTAGGATGCAGGAAGCAATTTGGGAAATTCAATTAAAGTCTTGTAGGATGGGACAGTAAAAGCCCACCTGTATATTTGAATGTAGGCAGTTGGAGTGACCACGTGGGATGTTATTGGCAAATCCTCTAGGACAAGAAACAGGATTTATGAATCTTACACATGGCTTTAAATGTGCCTTGTTGTTTGACCGGAAACTAGTTTAAGTCTGAGGAGCCTGAGAAGCATTCTTACCAACACCATCTGCACTCTATGCAAGTGTTTCATTAGCATGACTGATAAGACTAGGGAAATAGTGTTCCTGAAATACAAGCAAGCTGTAACAAATGCTTTGACGACCATTATCTACTGAGGAAATGTCAGCAAAGAGAGCAGACACATTTTTGAGACAGTCAACACTTGTTGGTTTAGTGAGAGCTCACCATCTATGCTAACTCCGAGAATCTGGACTGTAGACACAGTACTAGGGAAAAGGTTGACCATTTCAGACAAAAAGTGGGAATTCCATTTGATTGCATTCTGTTGCATTAACGGTTTGTCTGTTGGCTTCATTAATATTAATCTTGAGGTAGGTTTTACCTCTCCATTGTTTTTCTAGAGGGGATACAATGCAGCACTGTGACAGAGGTTAGGTCCCTATTTCCATACTATTTCAACTGTATCTGGCGAACACTATCCTACATTTTAAAAAATGAGGTCCCCTTTGTTGAATTAAATCGACAAGGGGCATATGTAGATTTTAAAAACAAAAACGATAAGTGGCTTGGTCAATGGGCAATAGATCAGTGCTGATCTACTGCGGTTATGCTGCATCCAGACCAAGTATCCTTATTAATGCCTCCTCCTGCCTTCTAAAACGATGGTGTTGATCCCTACAAGGCCCAGGACCACAGCAGCATGTTTTTGGTGGAGTTTCTCCAGAAACTGTTGGTGTGAAGGTCTCTATTTGGGGTTCTATCGGATGGTGCAGAATGCTTGTGGGGGTTCTCATAAGATGGCAGATCAGTCTACAAGCTGATTCCATAGGCCATGTCACAGTTGTCAATTTTTCCTCGGACTGCATAAGGCAAAAATCAGCGCTGAAAAGGCGGGTGCTCTGAATCTACTAGAGACGCTTGTTTCCTACTGCTATTCTGCACTTATGGGAGCCTGGCATGCAAGGGATCGGTGTGATGGGCATGACTGCACAGTAAGTGTGAGAGCAGGGATGATGGGATGGTTGTTTCTGGATCTCGGGACCCTCACAGGTACATCTGGGCCTGAACCATTGTTCCTTCACATACCCCTTCTCATTCAGCAGGTGTTTCATGTTTATGGACCTTGGTTCTCTGATTGCCAGTGGAGATGCACCGATAGTAGTGCCTCAGGGGCCTGTTTGTTTGCTTTGATATGACACAGCTGTGTGTCAACTGTGGAAAAAGGAACAGAGGCTGCAGACTATTGGGCTCACATCGAGGTGGCATTACATTGGACTATTTGTTTGGTTTCAGTTCACCAAAGTGGTTTAAAGATAAGGACTAAGGTTACAGTACTGCACGTGCCATCAAAGCTGTGTGTACACAGCCACAAAGGGACTTGATTCTGCTTAATAAGATGGGTGAGGCGATGAGGGATAAACAGGTAACTCAACTGAGCAAGGTTCCCTTGAGCAGTAAGCAACAGGAGATTGACCTGCTGGCTGAGACACAGGCACCAATGATTGCACTGTTACTCCTACTGTAGTGTTCAACTATAAAGCAAAATATGACCAAACAACTTTGGCTTTAGTATTGGAAGTGATGAAGGAATCTAAAGTGAGGTTAGCTACCAAAATTGAATCTGGGGAACAGGACGTGTTGCTGATCAGGGCAGACCTGAGCAAGGCATTCGATAAGGTGATGGAGGTGAAGAACTGGGTATTGGAAGTAGCAAGAAAAAAAATTGAAAAGGAGGGCAGAGGATCCAGAAGGGTGTTCTCAATGAAATGACATCTGTTGTTTAACATGCTGGAGGGAAGGGATGAGCCCTGTGTGAAGTTGTGTTTTTAGCCAAATGATTTTTGAAAATGTTAAACTGGGCTGCACAGAGTTCTCAGTGTGAGACATATTTTCGAATATCCCTGATCTCAATATTTCAATTATCACAATGCTGTTCTGCATGCTATGGAAATAGAGAGTCCATAACATTACACAACACCACATTTTAATATGCGTGCACTATTCACAAACTGTGCAAAAGCAAACACAATCTTTTGTGAGATTAAATGTAGATATGTACAAGGGCACCAGTAGATCTCGTCAGTTAAATGCTTCATTGATGGTTCTGCTACAAGTAGTGGATGGTATGTGACTGGGAGATGTTTGGAGGGGTTAGACTGGAGAGAAAAGGAAGTATTGTGTTACTCAAAAGGTAACATCCCTTTTTTGGCATAGATATTGCTATAGTAATGGAAGGAGACATACCAGAAATCGAAGCTAGCAAGGTATGGATAGAACCATATGGGACCATGCCCATTGCTCCTGAGTTCTGTGCTTGTTGTAAGATGTCACCTGATCCCAAGGTGTCACGTATGTACTCCAACACTGCAGGATGTGGCATTAGTGCCTTACTGGAAACTGTCTGTCACTGTACACTTTGTTTGACTTGAATGAGCAGTCTCCAATAAGGGCTGGAACTATATGGAAACTCTAAGCCGGTAAGATAGCTCTGCGGGTTGAGCGCTCGCTGCTGCCATCTGAGCGTGATCTGCAGGTCGCAGGTTTGAATCCTGGCAAGGCCATCTTAGCTTTTCATCCTTCCGAGGTCGATAAATGACTAGCAATTTTGGTCGGTTGATATAGTATGTAAATATGTGCTCTGTAAAGTGCTTTAGATTAAGGCGCTATATAAATAACACATCATTATCGTTATAAAAGTGGTAGCGCAGGGATTATGTATCTCATCCTTGACTGGTGTACAGGGGAGCCTGCCTGGAGAATTTGCTGATGCTAAGCTTGAAAAGGGAAATGATGCCGACCCTAATGTAATGGCTGAATGTTTGAGGCTGCATGAACTGGTGCTTGTGCCCCAAGAAAAAGTAGGCAATGTTGACTATGCATTATATAGTCACATGGCATATTGAGGCAGACAAACCTAGATGGCTCTTACCTTGGCTCGTTAGTACAGAAAGAGTATCATGTACAAAATTGGAGATACTCAATAAGAATGGTAAACTCTGTCACAATCATGATGTTATCAATGCAGTCTTACTGCGGTTCTATGGTGGCTTATACAGGCACTATCATTGAATAGGAAATTGCGATTGAAGAACCAAATACGTTAATAAAAGTGTAATGGCAATGGACAGTTTAAATACTTCGAAAACTGTTTGCAGAATTGGCTTTCTACTGTAATTTTATACATACATACGAGCCACACAACATTTGGTGGTATTGGTGGAAGCTTTTGAAACAGGGTTACTGCTAAACAGATGAGGGAGGACGTAGAGTGCTTGTTTGGAAGGTCAAAAAGTATGATACAGATTGTGGTTCAGACTTGCATTCTCATTATTGAATCTTGAAACTAAGATTTTATGACTGGGAGGATATATCTGGTAATCTCTTGTAGTTGTAATAGTAGTATTAGCAGTAGTAGTACATTTATTTCAGATAAATACTCTCCATTCATACAGGAACACTAAAACATTATACAATTGTAAGTTTGTGTCACATTATAAAGCTATAAATAATTCATTTGCAAGAGTAACCAATAATAAATAATATCAGCATTTTGGTTCAGATTTTGATATCAGTCAAATATAGGAAATTACAGACCAAGTAGCAATGGGCTTAAATTACATTGGTTAGACATTTTCTAGAGCCCATGATCCCGCTATGTTATTAGCCAGAGAAGTTAAATGAATGCTGGTCAGCACTGGCGAATATTTCAGTTCCCCAAAATCGGGATTAAAGTGGAGCATGTTAGAGTTCTGTATTTCTTACAAAAGAACAATACATGGAAATAACTCTTTGGTATAACTGGACCGAAAGTACAAAATAGTGTTAGTACTTACACTTGCCTTAATTTCCAGTTTTGTAATCTAGCATTAAGATTGCAGCAATTGAATCAAAGTCCTGTGATATAGTATTGATCCCTTACGAGCATGTTGGATCTAAGGTAAGGTTGCAGGTCAATCAGGAACGAGATTGCTGAGAGAGTTAAATTCAAGGGTTAACTTAATTCAATTTCTTCTCTAGCATTAATAGAAATACTTTCAATATCGATTAATATTTTGAAATGGATGATTTTGTCAGTTGGGATGAATAGGTAATAGAAGGAGAAGCTTGCACCATGTGCAATGACTTATGAACATAGTAAAGAAATGGGATTTTCAGGCCTCTATCAGAATGTAACTGATTGTGCAGGATCAAATTAGTGAGCTTACCTTGGTTGTTAGCTGTAGTTCTGACAAAAGGTGAAACTGGTTGAAGCTGAATCTAGTCTTTGATGCATCAGAGACTAGCCTCCTTATGGATAACAAGTGTTGGGGCAGAGGTGGGCAGAGACAGTAGACTCCTGCAGACAGTATTCTGAACATTCTGGAGGCCATCATTGCTTTGATGTCCCCATCGACCCATTCCATACAAGGCAACTGACCTATCCTTGGCTTTGTCCGCGCATTTCAAAAATCTCAAATGGCTGTGCCTTGAAGGTCTTAGTAAAAGACACAATTCCCTGAATAGTCTGTGCCACTTGTATGGAAAAAGATGCTCTGAATTTCAGTCAGGACAGAATTTCATCAAAAACCCAGACTCTGACAATGTGAGACAATAAGACAATAAGAAAACACATGTTTGAACTTAGTTTTGCGTGGTAGCCATACCGTAGCATAGCACACCACACCACTAACTGAGTTGTAATGAAGCATATGATCAACAATTATGAACCCCTAACCTACTAATCTCTAATCCCTTGCTAATATTTACAGCTCAGTCCATAGCTCATTGGTGCGGAGTATGGGTACACATTGTCCAATTCATGAGTTTGCAAACACGGGCTGTGCAGCGTTGCTTGATAAATACAAGAAGTAAAGCTGCTTCTGTAATGAAGATGTGGAATGTGAAAAGCCATGTTGCTCAAAGTATCTCCATTTTTCATGTTCTGCTGCAAGGATCGGAACAGATAAATGTAACTTTTTGGCATCCGTTTGCTGCCCTGAATCACTGTGGAAAGGTGACAGGCAAAACATGTATTCTCTATCTCTAGAAGATTCTAGAGGTTTGGTAAGAGGAGGTGGTGTCTGATTGGCATGTGACATCACAGTCAGGGACAGGCAATTCTTACACTTTCAGTGAGAAAACATACATCATGGGGCAGATCGCAGAGAGAGGCCCTAAAAAGGGAAGTGCAGAGAGAGTCAGGGAATGTCACTCGGAGGCTGTGGTGCCTTGGCTGACTGAGGATCTGGTGAGCGACTTGTTGGGTTTGTCCTGCTGTAAAGAAAATGATGGTGCGTTGAGGGGGAGACAGCTCTGCTAAGACTGAGGGCACACTGAAACTATTCCTCACTGAGTCTGCTGGTGTGAATGTTTTAAGCATTCTTTAGGTGAGCAACCAGTACAAGTGAGGTGTGTGTAGCTTTTTACAATTACAAACATAGATAGCTATTTCCATGTGCTTTTCTTCACCATCCAAAAAGCAGATTTCAAATATATGTGAAGGCTTTAAGCTGCCAAGACAAATTATAAGTTTCCAGGCCAAAGATAGCAGAGTTTGGCTCAACTATCGCTAAAAGGGTGATTGAAGTTCATTGTGGGAAATCTCTTTATTGCGAGATGTGCTTGTAGTTATGTTTTAGCCTGAAGAATAGAATCTGTTATCATGGCAAAATGGACAAATATGAAATAGTGATGTGCGCTTTCATATCTGTACTGCAAATGTCTAAATGAACTCATTGCATTGCACATGTCATTTTGTATTATGCATTAACCCTAATTGCTTAGAAAGCACCTGAAATGAAATAGATCAGTGTTGGTTTATTATTGTGTGTTCAAGTTACATGTGATGGCATAGAGACAGGTACAGAGCTAACCACCAATGGTAAAAAGCAAGATACACCAAAACACTGTGAACTGGGACTAATCACAAAGAGCTGATTCCCCAAATCACAGTTTGAAGGTGACCTGGTAAGTTTATTCTGAGCCCCTACAACCAATGAAATACCACCAATGCAATACCACTAAGGTTGAGAAATTGTGCCCTAGTGCGCACCAGGTATGTTTTTTTGGTTTGCGGCTCATGATCCCAATATAAGAATTACCCCAGGCAGTCCTGTGTTTCTGGGGCTCACAAAATACCCCAACATATTTATGATGAATTATCCAGGAAGCAGTAATCTAATTACTGGGTGTGATTTTCCATAGTATTGCATAGTCATATTGTTTGCTCTTTACCTGACCTGTGGCAGTTATCGTGTGGTGTGCACACTGAATTTCTTTTTATTGTGTTGTTGGCAATGGGTTACCGATATGTCGGAAATAGAAGCTGACTTTTCTGATCTGTTTCATTACCTTGAGTTGAAATATTTTGCGTTTTCTACATGGTCATCTGAAACCGTGTTAACTTGGCGAGATAGGATTAACACTAAAGTAGAGAAAGAAAACCCAAAGAGATTTCTGAATAGGGGGGATTGTGCAAACCTGTTCTTTTACCATTTCAAGCAAAAGAATGCAAACAGGAGGTTGACTGTATTATCCGGTTATGTGCCAAATTGTTTTTTATTCTTGCATAGGCCTATTAGGCTGCGAGGACAAGATTTGGATATCATTGCTGAGTTACAGTGTAGTCTAGATGTAGAAGGTGAGTGGCTGATAAAGATGGAATCAGATTTGAAACAGAGAGTTGCACGTGGAGCATCAAACTAAATGTAACAATCTCAGCGTACATCTGATTCAGAAAGACAAATAGTTTGCAAAGAGTGAGGAAGAATTAATACATTTGAAAACTGTGTTAGACAGTGTCTGAAATGATGGAAAATGGCAATTTCAGAAATACAAACACTTAGGAAGGATGGCATTGAGAAAGCTAAGGAAATGTGAGCAATGAAAATGAAATATTTAGAGCCTGATTCATGGAATTATCTGCACGTAAAACAAAGATTTGCGCGCCATTCTGCTTGACAATCCCTGTTTGAGGTATGGGGATTTTCAGGCAGAATGACACGCAAATCTGTGTTTTATGCGCAAATAATTCCATGAATCAGGGGCTTAAGCTGGTGGATAAAAAGGATGGAAAAATGTAAACAGTTGACGATTACCAGACACAAATGAATTCATTTCAAGGTGTAATCACTAAAGTGTGGGTGAGAGTCTGCCCTTTATCATCAAACACAACAGCTTCATGCTCAGTGCAGGGAAATTAAGTGACAAATCTCAGATATTGAATCCCAAGAAAAGCAACAGTGCACCACATTCACTGAAGCTGAATTTAACTGGAGTTCTAGTCAGGGAAACCTGCCAGCATCTATCCACTCGAGAAGGCCTGGCTATGGTCCAGTGTTCTAGGCTTAAAGTGCAACAACTGTTCACCCACATGCTCTCCCACAAGAGAAAGGGGGGGGAATAAACCATCCCACAATGGACCATGCAATGCATTAAAGACAATGAAGTCTATCAAGGCTTTGATGAAACCATTCAAAAAGGGATCAGATAACTGTATCAAAGATCATCTCGAAGTTGTGACTGAGATTTTTCATATTCTCTAAATTCCCAGGGCCCAATATGTCCGCTATTTTTAGCTTACACTAGACTCTGCCTCTGCCTGTGTTATTCGAGGCCTAAATGATCCACAGAAGTTGTCTGGGGAGGATTTTGAGAAAGCGATTAGATTCCATTGTTTCTGTCTCATTCAATAGAGCAAGCCAAGAAGGCTGCTTAAGGCATGACAGCCCAGCCTAGTGCTTTGACTCACCAATTTTTTCAAAACTTAAAAAGGGCATGCTCCTGCGTTCATGCTACCTTTAACCCTCATTGAGTAGAATTCAAGACTGCTTACTTGTATGTGCTTCAGCGAGATATTGTATCTCATCTAATCCCTGAAGCTGACAGGGAAAAAACACTAGAATGGATTATTGAAGAGGCAACTAATATCTATGAGGTAATAACTAAGGAGAAGTAATAGACAACTAAGAGTAGATAACCTAAATCAAAAGCTTAAGAATCCATATCAGCATTTCTAGAGGTAAAGTCTGTAAAGATGCCACTAGAAACAGCCCAAGTTTAGGCAAAAAAGAACACACCACACAATCAAAGGGGTGTGGCTTCACAAAGGGCACCACCCTAAACCCCTGTGTTTCAATCCGTAGATCCCAGTGACAGAAGTTCATATATTAGTCCTTGGTATCTTGGTAAGTGTCCCATAGCAGGATTTCGCCCTGACTTGCCAGGGCTAAATAACACCCAGAATCAGATGTACAATGGGCCATTTCAGCTATTAGGAGCCCAAAGTAGATTTGACCCTGTCACTATGCTGTATGGCCATCAGGAAAGACCAACACAGGTTGACCACGTTCAAAGGTCACTCCATGTCACAGGAATTCAGGGGAAACAAAATCAAAAATCAATCTTTCATTTTTTTCCCACTCTTTGTCATGAATTATACTAGAAGAAATGCCCCAGCCTATTATGCTAGTTATTGCTGTTAGATCATTCAGAATCATCAAGGCCTAAGAAGGACGATGTTACCCCCTTGTTCCCTTCCCACCTTGAAGCACTTTGAAGCACTTCACTTGTGTATAAATGCTTTACAAATAAAGAATTACAATTACAATCTCCTGAAAGGTACCAGAACAGGTCTAATCAGGGTGAATTCAACCATTACTGGCCTAGAGCACAGAGGGATGAGTTTAGCGACATGGTGTCATGACCACTGTGAGGGGGCACAAGTTGTGCCACAAGCAGGCTCCCACCAGAACCCTGTGGGCCTTAAAACCACTGCAAAAGGGCTCCTGGAGGCAGTCCTGGTGCCCTTGGCACCAGGCTCATATGTGGGAAGGAACGGTTGTTCAAACTAGGTCCCATTTATGTACCTGGGCATTTAAATCCAACATGGAAGCACCACACAGTCTAGTACTAAGAACCAAGCCATGCGGTCTAGTGTTTTGGGTGTGGCAGGCCTGGAACTACTTTCCCTGGTACTACTTTACCTGGGCTATATAAACCACACCCTGACTGCAGAACATGCTTCGTATTATTCTGCAACCAGCAGTGTCCAGCTCCTGGTCTTCAGCATCTTCCTGTAATCCTGCAAGATTAAGAACAAGAATATTCTGTTTTACCTGAGAAAACACCATCCAGCCCTCAGTATCTCAACTGGGCTGCAATCTGTGGAAACCGAGAGAAGAAGAGACATCACTCACCTGTGAGTACTAGCTTAAGGACTTCCGGCGAGCCGCTACCACAGCTGCTGTTCGAACATTGCGACCTGCAATAAAGAGAAAGGGAAAAACAATATTAGAATGCGCGCTTCCAAAACAATGAATTCCATCAGTCTTACCTGAATTCCATCGCGGTACGCCATGCTTCCATCCGGTGCACCACAACAACATCTGCTAAGGAAAAGAGACATATTCAGGTTCACTTTCAATATTAAACAACCGCACAGCACTATATTACCTTAACGGATTCCGGGGGTCTGTTTTTCATCTCGCTCTCATCCACTCGCAGAACCACAGCGGCCTGTGAGGAGAAGAAGAAGAAAACACAGGTTAGCTTCAAAAGATAATAAAGGCGATGTGCTTCGCGCTTTCTCTTACCTAGAAACGTGCCTCTCCAACTGGCATGCCAGCTTCAAGACCTTTGCACCCGAAAAGAAGGAGATAAAGACATTAACGAATTCCCACCATAAATAGAACAAAGATTTACAACAATTAACAAATCTACCTGCCTACAAGCAGATTCAGGGTCACAGCAGGCCTGGGACCAAGGAAGGCGTATTGCACCAGTGAAGCAACTTGGGCAGCTCGCCAACAAACGTCAAGCTCCTCTGCACAAGAAACGCAGGACGGATAGCTCACCCTACAAATAACTAATTATATGATATGATATGGCATTTATAACGCGCCTATACACAAGTGTTTCAAGGCGCGAGATTCATTATTCAGTACTGGGCAACTACGTATCCAGGGTTCCAGATCTCAGGGCCTTCCAGACGCCCCCGGGGATATCAGGTGAGCATAACAGAACAAAAAGCCTTTAAACCTTATCCTGGGCGTCATGGAGATATCTGAAACTGATCAGTTAGCCCAGCTTTTGGGACAATTATGCGCCGAGGTAGACGCAGTCCGGCAGGAAACCAATGCCTTAAAACAAGAGTTAATAGTCACAAAAGACCGTACTGGTGAACTAAGCAAACAGCTACTACAAACACAGGCAGGGCTGGTTCTATTGCTCGGATTCGCCCCATCCGTCGCTACACCATCAAAAGTCAATCCAGTACAGATAACGCCTCCGGGAGCAGTACCCCTGGCACCACCAGAACGGTTTAATGGAGACCCCAGAAGGTACGCAACATTCATGAACCAGTGCCGCCTTCATTTTCTTTGTAGGCCTGGGGCTTTCCCAAACGACCAAGCAAGGGTGGCCTTCGTGTCAACATATTTGAGTGGAAGTGCCGCAGACTGGTCAGTACCTTTAGTGAACCGGGATGACCCCTTACTGCAGAACTTCAGGGGTTTTCAACAGGAGATGGAAAAGTAACTTGCTCGACACTTGCATGGACAAGCTCTTGATAACAAACTCCTGTCCCTCTGCCAAGGGAATCAAGATTTGCTGACTTATATTGCCACCTTTAATAGACTGGTTGTAGAAGCGGGGTGGCCAGAAGATAAAAGAACCACGTTGTTTCATCAGGGCTTACGAGGAGACCTGAAGGATGTCCTTGCTCAAGTGGTAGACCCACCTAAAGGCTGTGCAGAGTTTATCAACCTGGTAGTTCAGTTGGACCACAGATTACAGGATCGAAGAACAGACCGAAGTAGACTCAGAAATCGTGCCATGTATGTACGTTCAAAAGATAATGTTCAACATCCATCAGAAAATACCACAGAACCCATGCAGATTGGAGGAGTACGAGCCCCTTTAACCAAGGTTGAAAGAGACAAGAGGAGACAGCTACAGTTATGCCTATAGTGCGGTAAATCGGGTCACTACCTCAAAGAATGCCTAGTGAAACCTCCAAGGAAGGTGGTAGGGCCTACAGGGAAAGAAGATGATGGAAAGGAATCGGAAAACTACCAGGCCCAGCAAGCATAGAGGTCCACTTGTCGAGTGAGAAGGAGGAGTCACAGACCTCACATTTTGCTCTACCAGTAACCTTGATCAATCACCAACAACCATCACAGATGCATGCTATAGAGGCATATATAGACAGTGGAGCAGTTGGTAATTACATAGATCGAGATCTGGCAACAGAAATGTGACTTCCCTTATGCACAAAACCAACAACTGAAAAGGTAACTACTGTTAACGGTACAGAAATTGCTTCGGGACCAGTAACCCAATGCACAACAGAATTAACCCTTCTGTGTCAGGATGGACATCAAGAAGCAATCACGTTTGACCTCATAAAAGCTCCTCAGTTCAGGTTGATCTTAAGGATGCCATGGTTAGTAACTCACAATCCCCACATAGACTGGCGTGCAAAGAGACAGACCTTTTCCAACGAATGCACCCACACTTGCTACCCGAAATCTACACCACAGCCAAACCTGAAATCTGTTCAAGGAATAGCATCGGGATTGCGGAACCAATGGACACCTTAACAAAAGAATATCAGGATTATCAAGATGTCTTTCAGAAGGAACAGGCTAACACATTACTGCCACATGGGCCCTATGACTTGACAGTCAACCTGATACCTGCTGCACAGGTTACTTGTGGTCGAATTCAGGCACTTACGGAAACCGAAAATCTCCACTTGAAGTCCTATCTGGATCAATACCTGGCTAATGGGTTTATCCACCTGTCAAAGTCACCGGCAGCCTCTCCCTTATTCTTCGTACCCAAGAAGGAAGGAGATTTGAGGACTTGCATTGATTACCGCTTACTTAATCAAATCACAGTAAAAAAAAGCTACCCTTTGCCCCTCATCCCAGAACTGTTGGACCAAGTCAAGGATGCCCAAATCTACAACAATCTAGACCTCAGAGGAGCATACCATCTTGTAAGTGTTAAGAAAGGGGATGAATGGAAAACTGCGTTTCGCACCAAGTATGGCCTGTACGAATATCAGGTAATGCCTTTTGGGCTATGCAATGCTCCCGTAGGGTTCCAATACTTCATGAATGATGTATTATGGGAATTAATCGATGTCTGTGCCCTGGTCTATATTGACAACATCCTGGTGTATTCCCCCTTGAAAGAGAGCATGTGGAACATGTTCGCCCAGTCCTTGCAAAACTTCGCCAGCACAAACTGTACGGTAAACTCGAGAAATGCTCCTTCCATGTCACCAAAGTTGAGTTCCTCGGTTTTGTTCTCTCGCCAAAGGGAGTCAAGATGGATTTACACTAAGTAGATCCCATCCTTAATTGGCCGTCACCTTCTTCACTTAAAGGAACCGAAAGTATGCTGAGCTTTGCAAATTTTTATCGCCGATTTATTCCAGATTTCTAATGGATAGTCCACCCAATCACATCGTTCCTGAGAAAAAAAGAACAAAAAATTCCAATGGACTGAAGAGGCGGAACAGGCTTTTCAAGAACTCAAGAAAAGATTCACCTCCGCGCCAATTTTACTACATCCTTGCCCTGATCTCCCCTATGTAGTGGAAACTGATGCTTCCAGCGTAGCTATGGGAGCAGTTCTCTCTCAAAGAGATCCAGAGACAGGCCAATTACACCCATGGCCTTTTGGTCACCTAAATTCTCACCACCAGAACTTAACTATGCAATTACAGACAAGGAATTGTTGGCAATAAAATCAGCCTTCAAAGCCTGGCGGCAGTATCTATTAGGTGCCAGACATACCATCACAGTAATTACAGATCACCAAAACCTTCAATACCTAAAGTCAGCAAAAGCCCAATCGTCACAACAGTTGCGGTGGGCTCTATTCTTCGCAGAATACGATTACATAATAACATACCGACTGGGAGTTCGGAATGGGAAGGCTGATGCCTTGTCTCGTATGGGTGTTGAAGAGAAAACGAACAGTACCCTGGACCCTGTTGCCATCATCCCAAGTGATAACCTACTGGGACTCACCACCACATTGACTCTGAGGGAACTTCAAGATAAGATTTGAACCTTAATGAACCCAGAAATCTTGCAGAAATGGAATTCCCAAAATGAACATCACACGGTTCTGGATGGATTATACTACTTCAGGGAATGACTATATCTACCAAGTAAAGATCTGCAAGAATTGGTCATGTCTGGTTATCACGATTCCCTGATCGAAGGCCATCCCGGAATTGCTAAAACTCTAGCCAAGGTTAAACGGAATTATTGGTGGCCAACCTGGCGTAAGGACATTGCTCGATTTGTTCTATCCTGTGGGATATGTGCACAGAATAAATCACAAAAACAGAAACCAGCTGGCCTCCTACAACCACTGGATATTCCACCGGCTCCCTGGCATACTCTTTCTCTTGATTTTATTACAGACTTAACTCCGTGTCAAGGTTTTAATACCATTCTGGTGGTTGTAGACCTGTTCTCTAAAATGGCACATTTCATTCCATTCAAAGGACTTCCTAACACTACCGGTCTGGCAAAAGCATTTCTTGAACAGATTATGAAATTGCATGGTTTCTCCTCAGTCCTAATCTCAGATCGTGGAAGCCAATTTATATCCAACTTCTGGAGGAAATGTTGTAGCATGGCACAAATCGATGTTCGATTATCCACTAGCCATCACCCCCAAACGGATGGACAAACGGAAAGAACAAACCAGACATTAGACAGTATCTACGTTGCATGCTGCATCAAGTGGAAGAGAATTGGAAAGACTTGTTATGGATAGCGGAATACGCATACAATAACTCCATACACACCAGCAGGGGACAAAGCCTGTTCTACACAATATACGGAAGACATCCAAGTACCTCTGAACTAGACTCCCCCATGACCTTGGAAATGCTAGTGGTAAAGACTCTGCACACAAGCATAACCCATCCCTAGCCTTCAAAAGGGCAAATGAACATTTACTGCAAGCTAAAGACAGGCAAAAATAATTCTCAGATCGGCATCGAAAGAAAGCTCCTGATTACCAAGTTGGAGACGAAGTCTGGTTGGCATCAAAACATGTGCCCATAAAAGGTACCCGGACCTTTCGTCCAAGATATCTAGGACCCTATACCATCGAATCGGTGATAAATCCGGTGGCCGTCAAGTTAGCCTTACCACCAAGCATGCAAATTCATCCGGTGTTCCATGTGTCACTTGTAAAACCTGTACAACCAGGAACCCGAGTCTTAACACCACCAAAACCTGTGCTAGTTGATGGAGAGCTTGAATTTGAAGTTAAAAACATCCTAGAATCCAAACGTACCAGATCTAAACTATACTATTTAGTGGACTGGAAAGGGTACGGGCCTCACGACAGAACTTGGGAACCAAGTGACCATATTCATGCACCACATCTAATTAAGAGGTTTCACCTGGATAACCCTGCCAAACCTGGACCGGGCAGAAAGGATACCATGAGAAGGGCTTTGGGGGGGAGTGCTGTCATGACCACTGTGAGGGGGCACAAGTTGTGCCACAAGCAGGCTCCCACCAGAACCCTGAGGGCCTTAAAACCACTGCAAAAGGGCTCATGGAGGCAGTCCTGGCGTCTTTGGCACCAGGCTCATATGTAGGAAGGAAGGGCTGTTCAAACTAGGTCCCATTTATGTACATGGGCCTTTAAATCCAACATGGAAGCACCCACACAGTCTAGTTCTAAGAACCAAGCCATGCGGCTAGTGTTTTGGGTGTGGCAGGCCTGGAACTACTTTCCCTGGTACTACTTTACCTGGGCTATATATACCACACCCTGACTGCAGAACATGCTTCATGTTATTCTGCAACCAGCAGCGTGACGCTCACCGTGTCCAGCTCCTGGTCTTCAGCATCTTCCTGTAATCCTGCAAGAACAAGAACAAGATTATTCTGTCTTACCTGAGAAAACACCATCCAGCACTCAGCATCTCAAATGGGCTGCAATCTGTGGAAACCGAGAGAAGAAGAAACATCACTCAACCGTAAGTACTAGCTTAAGGACTTCCGGCAAACCGCTACCACAGCTGCTGTTCGAACATTGCTACCTGCAATAACGAGAAACATTGAATTCCATCAGTCTTACCTGAATTCCATTGCGCTATGCCACGCTTCCATCCGGAGCACCACAGCAACATCTGCAAAGGAAAAGAGACATATTCAGGTTCGCTTTCAATATTAACCAACCGCACATCGCTGTATTACCTTAACGGATTCCTCGGGACTGTTTTTCATTGCGCTCTCATCCACTCGCAGCACCACAGTGCCCTGAGAGGAGAAGAAGAGGAAAACACAGGTTAGCTTCAAAAGACCAAAAAATGTGCTGCGCTTTGCACTTTCTCTTACCTAGAAACGTGCCTCTCCATCTGGCATGCCAGCATCAAGACCTTCGCACCCGAAAAGAAGGAGATAAAGACATTAACTAATTCCCACCATAAACAGAGCAAAGAGTTACAATTAACAAATCTACCTGCCTACCAGCAGATTCGGGGTCACAGCAGGCCTGGGCCCAAGGAAGGCATACTGCACCAGTGAAGCAACTCGGGCAGCTCGCCAACAAACATCAAACGCCCCTGCACAAGAAACGCAGGACAGATAGCTCACCCTACAAATAACTAAGATTCATTATTCAGTACTGGGCAACTACGCATCCAGGGTTCCAGATCTCAGAGCCTTCCAGACGCCCCTGGGGATATCAGGTGAGTGTAACACATGGACAGGTTCCAATGCTTAGAGGTCCAGGTTAAAATGTTGTCTGAGCAAATAAGGAAATTGTGTGCAGTACAAAAACAACAGCAAAATGAAAGTGCAGAATGTCACAAAAGTGATCTTGCATGCAGTGTCAACAAGTGACTAGTTAGTTATTTCTGCCATGATGAGAACATAGATGACCATGACCTATGAATGAAAACACTGAGTTGCTTAGCAAGCTAATACCAAGAAAACAAATGAGCAAACAAGATACAGGGAATGAAAACACACTTGAAAATGGTGTGTGGTTTAATTTAGATTTTAACCAGACCATTCATGTGTGTGAATGAGGAACAGAAAAATCGAAATAATATGAAAAACCCAAAGAGCATTTTGATAGAATGGGCAACATGAAAATGAAACACATGCTATCAATCGAATGATGGTTTGTGACAAAATTAATCTTTGCAGGGCTGATGGTACACTGAGTATATCCACACTAATAAATGAAAGAGAGAAACAAGTGACCATTTATCCTTTCTTGATAATTAAAATACTGTTCATACCACCACAGTAATGAAAATGCCCCAAAAGACAGGTGCAGGTCAGTTATTTGAAGAATATTTTGAGCCACAGATGTTCCAAGGGACTAATGTGACAGGTACCGGTCAAAATGTAGGGAAGTGTCACAGACCAGAAACTGATATCCTGACATACTACACTTGTGAAAATATAGATTCACAAGCTTCTAGATAGGAGGTAAGTAGAGCGGAGCCAAACATTGGGGAAACAGCAATAGAGGAATAGGAAATAAACACGGGTGGTCCCGAAACAGGGGGGCAGTCAGTGGACATGCTACAAACAGATTCGAAGTCCAACAAGATAAACAAAGAGTTACAAAGGGAGATGGTCAAACATTGGGGGTAAGGTATAATTTCATATGCCACTTTGCCTAGCATGAAGTCAGGCAGGCCTAAGGAAAGTAAGCCCTGAAATCAGTAACAATTCACATTTCATATGTATACTAGAAGAATGCGAGGACACATAGTATGCCCCTATTACTATCGAAGAAAGGTGCAATACGTTGCTAATGATTGATACAGGTGCCCATGCAACTGTGATGTCCCAGAAATTAATGCAAAGCATAAATGAGGAAAAATCTCCACAGGACATGATATTGAGACGGAGTGAGTGCCCTGTGCATAATTTCAATGGGGAATAAATAGCAGTGGTGGGTACCACTGAAGTTGACATCAAAATAGTGAGAAATAGATTGAGACAGGAATGGGTGGTCACATCCATAGATGAAATACCATTCCTTATAGGAACAAATTGTCATATGAGACTGACACCTCTTATTGATGGGGTAAATGGGTTATTGCGGTCTTTGGCCAAAAGAACCCTGAAACCTAAAAAGGTAATGAGCCAGAGCAACAGTGCAGAATGTCACACCATTGCAAGATCAGAAAGTGCAGTAGAACTATATCTTCCAAAAAAAAGTTGTGCTTAGAGTCTCTGTCATTCTCATGTGCCAGAGTAAAATGCAAGGAGAAAAGGAAAAGCAATCTGTAGATATTTTTTGATCCCAAGAAAAATTGAAGACACAGATTGATGAAAACACATTGCGTTTTCATCTATACTAGGAACATTGTAAACCAAACGTTGCTGAAGAGTTAAATCAGGAAAAATATATTTCAGCAATTGCAGATATAGTCCCAGCGCATGTGAATGGGCATCCAGAAAGTATTGAGGCAGTGTTGGCCCAAGAGCAAGAAAAGAGTGTCATTAATGAAAGTGTGTTTAAACAAATACTTGACAAAGAGGAAGTACCAAGTTTTAAAATAAAACAAATCAACAAATCTGAATTGGAGCAAAGAATTGTGGGAAGATGCATGTTGAAAATCACAATTGGTTACAAAAGCATTCATCATAATGTTTGGAATGTAAGTGAGACCAAGAGTAAGTTCTGCTTGGGAAAAGACATCATGCACAGAATGTGAATGGTGTTAGATTTCGTGAACCATAAAGTTTGGTCTAGGGTTGGTGGCACATGCATTTGAGAACAAAAGACATGCTTATCATTGTGCCCAAATGATGCCATATGCAGTTGAGCATCGGGTAAAGAAGGATGTCACTGTTCCTGCTTTCCCCAGACAATTTGCAATAGCATTAAAGTACAGGAAGGGACATCAGATAAAAGGGCCTGATGCATTTGTGTGCCTTAATGAATCCATGAGACAGCAAAGGCAAGAATGTGACTATACACCTTTGGTAGAGATCTGGGATGGCCCCATTTGAATACTGGTGAATAACAAAGGATGCCAGAACATTAATTTGTAAGACAATACAGCATTAGGTATGGCAGTACAAGAATGCCACTTCACTGCTGATTTAAAGAACACAGTGATCGGTAATATGGCTGAAAGCTATGTAACTTCACAGTGTGAATATCCTGAGTCATTAGATTCAAACCAAAGGGGATTTTCAGGATACAGTCTGTATACCCTTTTGAACCAAGTGATGTGGTATGCTGTCATCAGGATAAATACATCCTATTCAAAACAGGTGAATCTGAAAGAGACAGACAGCAAGGTGAGATGCAGCAAATTGAGATGCAGATCAATGTGCCATTATACTTAAGGGTGGCGGCTCTCCAAAGAGACACTGCCACACAACTAAGGAAAGCACAGAGGTTCCTCCTTTGGAGGATTTCCCTGAATGTTCTAAAATGGTAGAGGAACAATTCCAATCTGCAGTTGCTTGCACCAATGAAGAAGCGAGAGATCAATTGAATTAGATATTTATGCAGTTCAAAGATGCCTATGACTGGGCGCTGACAGATCTACTTGTTGATACACTACCTCAATAGTATGGTAGGGGCCCTGTATTTGTGCAACAATATAGGTTACCCCGGGCCTGTCCGAAGTCCTTGGCAGAAATAATTAAAATCTGGAATGCAGAGGCATGAACAGACCCATTCACAGTACTTCAACTACTCCCATATTAGGTGTGTTAAAGCCCAATAGCCAATGAAGCTTGTGTGCAGACTTGAGAGAACTAAATAAGAGGGTATCTGTTTCAAGATGGGCTCTCCCATTTATTGACCAGGGTCCTGCACAAGTTCAGGGGTCAAAGGTGTTTACCACTCTGGATCTTACAGCTGGGTACTGGTGTGTGCCATTAGCTAAAGATATACAAGATATATTTGCCTTTTCCTTTAACCAATTGCATTATGCATGGTCTCTGACCCCCTTTAGCTATATAAATAGTGGAAGTGAGTTTGGTATATTCCTAAGTAAAGCACTCCCAAATGCAGTGGAGAGAGGAACTGTGGTTTATGTGGATGATGTGCTTTTAAAGAATGAAGACTTAAAAGGCCACTTCAATGAAATTGGACATGTGCTTGGTCATTTACAAAAGACTCAGCAAAGGTATCTTTATTGAAGGCACCTTCTAGGGCTTGAAGTAACAGATCATGGGTTAAATCCACAAAAGAAAAAGGTGGAGGCTATTCAAAAGATAAAGGATCCCACCAATTTGAAAGGCCTAAAGAGTTTTTAGGAATGACAAGTTACAGCAGGAAATTCATTGAAGATTATCAGAAATCACACAACCTTTATCTAAATATTTGAAGCAAGAAACAAGGGGTAAACTGGATATGGGAAAGGAACAAAGAGAAGCAGTGTCCAAGTTAAAGATCTGTGCGATAAAAGCGCCATGTTTGGGTCATCCAATAAAGAACCAGGATTTCTTCATTTCTTCACAGATCAATATATGTCAGCAGTCCTGTACCAAAAACACGATGTAAATAGCAAAACCAATACATATGCCAGTAAGGCATTGTGAGAGGTGGACACTAATTTCAGCAAATGTGAAAAGCACATTTGACCACTGTCTGTGCATTACAACATTTCTGCCTCAATATTAAGGGAGGAGGTGATTGCTGAAGCAATCCATCAGCCTTTGCAATTGTTACAAGCAAAATTATCAGGTCAGGGAATTTGGCCCACTGAAGAATCACATCACGGACATTGGCATTGCAGAGATTCTCGGTGGAAGTGAGATATGGACAGAATCAAAAGAGTCCAGTTGCCCAGGGACTGGCACACTTACATGATTGTGCAGCTGTCTGTGTAGCTTAAACCACAGCTAGAAAAAAAGTAACTGAATTTGAACAGTCCCCACGCAAGGCATTCAATGAACTAACATGTAGGGATCTCCCAACTGTGTATGTAGATAAATGTGCATACCACGTGGGAGATGATTCTGAAAAGGATTTAGTGGCAGGAATAGGAAATGTCTGGGTGAAGTGTAGTGGTGTTCTAAGTGTGAGCATGAAATTGGGCCCCAAAAGCAGTCAAGTTGCAGAAATGTCTGCTATCTATAAGGCAGTATCCACAACAGTAGAAAATTAATTCAGAGAAATAGTTTTAGTCACTGATTCTGATTATGCCCAAAATAGTTTTGTGGAATATTTAACCTGGTTAGAAATTAAGAAGAATTATCAGTTATAACAAACAACCTCTCAAACATGGCAAAATGATCCAAGCCATAAACAAACTTGTTTTAGAAAATTACATGATCATCCATTGGCGAAAGATACTAGGCCATCTGAAAACAAGGAAGGAAATGACAAGGCAGATCAGTTAGCCAAGACTGGGCTGTTTTGAGGGAGCTGTTTCCTATTGAGCACCTACTTTTTGAAATTCAGGTGGATGCAATAACACACTCTAAATCTCATGGAACAGCTGATCAGCCTGTCGCACAGCAGAGTTTTAATACTCCAGATAAGGACTTGGTCAAACACAAAAAGAAGACCCTATTTTAGGCCTATTATAAAATGATTTGCTTGATGCAGAGCAAGATCCTCTGACTGAGGAGGACTGTAAAGGGAAATAAGAACCGAGGGTGTTGCTAAAGAACAAAAAGAGAATTTGGTTGCAGGATAGACTGATTATTTGGGAATGCGTGTCAAGCAAAATTCAATGGGTGGTACCTTTGTCATTTCAGGCATTAGGGGACATCATGCCCATGATGCCATAACTGCAGGCCATTGAGGCTCCCAGAAAACTTTGGACATTATTAAAAGATATTCGTATTGGCCACACATGTCCCAAGATGTGGTGTTATATAGAAGGGGATGCTTGGTGTGTGCACAGTATCAACCTACTTCCCCAAAACACAGGGCACCATTAATGAATAGGAGTCTGACACTTCCATGGTCTGATATGCAAATCAATTTGATAGGTCCTGTGCAAAGGTCAGCACGGGGAAACAGGTATTTGTTAACAGTCACTTGTTTAATTTCCAAGTGGCTGGAATGCATTCCGGCACTAGATTGCAGTGTGCAAAAGGCAGCCACTTTGCTAGCCAGCCATATTTTCTCTAGGTTTGTTTACCTCAAAGGATAGAATCAGACCATGGGTGTCATTTCACCAGTGCAGTGATGACAAAGATGTGGCATATCTTGGGTGTGAAAAGGAAACTGTACATTTCATACAGGCACTCTTCTTCTGGGTGTGTGAAATGTTGCAACAGGTCAATTGTTGATATTTTAAAGATGTTTCTAGCTGTGGCAGGGTCCAGTTGGGATTTGGGACTCCCTCTTGTGCTAATGGCTATTAGGTCAACACTGTCCAGATCCACAAACCTCAGTCTGCACGTGTTTCTAATAGGAAGGAAAATGGGTTTGCCACACTACTTACTGTACCGGACCAATGAACAGGTTCTGGTAAATGCAGCCACAACTCACAAAGATGTACAAGAGCTGTGAAAGAACTTGCAACATGCATTTGCATTTGCACAGCAGAATCTGGAAAGAACCACAGTGCATAGTCATAATATGACCGGAATACATCTGTGAGAGAACATGAAGTAGGTGACCAAATCTATAAGTATGACTTTGGGAAAGGGAAACATAAAAAAGCCAAATTCATTGCATCCTAGTGTGGGCCATTTAAAATTGTAGATAAGGCTTCACCTTTGGTCTACCAGATTGCTGTAAAGGAAGAAGAGCTATCTGTGGAGCAATTTGTCCATGTTAACCAAATGAAGCCATTTCGTCCAAGCATGACGTAAGAAGGCTTGAACAATTTGGAGAAGCTGGTAGGGAGTAATAGGTGTAGTTGAATTCAGGAAACAAAGCTTTGTTACCTCGAAGAGATTCACCATAGCAGGTAAGTAGGTATGAATGTAAATATTGATTTAAGTGGAAAAGGCGGGATAGAAAGAGGGGTACTTCAGAGAAGTAGCTGTGAGTAATTTTTTTAAGATTTATGTAAAAGGGGGGAATTATCTAAATAAAAAAGGGGTAGAAATGAGACTAGACTATCAAAGGTTCCAGATTGGCATTTGTTTAGTTTGGTAACTGTCACGGGTTGATGTATGATTAGAATGGCAGATGTTGAATGGGTGTTAAATGTTTGTAGCAATGATTAACTGGCCTCTATTTTTTCTTGATTGAAAATGCCATGTTGTGATGTTTAACCCATTTTTATTTCCAGACGATTATCAAAGAAAATGTAATAATGGTATGGTTTCGACGCTTAACCCATGTGCTTATTCACAGCTAGCTATGAAAGAATGTATTACTGTTATGTAATTCTATGTTTAACACACATGTTTATTTCCAGGTTGTTATAAAATGATCAGAATTGTATATGTTATGTTGCTTAATACACAATTTTATTTCTGGTAATCTTCAAAGGAAAGGGAAAATGAATGGGTTTTGTGTACTTGATTCTTAATCTGTCTTTCTCTCTTTTGATTTAGAAATTAACTTTTTGCCCTTCCAGTGTTTCTGGAGCAGACCACCAGATCCTAGGACCTTGGAGTCTGCTGGATGAATGGGAGACCTCTGGATGGATGAAAAAAAACTGGACGGAAGAAGGGGGAAAAGATGTATGACTATCGGACCTAAAGAAGCCCCACTTTCAAAGGACGGAAGCTTGCTTCACATTAAGGAAAGCTGTGGCATTGTCATAGGCCTGCTTGAAAATTCAGCCTTAGGCTTTGTGATGGCCACCACCAAGTTAAGAGTACTACTAACTTGCACTTGGTTTTATGCATCCTAGTTAGTTCATGACTTAACCCACCCGTGTTTTAAAAAACAATTGAAGGTGATACAATTATTTTGGGAATAAGTTGTTTCATACAGAAACATTGATTTCAATGGATTCAGTTCCAAGGTTGGACTGATGCAGCTATACAGACATAGAATAAGCATAGAATAGACACTATGGACAATATGGACAAAAAGGTTTTAATATTTTGATTTTTTTCTAGAAAAAGGACTAGATATTACTTACGCGATGATTATGAATTAAACAAAAAGAAAGAACCAAGATCACTAAAATAAATAAGAAGTAGGTGATCAAAAGGAAATAACATGTATAAAAGAAAAGAGAAAACCAGAAGATAAAGCATGAAAAAGATCTGAAAAAAAGAAAACAAATACATCTATTACAAATTGTTGGATACAGATCATGTGGTATTTGATAACATGAACATTTGTGAATGATTTTGCGTATAATTTTCTGAAGTCAGAATATAAGAACTCTTTATTTTCTTACAATGTGCACAGGATCGCATGTGTTAATGAAACTGCGGCTGGGGTTGTTGTTTGTTTCTGTAAAGACTCTTGGGCAGGTCACGACAGAAACACAAATGGGGAAATATGTAGGGAAAAAGAGGCTCTGAATTTCAGTCAGGACAGCATGTCATCAGAAACTCAGTCTCTGACAGCCAGAGGTGTGAGACACTGGTGTGAGACTCTGATGCATCAGTTGTGAGTCAGTACTCCAAATTTCACCATATGAGACAAAAGAAAAGGGTGGTTAGAAACTAGTCTTGCATGGTAGCCATCCCATAACATAGTACACCAAACCATGGTATAGAATGGACTGATTTGCAATACAGCATAAGATTAACAATTATTAACCCCTAACCTACTAATCTCTAATCCCTTGCTAATATTTACAGATCAGTCCATAGCTCATTGGTGCAGATTATGGGTACAAATTGGCTCAATTCATGAGTTCGCAAAAACAGGCTGTTTGGCGTTGCTTGAAAAATTCAAGAAGTAAAGCGCTTCTGCAATCAAGATGTGGAATGTGAAAAGTCATATTTCTCAAAGTAGCTACATTATTCCAATTATGCTGCAGGAAGACATCATAGAGAAATGTACACTTTTGGCATCTGTTTTCTGCCCTGAATCTCTGTGGAAAGGTGACAGGCAAACACATGTTCTCTGGAAGATTCTAGAGGTTGGTCAGAGGAGCTGATGTCTGATTGGCATGTGACATCACAGTCATGGGCAGACAATTCTTACGCTTTCTGTAAGAAAAGATACATCAAGGGGCAGATAACAGAGAGGCCTTAAAAAGAGAAGTTTAGAGGGAGGTGGGGAATGTCTCTCAGTGGACAGTGCTGCCTTGGCTGACTGAGGATCTGGCAAGCATTGTGCTGGGTTTGTCCTGCTGCAAAAAAAGGAGGGTGCTCTAAGGGGGAGACTGCTGTGCTAAGACCGAGGGCACACTGAAACTATTCCTTGCTGAGTCTGCTGGTGTGAATGTTTCAAGCATTCTTTAAGTGAGCATACAGTACAAGTGAGGTGTGTGTAGCTTTTTACAGCTACACACGTACACAGTGAAGGTTACTGCCTAACATGCATGTATATCCAATAGACCACAATAAAGGACACACCCTGCTAGGGAATGAGACCAGGAGAATAATTGCAAGTGAAACAAATGCATATAATATATGCAAATGCAAGCAGAAAACTCTGTTGCCCGAGAGCGCTCTGCCACACAATACACGGGCAGCACATTATGAACCAAAATAACCATACAGGTAGAAATAACAGTTTGAATTGGTTGGTCCCCATGGCACAGCATGCGCTATATAGGCAATGTCAGGCTACAATTGGCTGCGGTGTCTGAGCTGCATAGATGGCACATGGTTCCACTGGGCTCATCTCTGCGGTGTGAAGGTGGAGCTTAGTTCATGCAGAGTTACATTTCTAACTAATATAAGCTAAAAAATAATTGGCATACAGAGAGTAATGGTGGTCATAGACTATCATGTGGATGGGGGGCCCTTGCAAAGCATAGACATATATATGGGCATTCTAACCCTTGCATTCATGGGGTTATGGTGGGACTGGGCCCTTCTTCCAGGTTCCTTATCTGTGGGGTTTGATCTGTAATTTATGCTACCTGCTGCCTCACAAATCAAACAAATATATAGACAGATGTTGGTTTTGGGGTGAATATACTGCAGCATGGGATTAAGTATATGGTGGGGCTGTTGGGAGGGGTCCTATAGGCAGTTACCTTGAAAGAGAGTGGAGAGCAGGGGGCCAGTGGACCATGGCCTGGCAGGGAGGGGGCAGAGAGTGCACGAGTAGGTCAGCAGAGATGGATGGGCCCAGGGTTTGGAGCTTGCCCCAGTCTCACACTCTGCAGTGAGCATATTCTGTCAGTATTCGATGCTAACTAATTGCAACAATGCATGGCTGGACTTCCGTGAGAACAAGCTTGTGCAGGGTTGACAGGGGGTGGAGGTGCTGTGGGCTGTCTGTACACGGCGCTGGGGAAGGGAGAGCTGACATCTCAGCGGAATGATTTGGGCCTAGTAAAAGATGGCAGTTGGCTGGACACAAAATGGAGTCTCTAAACACATGCATACATTAGGTTAATGGCATACAGATGAATGTTATGTTGTGCGAATATGTACAAAGGGTGTGGAGGTGTCTCCACCCCCTTGGCTTACACGCGGTCTACTTGCAGGGGCAGTGCTAAAGGGAGGTTGGACGATATCACATCTCCCACAACATTAGCTATTTTCATGTGATTTTCTTCACCGTCCAAAAAGCATATTTAAAATATAACTGAAGGCTTTAAGCTGCCACGACAGTACGAGGTTTCAAGGCCAAAGGTAGTAGAGTTTGGGCCAATGATTGCTAAAAGGTTAATTGAAATTCATTGCGGGAACAACTATTTATGGTGGGATGTGCTCATAGGTATGTTTTAGCCTGAAGAATAGAATCTGTTATCATGGCAAATGGGAAAAATATGAAATAGCAATGTGCACTTTCATTTCTGTATTGCAGAATATGTCAAAATGAACTCATTGCGTTACACATGTCGTTTTGTATTACTCATAAACCCTAATTACTTATAAAGCAACAGAAACAAATTAGACCAACTTTGTTTGATTGATTGTGTGTTCTGGTTACTCGTGATGGCATATAGACCAGTACAAAGCTAAGTAGGCATTTTTACTACCACAGAAGGTAAAAAGCAAGGTACACCAAAACACTGTGAGCTGGGGCAAATCATAAAGAGCTGATTACTCATATTAAAGTTTCCAGGCGACCTGGTAAGTCGATTCTGAGTCCCTTCCAACAAATAAAATATCACCAATGCAATACCACTAAGGTGGGTCAGTTGTGCCTTAGTTCGCACAAGGTCCAATTTTTGGCTTGTCACTCATGATCCCAATATAAGAATTACCCAGGTAGTCCTGTGTCTCTGGGGCTCACAAAATACCCCGATATATTCTAATAACCTTCTTGCCCACATGAAAGCTATTGACCAATTGTTTGGAGAAACAAATGTCCAAGTAAGCATCCCAAATGAAAGATGCTGTTCCTTGTTGTAAAATGTTCACCAAGAACAAGGACTGTAAATTTGTTTGGGCTGACAGACAAACCCCTTTTTCCCATGTAATATGTATATGTACTGATGAGCTTTTGTAAGGAATGTGCGGTGCTGGCCATAAGCACACTGGGATTAGCACACAATTTAATAGGTATTTAGGTATTTTCGGGCCATTAATTTAGTGAACGTTAGCTGATGTATTGCACAATTTATGATGCAATGAATTGGAAAATATATTACAGCGATGGGGCGCGAGCGCAAAGTCCTTCTGTAACCCCCTCGCAACTTGGATTGCCTGTCAGAGAGCACAGTGAGCTGAGCCCTCATTCTGACATCTTTTGACAATATGAAGTGTTATTTCAGTGCTTAGATACGTCTGGGTTCGTGGCACTATATAAAACTAGACATTATTATTATTATTATTATTATTATTATTATTATTATTATTATTATTATTATTAATAATAATATTATTATTATTGTAGAAGTGACTTAACCGTCGCTACCATATGTGATGATGGCATAGTTGTCCTCATGTGAACAGAACACAATTCATAGTGGGTACGAAGGTACAACTATGTTCTCCAGGACAGACCATAATGTATGTCTATCAACGGAATAAAATGCGGCAACCAAATCCATAAATGTTACATACAGCTTTTTGTTCAGTGCAAATATGGATCTTGCTCCCAGAAAATAAAGGTTTACAGATTGCTGTTCTGTCTCCAGGCATGTCCTAAAAGCCAAGTTGAGATATAGAGAACACGTCACTAGTCTTAGCCCATTTTCAAAGTATGTGTAGGAGGAGTCTCCAGGTCTCCCCTGGAGGATTTAGCCAAAAGTAATATTGGTGAGAAGGTACTGAGTGCCAGCATAACCCTCTTCTTGTGAATGGGACATATGATACCTTTTTTCCAATTCAAGGGTTACTGCTTTAATTGTATAATAATGGTGAAGACCCACGACACAAGAGGGACCCAGGTCTCTTTATTGGTTATAAATAGGAGCGACGGAATAAAATCGGCGCTAGGGCTTTTCCCAGTATTAGGTGCCACTCAGGTGAATAAGACCTCTGTTGTATAAAATGGAGTTGTCGGGGTCATAGTGGGGAGAAGAGTGTCAACATCAATATCCAGACCACCACTTGAGATATTCCTACAATTAAGATCAGTATTCAAAGAGTACAGGGCTCTAAATGTGCCGTGGGGAACCACTTTCTCCAGCTGCTGGGACCTGAAGAGATCATTTACCAGAAGGATCTTGAGTTTCTGTCTGCAGCAGCCTTTGTAAGCTCTTCCAAGGCCTCGACCATGAGTTCATTCTTACGGAACATTAAAGCATGTGTATGAATATTTCTGGCCTTAAATATGCTAGATGTATCACTGGGCTTGATCGTTAGGGCTGACAGCCAGGTTTTTTCTTTGACTTTCACTCATTATTAAACCAACTCAGTGGTCTATCACGAAAAGACAGAGATTATTTTTTGGAGAACGCTTCCCCAAGTTGGAGAGTGAGAAGAACAAAGTTGGAAAGTACTTCTTCAGGAGAGGAATTATCCTTCAAACATATCTCAATCAGTAGAATGTTGTTTGTAATGAGGTGTTCCACTTTGTCCACCCCTGTTTTCTTATTCCATAGTATTTTATGTTGATTTGCACTTACTTCACCTCCAACAATGCAAACTGTATGGCTGTAATTGACCACATCCACATAAGGATTTGCCAAGGTTAGTTGCAAAGTTGAATGGTCACTATCAGCCCAGGGCATAACCTCAAAGTTGAGAATAAGGCGGGTACCTCCATGATTACCATTATATGTTGCTTGTATTGGTAAATCCAGTGATAAACTACCATTCAAAGCTCTGAAGACCTTTTTCCAAAGTGCTTTCTGCATACAAAGACTCACCTTGTCCGTTCTAGTGTCACTCAATATGTGATGGGGATACCAAAGGCTTTGTCTTGGCAATCATCAAACAATCCTTCTGTGGAGCCCAAACGTAACTTCAGAATGAAATCGCTGCTTATTATAAGTAATATGATTTTAGCAGATCACAGATGTACACTACGCTCAGTAGTGTCATTTGGATTTTCCCAGAAGGTACAAAATAATCAGCTAAATCGATGCAATACAAGTTGGCTAAATTTCAGCAACTTGCAAAGATTCAGTGTTCAAATGTACTTCGGCCTGGTGGCAAATAGATAATGATATGTTTAACATAAACCCCCAGAATTTCTACTGTGTCTACGCTGCTTAGCCAAGCTCACTATCAAGCTTAGCCAAGCTCGCTATAAAAATATATATATATATCTCTGGTGAAAGCATATGATAGCTAGGTTTCTTGCATTAATACTATATCAACAGAATCAAGTAATTGCAGGAATTTGATTTCTACACATTTGTACTTTCTGCCAGCCATATTCAAGAGAGTATCCTAATGTTGGGTTGCCCACCTTGCAGTGTTATAATTGACAGCCAGTCATGAGCCATGCTAGAGTCTGTTAGGTTTGAACAACTAGTCAAGGTCAAAGGCAATGTTGGTGGTCGCAAACGGTGTCTCCTCCTTTACCAGCCTCATTAAAGGTTTCCCCATTAGGATACAGTCAAACAACATTTTCCAGAACATGTTTAAAATAGGGATGGTGAATTAATTGCACAGAAGGTAATGGCCTTGGGTGACATGAAAGCATAGGGGTGTAAGGGTAGAGAAAAGTTACAATCTGATTATTTCACACATGGCGCATGAAGGCCAAGCTGTTTTTATATCACAGAGCAAATGTCTCAATTTACTGAGACTTTTTCTGCTACCAGAAGCTTTCAGGATATGTAAGACGGTATGAAGTAGCTGTACTTAACGTTTTCAATATGATTGAGTGGAGGTATAGTAAGTTGGTATTGGGAAGATGTAGGTTGGGTAAAAACTTCTTAAAGTGGATTGAGTTATTGTATAACCCACAATTTTCTAGAGTTAAAACAAACCGTCACATATCGTGCTCCTTTCCAATTCAAAGAACACTAGGCATGGATGCCACTGTCACCCTGTTTTTTTTGCTTTGACCATTGAGCCTCTGGCATTGGTGTTCAAAAAGTGTTTGGCACAATGGGGTTCCCAATGGCAAAACAATGTTGTGATATATGTGAGAGAATCAGTGGTGATGTTCCCCAATATTGTTGAAACTTTTGAGGAGTATCGGCCTTTGAGTGGTCAAGTTAAATTGGGACAATCATGTTAATGCCACTATACGGGACATTTTACAAGATTTTCTGGGGTTGCTGATTGTGATTAATGGTGACTCCATGATGTACCTAGGTCTATGGTTAAACTGGTATCATACCAGTTCAATATGCTCAAGGTCCACATCAGCCATAGTGTTTCCCATTCACCCATTGTGGTGGATAGCAACAATAAAAATCATTAGGGATCCTCACTTGCTATATATTTTCCAAGCACTTCCTATGCTAATTCAAGATAACCTTTTTCACAGACTGGACACTTTGCTGATTACTTTAATCCGAGGGAACAAAATCATTCAGAATTTCTTTGGAAACACTAAAAAATATTTGAACTAGGTGAGGTCTCCAGGACTTCTCATTATAGGGCTGGCTTTCTACACAATGCAGCGCTCTGGCTATCTATCACACGAAGAGGCTGATCAGTTCACAGAGATGCTGGGAAAGAGGGAGTTGCTGGAACCTTGCCTGAGATTGTATTGGCTGGATCCTTTGCTGATGCTGAAATCCCACACATGCTGAAAACAACGTGTGTTGCCTGGGACAAAGTGACTCAAATAGGTGGACATACAGGAATAGCCAAAAGATATTGAGGAGCAAAGCAACACGCGGACAGTACTTTATTTTTTATGAATATGCATTTGCTATATTTGTAACCCTATGCACGAGTCAACAAAACGTAAACTCAAACCTAGCCAAGACAATAGCGATAGTACTGAGGGACACGGTATTGATTTGATCAATATGATGACGATTACAAGGGCAGTAACATGATGCTCAATCATGCTTATAATGTTTTATTATTAAAAATAAATAAAATCGGTTAAAAATCTTCCAAACCTGAGATATAGATCTGGGATCTATTCCTTAAACAAACCATATCTTAAATATGTGATAAAAAAATATTCGTGAAGCTGAACGGGTATTTCTGTGAATTTCCTATGAACGCTATTACTGTAAAATTAGCATCTTGAAATTCTGAGAAGGCCCTCAGTGTGTGAAAGCCATTATTATTGTCTGTGCACCAGAGGGACCATCCACCAATCTGGGGATATTTAAAGTGCTCTGTCTAGCCCAGCAGGCTACAAAGGTGCATAAAGCGATGCATTTTATCACCTCTTCACACATCACACAACATAAAAGGGAATCCTTTAATATGTGTAAATAACATTTCGCATTCACTGCACTATGAGAAAGGGGTTATTGATCACGCAGCAGGAAAGCACTCTGAGATTTTAATGCATTCAAAATAGAAAAAGATCGCATTGCTAAAGATCGATAATAGTTTTCTGTTGCTGACCTAAAATGTGTCAGGTTTAGATGCTATTAAGGGAGGTAGTATAATGGACACCATACACACAGCTGTTAAGAACTTCAGTTCACTCCCAAAACATCTGTCCAGAGCTGCACAGTCATTTTGCCAATCCGATACTGAAAAGATCCCTTGATTGCTAGCATCAGTTATATTTGGTAACCTTTCTTTATGTACGTAGGAGCCCGCATGAGTTATTGTGCCATTCCCTTCTCTACACACAATCTAACAGATATGTTTTGATATGATATGTCATTTATAACGTGTCTCCACACAAGTGTTTCTCTAGGCGGGACAAGACAAGGGAGGGGAGACAGAGGAAGGCCAAGACAAACGATCTTACTAGGCCTTGTGTCATTCAGATCGTGGCAGTGCGCCAAAGCAAAATTGTAGGGGGAAGGGAGAGGGTAAGATCGAGGGAAAGGGGAAGTACAATCAGGGCAGAATGCACTCAGTAAGTACAGCCAGGGCAGCGCGGCTCTGGGTAAGTGCAAGGAGGCAGGGTTACAGTTACATCCCCTAAGGGCGCAGTAGTCCCGGAGGAAGTGTGTTGCATTCTATCTCCTGAGTCTTCCACCATGGAACTTGGAAGACTTGAGAGATCGATGGTAGATGGTTGCTGGACAGCGGGGCTGTGCATTGTGTGTCCCTGTAGGCCCGTTAATAAAGAACCAGTGAACCACTTACCGTTTCTGCTTGGTTCTTTCACTGGCGACGAAATTGGGGTTTCACAACTCATTCCCAATTTTGTTCCTGATCAGCCTTGGAAAAAGGTAGTGATTGATATAATGGATCCTGTACATGGATTAGGTGATGGATTGAAATTCTTGTTTGTGTTAGTAGATTTTCACACCAAATGGGTGGAATGGAGTACAGTCGGGGAAGTGACAGCAAGAGAATTAGTGACATTCTTGGAGAGGGTTTTTTAGAGGGAAGGTTTTCCCAGTGAAATTGTCACTGACAATGATGTACACTGTTGTTCGGAATTCATGAACACGGTTTTATACAGTTATGCCATTAAGAATACCCACATGGCATTATATCACTCAAGGGCAAATGGATTGGTAGAAAGAGCAAATAGATCCATTAAAGGCGGAATTCAATTAGCGTTGAGATCCATGGAAATAAGTCCTAAACCACATTCAGTAACAAAAACTTTGCTGTTTGTTTCATTTAAAGGGAGGGAGCCAGGTACCAAATTGTGCCCGGGGTGGTTAGGATCTACCCCCATTCTCTGCTGGGAGAGGCGTCTGACCCTCAGAGAGTTGGCTGAGCAAATGGGTTTGAGAAAGAAGGTATTTTGGAAGAGAGAGTTGATATAGTGCAGGCCCAAGCCCCAGAAAACCTTGATCATTGCAGCCACTGGGAGCCAATGTAAAGATTTCAGAGCTGAAGAGATATGGTCCCTGGGCTTGAGGCCAAAGATAAGTCTTGCAGTCCTGTTCTAGATTAGTTGCAGAGGGCAGTGAGTAGAGTAAGGCAGACTGAGAAAGAGGCTGTTCCAGTAGCCCAGCCGAGAGAGAGCCAGGGCTCTGCAGACAGTGATCTTCTGGGGGGAAGTGAGAAAAGGAAGAATACCTCTGAAGAGGTGCAGCTGGTATTGAGTTTTCTTGGCAAGGTCTGTGATGTAAGTAGAGAAGGAGAGAGTGCATTTGAAGATAACACCAAGGTTTTTTGCCTTACTGGATGGTCGAAGGGAGAGGGCCCAAAGAGGGCAGCAAGAGTGAGAGAGGGAAAGCGGGAGCATGGGTCACAATGAGAAGGATGTCCATCTTACTGGCATTAAGGCAGAGATCGTTGGAGACACACCAATCCTAAATCGCAGAAAGACAGAAATGAGCAAGAGAGGAGAGCAGGCCAAGGGGAGCCTCAAAGACAGCTGAGTGTCATCTGCATAATACTGAAAGTTAGAGGAGAAGGTAGAGATCAGGTGGGCCAAAGGGACCAAGTAGACATTGAAGAGCCTGGGTGGGAGGAAAGAGCCTGGGGGAACACCACATGTGGCGAGAGAGGTGATGGTGATGGAGAGAAAGGACCAAAGTTGAACCTGGGAGGGTCAGTCCAGGAGGAAGGAGGTAAACCACTCCTTATCTGTGATGCCCACATTCTCACAGAGTCGATTGAGCTGGGTGGCGTGATTGACCATGTCTAAAGCAGAGGAAAGGTCAAGAAGAATGGGGACCGAGGGAAGGCTGGAATCAAGATTAGAGAGCAGATCTTCACAGGTACTCAGGAGAGCAGTTTCGGTGCCTCTGGCTGCTCTGAAGCCAGACTGATAGTCAAATTTCAAGCAAATAACTTTTCCCCATTTCAATGCAGAACAATATTGATATTTACACCACAAGTACTTTTTGTAAACTAAAATAAACTCCAATTTAAGAATTAGTCTCAGAAAGATGATAAGTTATTTGCTTGAAATTAGATAAGTTCTGGTCGGTTATGTAGAAAATGATACTTGGGAGTTTACACAACAGTGTGTCAATGGGAAAATCCTGTAAATCAGGCCCAAAGTCTTTAAACAATCATCATATAAGAAGCCTATTAATAAAGCAGTTACTCCCTGTAATTCTGTGTTACTTAAGAAGAAAGGTATTTTATTTAAAAAGAGTACAGCAGAGTTACTACTCTTAGGGTCTTTAGGAAATGAGTACCATTTTCACCAGGAGTAAACCAGAGCACGTGAAAGTTACTACGGTTAACCAGGGTCGGACTGGGGCATACAATTGTCTCTGGCACCAATGAAAAAGTGGCTCACAGTTGAAAATGGCATTCCTTTGTGACAGGCTGTTTGAATAGTACACAGTGTGGGTTTTTGATAAAATGTGATGAAAATAATGAAATTTAAAGAATATATATTCAGCCACAATGGTAAATACTATGAGCCACGTAGTGAAGTAACTCATCAAACTGGGCCAATTCTGGCCGAAAAATTGTCCCACTTTGACTCACACTAGCATTGTGTGTTTTTGGCTCAGTCATTCCCCTATAGGACAGTCCGAGCCTTCCAGGAACTTCTTTGTTAATCAGCCCCAGAGTATGTAAACCATCCTGTTGCTCTAAGGAAGTATCATTACTCAAATACATGAGCCAATACATGTTTTGTTAAAATACAGCACTTCCTCCGGGCTCACTAAATTGATATTCACTCATTCTTGTGCCTAAAAGAACACGAAGGTACTAGTTCTCTAAAAGTAAAGTGGTAACGGCATGGGTGGGACCACTCACATTTGCACTTACACACTGTTCCCATTGGTGGTTGGAAGGATTTGGATATGGCTGGAGCTTCTGAAATGGCACAGATGGGCTAAAAAAAAAAAACAATGATATGGAAAGATTGAACAGATCAATGGCAATTTTTAATATTGATTCATTACCTTTCAGCCATCTCAAGTTTTAGTTATAGGTTTTCTCATTACGTGAGAGAAGGTATGCACAGACTTTAGTCACTTACTCACAGAGCAATAGGAAAACAAGCTGCACCTCGCGGATGAGGACTCTTCCAGAACAAAACGGTGTGGAGTGAAATTCTTGATTTCATAAAAAATAAAAAAAACACTGATTGAGAAAGACCAATCGGAGACTGCTCCAAGCTGCATTTATAAATCGATCTGCCAGGCCCTGCTATGTACACAAGTGTGCACAGGGGCTGACAGGCGCTGCTGGAATGGAAGAGGGGAAACGCAGGTCCCTGAGGTAAGTGTTTTTCTGAATTTTGAGAGAGTGTGTGCATGTGTGTGTGCAGTGGAGTAACTTTGCTGAAAATGTTGGGGGTGACAGGTCCAGGGTGGAGGGAGGGCAGATGGTGGCTCTTAGGGATCATTTCGGCCAAATTGTTTGAAAGAATTTGGTTGAATGGTAGATTTGACTGAATTCGGTCACCACCATTAGTTCGAAGCCGAAGATACCGAAAATGAAGAGCTGGGTTTGCGGGGGTGTCCCCCGCTCCCCATGTTCAGTATTTTTGGCTTTGGCGGTTGAAGGGGTGTCCCCCACTTCCTCAGCATTGGTGGCAGGGGACCCAAGAAAAAAAAAGAAGAAAAGGGACCTGCAGCGTCAGATCCGACCCGCGTTAGATGGATGGATCTGACGCTGCAGGGTACAGGAGAGGCGGCGGATGGAGAAAAGGTAAGTACGGGGGTTATGGGTGTACTGGCGGTTTGGGGGGACATGGGTTTGGTTTTCTGTACCGAGGTAAAGCGTATTTGCAGCTAAAATGACTACGGTCAATTCCGCCGTGATTTTGTACCTCGGTCAAACAACCTATATCCTTGAGGGATAACACTAAACTAATACACTACAAGAGTCCATTGCTGACGCTCTTTTATAATTTTCATAAGACTGGTGGCATATTTTTTTAATTCAATTGGGTCCCCACACATCTTCAGCCAGCCTGCCATGCACCCAGTGACACAACATAACATTCACAAACTTCATTCCAATAGAAAGAATTAAACCCCTCACACGTCTCGCTTGGTAAATGCATCTCAACAACATGTTTTACAAAAGATTATTCAGTTTTAGTAACACTTGAGTTAAAAGTCATATAGTCTTAAGTGGGCTTGTTAAGTCCAGTTTATTTTCTTATGCAAAAGACCAGCCAACACGTGTTCCAACATGATGGCCCTCATTCCGAGTAGGGCGGTAAGGGATACCGGGCACCGGTAAGCAGACCGGTGCCGGTACTCCCTTACCGCCCTACTACGAGGTCCCTTAGCAGGTCCCTTCCTTAACGCCTGGTCTGACCAGGTGTTAAGGACGGGATCCGTCAAGGGACCTGGGCGCAAATAACGGGCTTAGCATACATCGGACCATTATTTGCGCCCTTGCCATTCCCATTGAGCCCTATGGGGGCTCAAGTGGTAATGGGGAATGGTTTGGTGAATGGGGACTTACCGGTCCCACCAAGGTCGGACCGGACCAGTAAGTCCCCATTTCACCAATCCGGACACGGTACCGTTATTGGTGGTAGTCATGGCGCAAATAGCGCCATGACTACCACCAACCTCGTAATGAGGGCCAATGTCATTTTCAAGGCTATTAAATTCTTGATACATTACCAGATTTGATACTTGAAGCGTCCTGTAAGGAATCACCTCCAAAACTACCATCAACGTATGTCAGGTCCCTCACCCTATCTGGCCTGACTCAAAGTCAACAGCCAGGGTGCTGAACTGGGTGTTGCAGGGCCTAGAGCCTGTGCTGCCACACTAGCAGCAGCACTTCCAGGTGCCGCAGCGCAGAAACTCGCTTTCCGGCTTTGTGTTCGTGCGACACACAGACAGGAACTGGGAAGCTCATTCAGCTTGCTAGTTTCTGTCTGGACGTGCAGGTGGGTCACAATCATCACATTCAGGGCAGTGGGATGCCCTGCGTCTGGAGGTGTTTGTGTGCGAGGTTAGGTCGGTGTAACATGAGACATGGCCCGGGCGGCATTTGAAAGCAGAGCAGGGGTACTTTTTTCTGTTTTTTTTAATAATTTTTAATTATGTTTGTGTATGTTTGTTGCGGGGCTGGGCTGCTGGCTGACCCTAGTGAGGGCGCGTGTCACACTTGGACAATGAGAGCAGAGCTCACAGTACACATTAAGGCCCCAGGTATGAAGACACACAAACAATAACAAATGGTGCATTCTCTGTGGCAAGCCACAGCTCTACAACACCTCTAAAATTAGTCTTGCCACTTTTCAGATGCTACTAAAGCACCACCATCCTAATTTCAAAATGAAGTTGGCGAAAGGTGCGCCCTCCCCAAGTAGAGTGGAAAGAGTCAAGCTGAGAAAACCTGTGACCCAAAACTGTCATGCTCTGCAAATTCTGTGAAATGAAGCTGAGTGCTATACGCCTTCCAAACATGGTGAACTTTGGTTAAGCAGTTTTTGCTCTCGGTGCGCAGAAGGAACCGTATGGGATTTTGTGTTTAAGAGCCCTTCCCCTGCTGCCAAAAATAATTTTCACCAAACTGGCAAAAAGTATTTTGAGTTTTGCAGACACTTTTTAAGGACAGTTTGGTGCAAATGAGTAAATGAGTGCCATGGTTCAGGTTACATGCCACCAAAAACTGCTTCACTTACCAAACTAAGCAGGGCAGTATCCAGCATTGTAAGAGTGTGCGTGCGGAGGGTGCGTGGGTGAGCACCAAAATGCAGTGTGTGGAATTCCACATGGTCTCATTGGCACTCAGAAACCGCCCACCCCTGGCCCAATCTACTTTTTTGGTAACAATAGTGGAAGATGGCATTTTTAACACACAACCAAAAAATAAAACTGCAGGATCATTCAAGATGCACAAAACTCATCTTTTAGAGCTCGGTCCAAGCCCTCTGAGGCAAAATACATGCAAATGTCCTAATTATTATATGGGTTGCACCAACAGAGATGACTTCACAGAAAAGGACATTGAAAGGCGCATCATCAGTCTTTGATACTTGCAGGCACCATGGAAGTGACTTTAGAATAAGTTGCCATAAATAAGCCAAGTAACAAATAACTTTGTGGTGCAAAATACCTAAATTGCACTATAGTTATATGTGGTGCAACTCTATAGTCATTAGGATTTTCCATTATAATACCATGATACATTAACATAAGCTTTGAAGTGAATCAGAATCACTTGCAGAGCTGCAGAAAAGTCACAATGTGATTCAATGATTTGCTCAGGATCACACACTTGGTTAAATGGTGAAACTGGGATGTGGACAGTTTAAGCGACAACGCACATCTTTCCAGGTTTAGTTAATATAGATATTTATTAAGGTTTTTCTTTACATTTCATGTGCTTAAATAATTATTTATAGCAATGCATTGGAAGCAAACCACATTACATAATAAACCAGCCTTTAATAGTAAACTAACCATACACTATATTCATTGTCATAGAAATATGTTGAGCAATGGGAGTATGGCTTACATCATAATAGCATCATGTAGATCAATGTGAGCCTAACAAATCCCACTTGGGCTTTAAAGGCATAGTAATTATTTCATAAAGCATGCAACATTATGCACCCTCTCATTTCTGATCACTCCCTCCCATTCACATTTCTAAAGGGACAAAAGTCCCTGCTAATAGTACCCCCCTCCCTCCCATCAGTGCCTTATGGCCCACATTTTAATGCTCTGTTGATACAGAGCAACGTGAGGACCCCCCTGCCTTCCCTCCAAAAGATGGGGGGGACAAAAAGGCATTCCACAGAAGTTGGGGGGACAAAACCCCCTGCCCCCCCCCTATAATTACGCCCATGTGTGTGTGTGAGGGTGGGATGGAGGAGGGGTCATTTTTGTGGCATGGAAGGGATGGGGTGGGGGAGCGGGTGAGTATGTTTGCATGTTTCTGTGTGTTTGAATCAGTTTGTCTGTGGTGGGCGTTTGGGGAAATGCTTTGAGAAGGGGAATGGAGGCAGGAGGCAGGAAAATGGGACTTGGGGGTGAAGCCCGTCAATTTGAAAGGAATTTCGCAAGCACGAGAGGTGGTTGTGGGAGTGGGAGGGGTGGGAGGAACCCCCACCCCCCAGAGATGAGATTTAGAAGGCCGCACAAAAACAAAATCGGTCTTTCTTGTGTCCGGCCTTGAAAATGCAAAAATATCACAGAGAAACGGACAAAATATGTCTGGAGTTGCTTGTGTTTCCTTGCAGAGGGGACATGGCCTAGCAGGTTAGGCTGGTTGAAGTATGGCGGGCCAACTTTTGCATGGCAATGACGGCCTAAAAATGAATGGTGTAACAGGTGGCCCAGAGCAATGCCAGTGGTTAAGATTAGTGTATATCCTTCCTCCTATCACACTTTTTGTTTTGGTTATATGTACCTAATCAGTGTCTGCAATTGTTCAGAAGTACAAGGGAACGTGTAAAACATAGGTGTTAAAAGAGGCTACATTGCTCCAATACCTTTGTTTTGCACTACATTTGAATACTGCATGCCCATTAAGCTTGGCATTCACCTTTTACAATGGATTTCTCTGGAATCTAACTACTTTTTGCAGATGCTGAAACAGATCAGATTCGATACAAATTAATTTGCTTAATGTCTGCATGAAAATCCCACAAAGGTGTAATCCCATGTTTCTTTGGAGACAGAGGAGAAATGCATTACAGACATGTTATTTTCACTTTCGGCAACTACTCCGCCTCCAAAAGAAATTAAAGTACCCTGTAATGTAAAAAAAGAGCCATACTCCTTGGTTTAACACCCCACTATAACACTTCTTGGATCATAGAATGTGACTTGCACCCGTGGAGGATATTCAGCTTCGCTGGGAAAAACATTTGATATTTCACATTCTTGTCTCTCAGTCGGTGCTTGACATACAAGAATCTTATTTTTACAGCGTGCACCTCAACGCTGTAATCCGGGTATGTTGAGGCACGTGCATTCTCAAATGAAAGTTCACCTTTTCTCGGGTGGCCTTTAGAATCAAGTTTCTGGGGATCATTCTAAGTTGGCCAGTGCGGAATTGACGTGCCGGTATTAATGTATACCGGCACAATTACGCACCAGCCAACTTCTTCTGGTGAGGTGTCGGAATGACATACAGGTCATTTAGCCACCTTTCTGGCAAAAAATTGCTGGTATTAGAGGTGCCAGTAATACCGGAAAACTTCCCCATGGAGTATTTTGGAATTCCAGGAGATTCTGCCACCTTACTGGCAAAAATATCCAGTGTTACAGGCACTGGTAAAGCTTGCGCCTGTAATACTGGTAAACTCCCAATGGAGTTCTATGGGACTCGGGAATGGGGAGTTACACCATCACCCGGCACTCATAATTCAGTGAACATTCCACGAGACTGAGTGCCGGAAAGCAGTAATACGGTTTGTCTGTAACCAGGTGGATTTACCACAAAGATACTGGAAAACTTGTAATGAGACCCTCTGTTTTTGTAGTTAAGTATCCTGGTAATGATGGTGCAGTGGGACAGCCTGGAGCTGGGCGTAGGTCAGGAGTCTGGTGGACTCTCTCAGTTAGAAAATCTTCAGAGATGACCGGATGACCTAGCAGTTTTGGGCAAGTGTTTCTTGAGAAATACCTCCAGTGGTCATTGTTAGGCAGAATCATGTGCAGTACCCTTTGGGAACTGTTAGGGAAAATTCTCATTCAATGGCTAATTTCCCTTACCTAGTGAGTTCCTCAGCAGCTTTGCTGGATTTCTGGAGTACATTTTTTCCACTTGGTAAGAGTGTGAGCTTTTCCCCCACTCTTACCCATGTTTTGCCATGTGTATTTCATCTGTTTTTGTGATTGTGGACTCTGGAGTACACCACTTCAGTAGCCCCCTTCTTTTGTGTGTTACACAGCACCTTCAATGCAGTGACACAGGGTTGTCTTTTAGATGTCCCACCAACTCCATTTCTGGGGTGACTACTGTAGCCCAGAAAAGGGTAAAGTTGCCATTAACTTCACTTAGTCATTTAACCCCAGACACAGTACACCCTATCTTGCATCGAATACTGGAAAGGGTTAATCCTTAGCCCTTTTTATCTGTACCTCCTAGAGCATTGTTTCGCTCTTTTAACATTTAGACTTGGCTGGTGGCAGTGTTATCTACCCTAACTTTTCTACCGCGATTATACTTTATAACCATGGTATTGTTTTAGGCTATTATATATGCCTCAAACTTAAACCCGCTTCACCAAATACTCTTTCTTTTGGCTCTGATCGGGTTTATTCGCCATTTCTTTTTGTTAAAGTCCTTCTAGTGTTTTACTTTGCGCGGCAAACCAGGTTTGCCTTCTTTGTTCACTGTCTTTTGGTGGGCTTCTGCCAAGAAGCCCTCCTCTAGGTGCCTGGGAGTCCAGGTGGGCTGTATGTGAGGGAGGGGTGTAGTGACCCCCTGCACAGGGTATCCTAGGAAAACCAAGTTGCACTTTGCCATGATTGGCTGAGGTGGTTGTCCCGGCTGGACAACCCCCCTGCTGAGTGATTGACAGCCAGGCTGTGTGAATGGGGGATTTTCGCATAAAAGGCAGGACTCTTGGGCTAGAAGTCAGAGTCGCCACTGGAACTACAAGGAATCGAAGAGAAGCGGAGAAGAAGTCGGCTGCTGCAACTATCCCATCCCGGTGAAGCCCTGCTACAGTCCTAAGCTATCTACCCTTCGACGACCAGAGAATATCCAGTCCGGAGTCTTCTTCCCTTGAGCCTGATGGGGATAACCAGCTCATCTTCTACATCCAGATGATCCTCTTTGTGGTCAAAATCGCTGCACACTGCTGTAGTGGTCCGGATAGCCATCTGAAGAGCCTCTCCTGTTTTTTTTAGGAGCACACATTTTATTCACCGTCACTGCTGCCGGTTTCAGCCCTGTGTGGTGCAGACCCCTCCAGACGTCCTCCTTCTTGCCGAAGCTCCAGGAACCGTGGGTCTGCAGGAAACTACCAGGAACAACTGCCGTGGCACCAGCTTCTTCATTGAATAAGGTACTGTGTTCTGCTTGAGGAAATCGGATGAATCACTTTTTCGCCTCCTACAAGGCTTGTCCTTATCTTCCCTCCTTCTTATAACTTTTGCTTCCTCCATTGACGATATCTAATTACTCCTGGCTATGTTGAATCGTGAACTGTCCGACTGTGTGATCCTCGACAACAGGAACCCGGTTCCACTTGACACTGGCTCCGGCCTATTGACTCTTGAATTTCTCTCTATGAGTGTTCTCTGATTCTGTCTGCCTTGACAAAAGTATTGCCTATGATTTTTGCCCCCAACTCTCTCTGGGTATCTCAGGTGCTAAGTGTGTTTTTGCCCCGGTAACATTTCTTGCCGCGGATACACGTTTCTTTAGTAAGACTGAACTGTCATTACTGTCAAAAAGTGATTGCATATGTATTCCCGGTAACGTCTTTTGTTTCACAACACCGGTCCGTTAAAACACAGGGTACTTATCTTGAAGTTATACCGTACAAAGTGAATTGGTTGGTTGTAGTATATTTTACGTGTGGTTTTGAATTAATAGAAGTGTTGTGTTTATAACAAACGGTTTAAAAATAAATGTACTTATATTTTTTTACCTGAAACCTTGAGTCAGTGTTTGTTTGAGTCACAGTAATTGTGGTCCCTTTGTGTAATCTCTGCTACTGCTCATATACTCTTGAGATAAGCCTGGCTGCTCCGCTACTGCTAGCACTTTAACATAGTAGTACAGGCTTGTACCAAAGGTAAAATTTGTATTACCACTTGTAGTCTTAATTGTGTGTAGTGGTCCCTAAGGGCACTGCACAGGATTATGCCTAACAGGAACACTATACACAATTAAGACCATAAGTGTAAGTACAATTTCACCTTTGGTACAAGCCTGTACTACACACAGTAAAGGGGTAGCGATGGCTGAGCTGCCAGACTTATCTCAAGAGTAAAGTGAGCAGTATAAAAATTTACACAAAGGACCAACAATTACAGTGATTCAAACAAACTCAAGGTTTCTTGGTAAAAGAATATACATTTATTTACACAGTCAGTTTGAAAACATTACACTAGCAAGAGCAGCTCAATATCACACACTAATAAAGCACAAATACACAACCGATAAGTAAAGGAACAAGTTTAGCTCCCCTGAAGTGGGAGCAAAATGGTACTTCAGATTTTCAAAAAGGGTAAAAAGACAAGGTTATAAGAATTAACAGCACAAGTGCATTTATAGGCAGGGCAAAGGGTTTCAGTAAACTACAACCAGCAATTAATCTCATAGGCCTAGGCCAAAGTCAATGGTTCAGAGTCTTTGCATTGGATAGCACAGTTCGGGTAGTAAACGGTTAAGTCTTTGCCACAGTTTTTAGAAGAATTTGGCTAGGTGAAATGTTTTGACTAATGTTTAGGGAAGGACAAGCACAGTACCTTTAAATTGAAGAAGAGCTGTAGCTGAGGCAGTTGTTCCTGGCAGTTCGAGCAGATTTTTGCTGTTCCTGTGCTTCAGTCGTGGGGACAAGAAGGAGGATGTCGGGAGGTTCCTGCACTGCCCAGGGATGAGGCCAAAAGCTTAACAAGACGTCGGTTTAAGGTGTGAGTGCTGTTTTCCTTCCCTCTGGCTGTCTGGTTTTCAACAGCACTCGGTACAAAATTTGACCAGATGGGGTAGGTGTCCGGGTGGCTTACGGGTTGGTTGTTCCCACCAAACTCAAGGGAAGAAGTTAACCTTGAAGGGCTTCTCTGTTGATGGAGTTTCAGGCAATTCGGACCTGCAGCAGGGCTTCACCGGTCATCCAGGAGTTGCAGCAGTCCTCTTCCTTCAGCTCGTCTTCGGTTCTTTAGTTCCACTGGTCGACTCTGCTTTCCAAGTCCCAGAGACCTGCTTTTAAACAGTTTTCCCCCATTATTCCAGCCTGGCTGTCATTCACACAGCAGGGTGGCTCTCCTTGCTGGACAGCCAGCCGGCCAATCACGCCAGAGTGCATTCAGGTCTCCTAGAAGACTAAGCACATGGAGTTTAGGGCTCCTCCCTCACATCCTGTCCATCCCAGACACTCAGACGCCAGACGAGGGATTCAGCACAGAAGCCCGCCAAAGGCCAACAAACAAATGGACCAAACCTGGTGTGGCGCGCAGAGACAAACACAAGAAGGACCTTTACGAAAAGAAATGGCAAAAAAAGTCGACCAGAGTCTGTTTTAACAGATAGGTCTACGGCGCCATATTGAAAAACATGGCTGATCCGATTTTTAGCTACCGGTGTTAGCAGTCGGGAAAAATCACAGTAGTTTGATCTAAACCACTGTCACCAGCCATTTAAAGTAGGAAAGGGTAACCTTTGACTGTTATATGAGTGTTTTGACTCAGGGGAAGCTAGGCAAACCCTCCAGCACTCTATAGTAAGATAGTGTGTGATGGGTCTGTACATTTTAAAAGACTAGTAAAGTCAATTTAACTTTACATGCTCTGGGAGATGCTAGTCAGTCCCAGAGAAGGTATTTAAACCTTGGGAAGTCTGAAAGACAACCATGTGTCACTGCACTGAAGGTGCTGTGTGACACACAGAAAAAGATGATGCCTATGAAGTTGTTTAAAAACTCCACAACCAGAGAACACAAAGGTAAAACACACATCAAAATACATGGAAGAGTGGGACAAAAGGGCTCACACTCTTCCCAGGTAAAAAAATAAAATCCTAGAAATCCAGCAAGGTTGCTGGGGGTCTCAAAAGGTAAGAGAAATTAGCACATTTTGAGAATTCTCTCTAACAGTCACCTCACCGCTGACTCCAGGAGCCCCACTATGCTCACGTTGTTTCGCCGAGATCTAGATTCCAAGACGTCATTCTTCTCCTGCACCACCTTCATTTCCTTTTCTAGGTGTATCACCTGCCTTCAAGAATGGTCAATGAATCTTCCGTGCATCCGATGCGTGTCTCTGCCTCTGTCATATGCTCACATAGCAGTTCTATTTTCTGCTGCATGTTTTCTGGCCGCATTTTCTGATCCATAGCACGCAGTGTGACTTTTACCTCTAGCATGATGGCATGCAGCGCCTCTTTCCTTATATGGGTCTAACTGGTGAAGGTGTCTAGCCAGCTTTGTTTTTTTGAGCTGGAACCTGGCATGTCAGTGACTGTGCACAGGAGTCGTCCCTAAGCACAGGTTAGCTGTCTGCGTGTGCACATGCAGACACGATGATCACCGACAGATCAGAGCACAGGATTGCAGAGAGGTTGTCACCAAGGTCTCCCACCCGATGGTCTAGAGAGTCCCAAGGAAAGGGGCTGTCCAACTGTCCAGGGGAAGCCACCCTGCTTCTTAAGAAGAGCTTCAGCAGGTCAGGACTTTGCAGCAATAACTGACCCAGGAGACACTGCATGCACCACCTCGAGAGACACCTAGGGACTTGCACACCTCCATGCTTTTGCAATGCATTCACAGTAACAGGATGCCGCAAGGACTATGGCATGAACAAAGGCAGTACAACCACCTAGGGCTCGGGCTGCACACACTCTGTAATCTGCAGCCCCTTCAGGATCACTTCTGCCCAACCGATCCACCGTCAGGTTCCCGTGATCTTGCTGTGTCCTTGGCTGGGACCGCACAGGTTCAAGGGTTACACACTGCCTCTCTGCCACAGCAGAGCAAAACAGCCGGAGCTAGCTGTCCCATTATCCTGCGCCCACCGGGAGCAATACTGCAACACTGGGGCGGATGCACCATAACAGGCCTCCATTGTCACCCTCAATCCAAGCAACAGGGAACTGCTTCCAAATCCCACAGCAGCCATCTACAACAGCATTCAATGTTTTAGAGATAGTTCACACCATCCAGGTGGCCATTGCTTCCTGGATTCTAATCACTAACTAGTTCCCCAGGCAGAGCTCATGGATCATAAGGCCATTACCGTTGGCACCCCTCGTAATCTGCCCCTCTTAAGAGGACATGGGGACCCCTCTCAGACGGGGGTGTGAGCATACCAGGGTGAAAGCCAGAGCCAGTATTACCCTAGAGGGGGAAGAAAGCAGTTGGGAGTGCCAGAGCCCCTGTCCCCTCCCCAATTGCCTGTATGTACCTGCGCAGTACCACTGTGAATCACCCCATACCTGTTCATAAAGATGCTGGCCAGTTTATTTCTTTTTTCTGTAGACTATAACATCCAACAATGATCTGGGTGGACTTCTCACAACAAAACATCCCATTGTATCCTCCCTCGAGATATACAGCTCAAGTTACAAGACCTGCTCAAACATTGGGTGGAGATTGAACCATTATGCAGTGACAGACACTGTATGTGGCTGCAAGAAATGAAGCGTGCCTCCAGCTGACATCAGTGCACACTGTGAGCAGTCCACTGCAGCATTACTCCCTGAAGCAACTGCTTCCAACATGCCCCATAGTGGCTCTTTGATATGAAACACAGTGACATGCTGAAAGATACCTTGGGCTCATCTGTGGTGTGGCTCCCTAACACGAAAGTAGACATTTTCCAAAGCAGGCCGTCATTACTCCCGCACAGTGGACCTGCAAGGCAAAAAGGGCAGGACTTATCTACGTTTTATGTATTATGAATACAGTATCTCCTCACGGGTGGTGCAAAGAGGGCACCATTAGCCCAGGGAAGAGTAACAATGGAAGAAGGATTGGGGCAGATAAATCGGGGGGCAAGAAGTTGTAATTTGTTTAGGTGAGGTAAGAGGAGGAAGAACAAGAGACCACAAGGTGATGGATGCTGGGCACCAGTGTGGAGGTGATTTGCAGAGAATATGAGGTATTATTTGTTGTGACCAAGTGTTTCTATGTTGTGAGTGTACATGTAAGGTGGGAGAGTCAAAATCTTAGTGAAAGTGTGAGAGAGAGAGATCAGAGGGACAGAGGAGGAAGATGTAGGAGGAGTGAGAATGTTCATGGAGTTGGAGGGACCAGTGTAGCAGATGGAGGGGAGGGATAGTCAGTGACACAGACAGAGGAACATCTTGGTTTGAAAGGAACAACCACACATCCCCTTAGAACAAACCCTCAGATAGTCTAGGTTACCTCTAATAACTACCTGCTGAGGAAATTTAGACAGAAATGGTGGTCACGTTTAGGCCCTCACAAATTTGAAGGTAGAACTTAGATATTGGGGTAAACAAGCACTAGATAGTAACCTGGGGAATAGGGATGCCTGAGTTAGGGAGGGCGTTGCTTTTGAGAGAGAGAGAGGGACGACCCTTAGAGCTCCTTTCAAGAACTTATATAAAAACCCTTGAACTAGCGCTGGAGGTTTAGATGTAATTGGAGCCATCTGTGACAATAGACACGTCTAAAATTGCCATTTGCTTCATACAGGTTAAGCAATGTCTGCACCTTATCACCTGCAATCTGTGCAAGCAAACCATGTGCTGACAATTGGTGGGGATTAACTAGAGGAGCACATTTATGTGTTCGGGAAAAAGTCATAGGATCTTTTTTTTATTTATTATTATTTGTGCTTTAACCAAATAACGGCTTTTCACATATACAGGCAAGATAGAAACATAAAAACATAATCACATAACACATAAATGAACTTATTCTATAATACACATTAAGACAGTCTCTTATTTTGACCAGCCTCTTCGCTGTGGTAGTTCTTTACCACAGATGATATTAGCCATTTGTCAAACCACAAATCTACAGTGCCTGAAAAACATTTATCATAAGTAATGTCTCATGGCCTGCTATTAGCCTGTCCCAAAACAATTCAAGACAATCTGTCTTGGTCCCATGATCCACTTGTATTCGGCAACCTGTCTACCCGGTCTCTTAAAGTTCACTATTTTATACTTCCTCTGGATAATTAGCAAGTCATTTTCTCTTGCATAATTTCCCAGTGTGTTCAACAGGTGCTGGAGTTGAACCGCTGTATTATCCAAAAGGAGAATGTCATCAGCACAAGCCAGCCATCTGATCGGACATGAGTCCATTTTATGGCTGGCCAATGCTGATGTATCCAGCGCCTTTCCTAAGATTGCTAGGTAAATATTGAAGAGGAAGGGGGACATTGCACCCCTGTCTTACTCCTCTCTCCACCCTCATATGCACTGATAGATGGCCCGCACCAACTAGTCTTACTCTTACTGTTGTGTCCTTGTGAAGACTGGCTAACATCACCAACATAGGCTTTGGTATACCCCACGTCACCAGCTTCTCCCACAGACATTCCCTATTGACCAAATCAAAAGCTCTCGAGAGGTCTATCCCGTAGAGAACCAGCCCCCAGATTTTCCCAAGATTTTTCACAAAGGATCCTCAATATTGTTCCATTCAATGCTGTGGAATGACCCTTACAGAACATTGTTTGGAACTTTGGTAGGATATTTCTTTGTCTAGCCCAGTGGTCTAGCTCCTTCAGTAGTAGTCCCACAAATATCTTGCTTTCTACGTCTAGGAGGAAAATCGGGCAGTAATTAACCGGATTCGTTTGATCACCACCCCCCCCCCTTGAAGATGGGGATAACGATGGAATTCTTCCAGGATGAGGGAAATTATCTCCTCAACAAAATTTCTTGATACAGCAAGGACAAAAACCTAGACCAAAGGCTTACATTTCCTTTAAGTACCTGGTAAGTTAAACCGTTTGGTCAGATGCTGTCTAAGGGGGATGTTTTGAGTATTAACTCAGATATGGCACTCTCTGAGAGGTCTAACTCCCAGGCAATAATGGGGATCTTGAAACAGCAGCTTGTAGATGGCTTTTTATATTGGGCGCTCAAATAGTTCATCTACTTTGTTTCTGCTACCAAATTACATTGAGTGCTCTTTTGCGGGCCCTCCAGATGATTCACTAGTGCCCCAAAGTTGCGAGAATTGTTATTACACAATGCTCCTAGCATCAACTCTCCATCTTTTTGGAGATTAATTGTTTGACGATCCCAGGACCAATTATTGTATTCTCTTTTAAGTTTATTTGCTCTTTCTCTATAAACTCCCTGCTTCAAGATTTTATACCCCAAATCCCTCAACTCCTTGCGTAATTCTCTCTTCTCTGACCATGTTTCCTCATCAAACACATGTTGATGTGATCTCTGCTTATTATTATTTGCCCTGGGGGGACAACCAGTGAACAATTAGCATTTCTGGAAATTCTGCGGGCTACAACTGTATTTCCAAACCTGATCAGGCATCCACTGACAGGACTTTTGCAGCTCATCATTTAGGTATGCACCACCCTTTCTGTACTTTATCAACTTATTTTTAACGTTATTGACAGACAGTGGTTGGTATTGATAGTCGGCGTTCCTAGAGAAATCCCAAGACATTATCGTCTCGAGCCACTTATGGTCACTTGTACCCCCATCTTTAACCTGAAATCTCTTACAGATTTCAAGTAACTTGGGGGAGAGGAACACATAGTCTATAGTAGATGTCGAGCTACCCCATCTGCAGGTCGCTGCAGGGGGAATATCTACCTCTATTCTACAATTAATAAATCCATGTTCCACTCTGAGAGGAATGCTACCCATCTCCTACCTAATGCAGTAACTTGTTTGGCAGTCAACCTACCCTCACTAGCCAGGGTGGCAATACATTGGCCCTCATTACGAGCATGGCGGTCTGAGAAGTACGGTACCAGTAAGCATGCCAGTACCGTACTTACCGGACCACCATACTACGGGCTCTGCTCGCAGGAACCGTTTCACCCACCAGGTTTTTCCTGGCGGGTGTAATGGCACCCGCGAGCAGAGCACGTCAGATACACCGAAACAACTCTGAATGTGCCGGTGCATCCGACGTCCCCATCCCCATTCAGCCCTATGTGGCAGAATGGGCATGGGGAGGCCCTTGATTCCGGCACCAGAAAATGGGCAATTACTGGGTCCGCCGAACTCAGCATGACCCGGTTCTTGCCCATTCACGGGTGCTGGAAAAAATGCAACTCCGACAGCAGCTGTGCCGTTTTTAACGGCGCGGCTACCGCCAGAGTTGTAATGAGGGCCATTGTGCATTAAGATCCCCTGCTAAGAGAACTTGTGTCCCTATATGATCTGAATTCACACTGGTCAGGAGATTATCCAAAGATTCCAAATAGGCTGTGAGGTTGATACAGGCGGGGTTCCAGTATAAATGCATGGCAAACAAGTTTGTAATTGGTCTCTAATTTGTAACCCCAGTTTTATTGTTATAATTCTTTTTGTTATAGTAGGTATAACTTTCAGACTCTGCTATTATGGTATTTTGGGTGGAGATGAAGAGACCCCCCGACAGGGTCCCCCTCCCATGGAGTGATGCTGGCTGGTTAAAAATTGTGAAACCCTCCAATTGAAAGGAAATGAATAGACATTTTTCCTGGAAGAATACCAGATCATTGTTTCCAAAAATGGCTTCCTTCATGGTTGTGGTTTTGAAAAAATCTGGAACCCTGCATATTCTAACTCACAAATGACAATTCTTTGCAACTAAAGAGGCTCCATTCCTACCCGTAGTTTCATGAATACCTGAGTTAGGATCTCAGGAAGAAGAGACCAAACTTTCTTTTGCGAATCACCCTGCTGGTCAGAGTTTCAGTTTCTGGGTCAGTCATTCCTCTCTTGTTATTAATCCTTCTCTGTTTACACTCGCCACCTTAATCCCTGACTCCCCTTCGGCCAGAACTGGATAGACTTCTAGGTCATGTGTCTGGAGGTCCTTACTAGCTGCCCTGATAGCCCTTGCACCCACTATGGATTTTAACCCCACCTCTGCCACAGAAACCGTGTATTCTAGTGGGATTCGAACAAACTCAATATCCCCATAAGAGAAAAGATATAAATCTGGGATTTTCTTGAAGAAAGCCAGGATGGCACCACGATTCATAGATGTATGCTTCATTGCCTTTGTTGTGCTCTTAAACCAAAATCTTGGAATGGCGAAAAGGAGCTATGTCCTCGTCTTTAATAACTATCTCCTTCTACTCTCACCTCCCCTTGGATGGTGCACTGATCTCTTTCTCATTTTCTGGGGTGTTTGGTGTGATGTGGTATTCTTCTGCATTCCTGAATCCCCAGTGATGGGCCTTTAGGGACGACACTTTGATACTCTCCTGGCCCACTTGTTGATTTTGTATCTTTCCTTGCAAAAAGATTGGAGCCAATTCTAGCAAATTTAGGTTTATGTATTATAGATGCAGTACTCTGATTACCCAATTGCTTCAGTGTCTGTTTTTTCCCCTGTAAAAAAAATGGGGGCCCATTTCATTGGGTTTGATGCTATGATATTATGTGCCACTCCACAATTACCGCTAGATTGTTCTTGTAATGGTTAATTTTTCCATGTCTTTTTCGCTCTTTGGGGCAAACATATACTACAATCATTATATCGTCCTTCCTTATCTCTGTATGCCTATGCTGGCTCAGATCACCTGTACACCAGGAGTCTTCTGAAGCTTGGCTTTCTTTGTTGGTTGCTTATCTTGAGTGACCCCATTTTTGGTCCTCTATCCTTGAGGAATATTTCTCCTGCACTTTCAAATCCACTGCTACAGTGGGCCCCTGGATGCTGTCAGGTCCATATAAGTCTGCTAGACTTGGGTTAAGGTCTTGATGAAACTTGCTGTGCCTGTATTCTCCGGCTTCTTAGATTTCTGGTTCTTTCATTTCTTTTCCTTCCTCCCCACCAGGGGGGGGGCACAATCCAGTCTTCCATTTTTCCACCCCTTTCTTTTGGCTTTTGTCCTCCTGTTATAGTTCGGGTGTGAACTCTCTATCCAGTCTTTTTTGGCAGATTCTTCCACTAGGACAGATTTAGGGTGTCTGTCTATGTATGTACACGCATAGAGCAGGGCTTCTCACTGCAATCATCTGGAAAACCACCACGACCCGACACGAGTGCTGCCTCCTAAAATGGCCGCTGCCTCATCTGTTTACTAGGATTGCTAAGCAGCCATTCGAGCTGCTGGCCGCCTGCCATGATTGGCTGTGTCCCATATATTACCCGACTTACATCGCCGGAAAGGCGCAAGCCAGACTGCCCACCTAAGGAACACCACATAAGGTGTCCGGGCCGAAAGGCCGTGTTCACCGTAACTCTACCCTGCTCATGAGCCAAGCTCCTACTCGACCCCCACAACGCTGTATGCAGACTACTGTGAGGCCATTTCTCATATCTGCCATGTGCCGACAAACCCGCATTACTGAAACTAACACTCCTCTTAACCATCACCTCAAGCAATTATACAGAAGTTACATATTTTGAGATTCATTGATTTTCTATAATTTCACTCGTGACCCGTTATCAGCTTTGTGTCACATCTCTTCATCCATACGTGCTCCAACCACGGTGACCATCTGAAATCACTGTTTTATAATATTGTTGACATCCTGCATAACCAATGTGCCCATGTATCGCTGCCAATCTCTGAACCATACGATACATCCGGTATAGCGCAGCCCGTGGTGTTCCAGTCCTTTGCCATTTTCGCATTGCATATCCCACTGTGCTCTTACCCATCGTGATACCATATTGTGTAACCCATGTTGTGTAACCCAATGAGCCGGTGTATTATTGACCTCTACCCATCCTACTCTGCTTATACCCTGAGATATCCTGTATCACTGCCACTGTGCTGGCACCCTTGTTCAGAATAACCTTCTGTGACCACTATGATATGATAGTTTATTTATATAGCGCCTATACACAATGTATTTCAAAGCGCTTCAAGGCAAGGGAGGGAACAAGGGAAAATACAACGACATTCTTACAGGCCATGAACAGTAAGGATGTGAAATTAACTATCGTACTTGGCCTGACGATATTTCAGATAGTGCAAGTGCTAAGACATAGATAAGGAAGGGAGGGGGGAGTGGGAAGGAAATGGAAAGAGACAGGTGACTACCGTACTAGGCCTAATGAAATTTCTGGTAGAGCCGGAGGAAAACAAAAGGTGAGGGAGAGGGGTGCAGAAAGGGAGGGGAGGAAAAAAACAAGCGACTATCGTACTAGGCCTGACAACATTTCAGATAGTGCTGGAGGGAGGGGGGCAGTAAGGGGATGGGGGAGCGACAGACGAGGTTGCTATCATACTAGGTCCCTGGACAATTCTGATAGAGTAAGTGCACAGAATAAAGTAAGGGGAGGAGGGGAGGAGATAGGAAAAGGGAGAGGGGAGGGGAGGAGAGAACAGAGAGTAAGCAGTCAAAAAGAGTGAACAAGCAAGAGGGGAGAGGGAATACAATTGCAGAATTCTGTAGAAACACATAACGTTGCAAGCCAGGATACAAGATGAAGATGGGAACAGCATGATTCAGGGCCACCAGAGTACAAGGTGCAAAGTAAGTCCAGCATGAGAGTTGTGAAAGGGCGACATGTGTTTAAAAGTAAAATCCAGCATTGGCCGCAAGACGGTGATGGTGAAACCAGAATGTATCGCCAATCCTGCCCATCGTGCTCTCCCCCTATCCAACTTACTGTACTGTGACCTCAGCTGATTTTGCCCACCATGCTCCCTAGTCGAACTTGCCTAATGTATCCTTGTATTGTAAGCTAGCTATTGTTCTTGCCGACGGCAATCCTGCCCAGGGTGTTCAATCTTGAAATAGCCTACTGTACTGTGATCTGAATTTGACTTGGTCCACTGAATAATTTTCTGTGCCTATGACAATCCTGCCCATTATGTTCACTCCCTATCTAGCCTGTAGCTATACTGTACTGTGATGCCCACTGATTTTGCTCACCATGCTCCTCATTCGAACTAGCCTAATGTACTCTATCATTGTATTCCAGTTATCATTCTTGCCTACGGCAATCAGGCTCATTGGGATCATTCTCAAAATACCCTACTGTACTGTGATTTCCACAGCCACAATCAGCCACAGGCAAACTGGGGGTCATTCCGAGGTTGGTGCTAAGGGAACAACGATGCTGGTAAAGGAATATAGGCATTGATTACCACTACAGGCTATTCTGACCAGCCTGACCGCTATTAGTGTCATCGTAAAGTACGGTGCCGTTAATAGCGGTCAGGGCGCAGGCACGCGACCCACCATGCCGGCAATAGTGGCATGCCATAAACTGGAGGAGATCACAAGGTAAGCGGACATGCAAATAAAGTCTTCAAGAAGGCATTAAAAGTGGTTAACGGCATGCCGTAAATACCGGCATCACAGACCTATCGTAAACACCATGTGCAGTGATCCCAACTGCCACAGGTGCACACAATCAGCACAGGTGGAGGCAATGGAGTCTGGCCCACTACAACAGGAGCACACCCACACACTGCACCCCTTAGTACACCAAGATCAATCAAATAGCAGCATCAACACTTCAGCCGGAGGACATGCATGCATTGCAACACCAGCAACAACACCAACAACAACAGCAGGCACCACAGAGGAGACGCAGCAGGAGAAGGAGGGTGAGACAGGCCCTACATGCCCCACCAATGCAGCCAGCGTAACCATGCATGCAGCCCCCAATCCCAAACATCAGAGCCAGTCCCTCCAACCCAACCCCGCAGCACAACCACACCCTGTACCATCTGGACTGGGACACCATCAACACCATTGTGGACATGAAACATGACTATCAGCCTCATTGAAATATGTACAGCCATCCTACCCTCTAATGAAGGTAGTGTCGGTGCTCCGCTTCCTTTCAAAAGCCACCTACCAGCACACAGTGTGGCACATGCATGGCATATCCCCACCCTCATTCACTTGCATCCTGAATCAAGTGGCGCATGCCCACCTCAAGCACACAACGGAATACATATCACTACCACGGACTCCCCAGGAGATACTAGAAACAAAAGGTGGCCTCCATGCCATGGAGGTGGTTTACCGCTATCACAAACTATACCACGACAAACAGGTGCAGATGGAAGGTGATGCAAGCAAGATCTGCACACATTGTTGTGCCCAATATACCGGATCAACCACAGGAATGCTGTATGTCACCATGGGAATAATCAGCACAAAATGCCAAAAATTGCAGAACCTACTGCCAGCGCTCACCATCAGAAAATCCTACACAATACAACAAATCACTAAATTCACACAAACACATCACTATGCGTACACAATGCATGACCTACAATACAGCAGAGCACACCGTTTATCATCTTGAAGATGCAACCCACACCATAATTCCATGGCACAGGACACATTGAGGGCCTAAAAATGGCTTGCATACAACCAGGGACATGTGAATGTGACCGACGATAATTTGCCGGCAAGTGTGGCTAGTACAGCTGTCCATCATTATTCTCATGACATTTACCTTTAATTGCCTCTCATGCAGGTGATAGTGGCTATCCCTTGAAGCTGTGGCTCCTCATCCCTGTCTGAAACCCACAGAACGGGCACGAGGAGGACCACAATCGTTCCCATACCCTTACCCATGTGGACATCGAGCAGACCTTTGGCCTGTTGAAGGCACGATTTTGCTGCCTCAGCCGGTCGGGTGGGGCCCTCCTCTACAGGCATGAGAAGGTGGCCAAGATCATCATGGCATGTGTAAGGCTGCACAATATGTGCATCCGCCGGAATGTGCCCCTGCCCCCTGACATTGAACTGGCTGGACAACATTGCGGTGGCGATGCACAGGAGGGGCATACTGTGCGCAAGTAAGCGATTGCACAATATTAGTGACACACATGGCAGCAGAGGGTGACATGATGGTTGGACAGAGGGCACTGGGTGTGGGGTTACATCTACACTATGCACTGTAACTGAATAAATGACACATGCGCAATGATGAATGTCCACTCAGGTCTTGTTTTTACACAACTGGTGTATTAAATGTAACAATGTAAACGTAAGTGAAAAAACCCTCCACCACCCTCACCCACCTCCCCCTCCCCTCACAACTCCCATACATGCCTTCACTCCCCTCCCCCTCCCCCCACAACTCCTGCATACAAACCACAACTCCCCCACACACCCTCATCCCCTCCCCCACAACTCCCCCACACACCTTCACCCCCCTTCCCCTCCCCCACAACACCCCCACACAAGTGCCATAGAGTCTCCAGAGTCCACATGAGGCTGCCCTGACAATTAATCTGCACTCCCTGGTCCAGGGGGCGGCGTGTCTTACCGGCGCTCGGTACGGGCCAACCTGCGGAGCGGGCTTGTTTGTGTTGAACTAGAGGAAAATGGTGTGGCCGCCTGCTGTGGTTCTGTAGCGGGATGCCCTGCCTCCATGGCATCCGCTATGCGGCCTAACACCTGCCGGAGGGCCAAGACCTCCTCGCAGAGGCGGCTGGTGTTCTCTGAGAATGATTTCGCCATGGAGGCAGTGTTGTCCATGATGGACCTGCATAGTGCGGCTAAATCCTGATGACACTCCTCCCTGGCCAGTCTGTTGTCCTGGACGAACTCCCGCACAAGGGCAGTAAGCAGGTCAGACCAATGCGGCCCTATGGGTGCACCTGTGGTGGTAGTCGACCCCTGGCTGTCCTGCCCAGCCTGCTCAGCCTCCCTAGCCCTGAAAATAGGACTGAAGTGTCCCTCCGTCTGGTCTTGACCAGACTGGTCCGGGGTGGTGGCGTGCTCTGTATCGAGCAACGATACTTGGGGGGATGCCGGTGGAGTTGGGGTATGGACCACATCCAAAAGATCATCCTCCATGGGGACCCAGATGTCCTCCTGTGTGTCCTCCACAGTCAGGGGTGCCGTGGCTGCCACCTCCTCAGCCAAACATGACTCCTCCGAATGTGGTGCCTCACATGTGTCATCAGGCTGACCAATGGGTGGAGCTGGTAGTGGTGCTTCGCCCTCCACGGGCCTTGGTGGCACCGGTGAAATGGGTACCTGGGGTGGCTTGCATGTTGGTACTTGGCGCCCCCTGGGTTGCCCCTCGAGGTTGAAGGGTGGTTGCTGTCATCCTGGGACCTCTTCCGGGGTGTGGTGTGTGCAGGGGTTGCACCCTGGCCATCGCTGTCATGGTCAGTGCCTGTGGGGGTCGAAGAGAGGGACGGCGAGTGATGTTTTGATAGGCATCATACATACATTAGGTCAATTGCTCATCCACACAATTGGGGGTAATAGGCATTTGTGTTTAGATGAGCACGTTCTTTGTACATGGGTGGTTAATGCAGGCATACGTCAGCGTCACTCATGTTGCCCAGGAGCAGTGCTATCTGACATGCATTGTATTTTGGCCATGCACGCGGTGTGACTCGTGGCATTTCCAATTTTGTGTGGTATGTGTCATTTATGTTATTGCCTTGCACCGGGAATCTGCATGTGTCTGTGATGCATCAGCCTACTTTGGTGGGAGTGTGTGTGTTTGGGCGACCATGGCTTGACTCTTTGAACTGACATATTGGTTGACTTTCATCAGAACTGGCATAGCAATGTCTACTTTGGACACTCACCTCCATCGTCCGATGTTGTGGTGCCATACTCCATCTCGCCAACACCTTCAATGCCTTCCATCCCTATCATGCTGGTGGAGATGTCCTCCCATGGGGTGAGCTTTATCGGGGAACTGGGACCTCCTCCTGTTCCCATGGCCTGGCTGCGGTTCACAGAGATGATGTTGCGTACCCTTAGTCGCAGGTCGTCCCAACGACCCTTAGTCGCAGGTCGTCCAGCGCTTGCGACAGTCTTTTATTGTGCGTCGTGTGTTCCCCACAGCACTGGGTAACAAGTGCCCAGGTCTCTTTCCTCTTTAGCACTGCCTCTCTCTTCATGTTGCTAGAGAACACTATGGCAGCATGCTCCTGCAGTGTGTTCACCAGCATCTGCAGTTCATCCTCATTGAACAGTTCTTTTCGCAGGCAGGCAGCTCCCTTCTTCAGAGCCTTAGGCATAGTGGTGTTGTATATGGATGTTTTGCAAAAATCAGCAGAGTCCCAGGGGTCCTGTGTGGTGAGGATGGCAATGGATTGTGTTTTTAAAGATGGCCGCCGGGCTCCTTCCCGTTCCTGTGCAATGACGGCACTTCCGGTTCCGCTTATTAGCGGTGACCGTAAATAGCGGTGACCGCTAATAACGGTCATCACTAATGAAGCGTTGAACAATGTCGGTAGTGTTATCTGCGCTATGCTTGATGCCGGTAAGGGCATTTTGGGTGCCTTTAACGGCATGGCGCAAAATACCTTACTGGCATGGGGTAAAGCTTGTGCCCGCAAAGTCGTAATAGTCCTCTATTAGCGGACTGATGACAGTACAGACACGCTATTTATGCAATGCCGGAAAGGAACGGTACTTACCTCCAAACTCGGAATGACCCCCACTGTCTCTAACTGACTCAATTGCACCACGCACGTTCATTGTGCCCATCCTCCTCAATCTGCCTATCCCACATCAATATGGCCACGTTCCACAGAGTCACACTCACCATGGCCTCCCTCATACCTCTCTTTCATACCATCACCCGACCAACTTCCTACCACCCCTCCCGTCTTCTAATAAAAGTATCTTAACTGATGAATCCTCACCAAGACCTGTAGCCAACCCCCCTCTCAGCCCTCTTGAAGGGATACAGTATTTTGCAACACCTCCTACGCCTCTTATCCCATGCCCTGCCCACATTAGAAATTTGAGATTGGGCTCCCGCTTCTCTAACCACAAAATCCTACCCTAAGAATGAGCAGCCAACACAACACGTCCATCCCCAATAAACGCAACCAATCTACCCACTCAGCAGCAGCACCTAAGTTTCTTCAAATATCGAACCCCTCGTCCGCCACTAAAACTTCCCCAACTACCATCCTACCACCCCAACTAACCTGAGCACAAGAGAACCTACATCCGCTTCTCTGCCGACTACCATCAAAGGTGCTCTCATCAACACTCGTTCTCTAGTAGCCCATGCCACTGAAATCGCTGATCTTATCATAGCAAACCGCCTGGACTTCCTGGCCATTACAGAAACTTGGCTTCACCAGGCAGCTGGCCCCGCACTCTCACTAGCCCTGCCAGAAGGATATACGATTATCAGGGCTTAAAGAAACTCAGGCAACAGAGGTTACTAACCTTCCATCTGTAGAACCTCTGTCAGTTAAACTTGCACTCTCACCCACCCAAACCATACTTATGCACCTCATCTACCACCCCCCAGAACCGATTTCATCCTTTGACGAAGATATTAACTCCATCACCCATCTGGGTTTCAAACAAAGAATCACAGTACCGACACACATCAAAGGTCGAATACTGGATTGGGTGTCTGATCTCAATTGCTCCATCACGATTTTCCAAAAAGAAACCAGTAGCCTGGTCAGACCATCATTTCATCTCATTCTCTATCCAGGGCACTCCCGCCCCCCAGCACCACCCTATCCAGAAATTGCTGAAAGAACTCTATCGATAGTATCCGGCCGCTCATTAACAACATCTTGGACACTTCCAAGTTCAAAAACCTCGACTCTAATAAACTAGTCAATCTATATAACACTACACTTAAATCATCCTTAGACACCTCTGCAACCCTCAAATTAAGAAAAGCTAAACCAATCGCCCATCTCAACAAGTGGTTCACTCCTGAACTAAAAATCCTAAGAAACACCAAAAGTACAGCGGAAACCTTATGGCGCAAATCACCCACGAATCATAACAAAAACCTTTTCACCTCAGCTGCTGCAACTTATAAAGCTGCTATCTTATCCACTAAAAAAGAGGCCTACAACATCAGAATCCACAATGCCAAATCAAGCTCGAAAGAGTTTTTTAGTATACTAAAGGAGCTTGAATCCCCAGCACCGCCCACCCAGGACTGCACAAAGGACGCAGCCTGGTGCACAAAAATCCTGCAAGCACTAGCTGACAAAATCACCTTACTACAAAGTAAGATTGAATCCAAAAAGTCTAGCCTCCCAAGCTACCATCGCCCTAATCCCGTGCCTAAGAAAAGTCCTCCACACTGCACACCTTTTGCGCTCTCTCAAGTAACACCAAAGGAAGTGGAAAACATCATTAAAAGTCTGAAACCTTCTCATTGTCAAGGTGACATCAGTCAAGCTTCCATCATTAAGGATGGAGCTAAAGACCTGGCCCCTTTGATCGCCACATTGATAAACTCATCCTTCAAAGCCTGGGTTATGCCTCTCGTAAAAAAAACAACCTAGACCCTAACATTCCAACTAATTACAGGTCCATCACTACCGTCCCCTTCCTCTTAAAAATTATGGACCGAGTTGCATATCTGCAAATTCAGAAGCATTTAGAGGAAAACAACCTATTAGGCATCACACAATCTGGTTTCAGGCCGAGGCATGGACCGGAGACAGCTCTGCTAGACTTAAAGATCCAAATGGATGAGGCAAATGACAAAGGCAAGCCAGCGATCCTCCTGCTCCTAGAATTGTTAGCGGCCTTTGATCTTTTTGACCACCAAATTCTAACTGGACTCCTCATCACAGCTGCAGCCTTCTCCACAAATGCATCTGACTGGGTCACTCCTTTCTCTCCAATCAGACCACCAGAGTTTTTTCTCCATCAGCCTCAACTGATCCAAGCCCCACACTTTGTGTAGTCCCTTAAGGCTGGTGCGTGTCACCCACGTTATACAACATATTCACGAAGCTCCTATTCAATCGCCTGGACAACTTGGGTGTCATCTACACCAACTACACAATTGACACGCAAGTCCTCATCCCCGCACCGGCTGCTAAGATAAAGACTCTAAACTACTTAACATTATCTACCTAGAAATCCAGGCCTGGATGGCATCCAACAGCTTATGCCTTAACGATGATAAGACCAAGCTCCTGATTGTTGGCACTCAGGCACATTTGAATAAATTTGACCAAAGTTACACATCCTTCAACATTGACGGTAACATGATCAAGGTCTCCAAGTAAATAAAAACATTGGGGGTCTTTCTCGATGCAACACTATCCCTCAAGAAACAAGTCAGCTCTGTGGCGGCCACCACAGCCTACACTAACATGCTAATCTATAGTTGCAAATCCTACCTATCCACCAATAGCTGCCTAAAGCTAGCTAGAGCTATTGCAATACACTCTTTCTAGGATCCTCTGAACTTAACCTTATCAGGCTTCAGGTCCTGAAAACCAACTCATTAAGAGCAGCACTTAACCTACCCAGATCCAGCCACATCTCAATGCCTAGACGGAATGCCAACTGGCTGTTAGTTTGTGATAGAATCACTTTCCGTACTTTAGTAATCACACACAAGTGCTTCACGAACACAGCCCCTAAATACTTGTCCGACAAAATATGTAAGCACCAATCTTCTCGCCCTACCAGATCTGCCCCCTCTCATTGCCTCACAGTACCTAGGTTCAACCTAAACAAGCAGCCAAACACTGGAATTTCATGCCTCTTACTTACAGACAAGAACCATCCTTCCTGACTTTCAAAGCAGGAATCAAAAACTGGTTAAGCAATTTGCATCCCAAATAAGACCTCTCAGCTGTATCCGGCTATCACCCTCTACCTCTAACTTCCTCTTCACGACTCCTTACTGCACTTGTGCGTGTGTTATGCTATTTATAATAAACAAATACAAATACAAATGTTTCTGCTGGTTCAGCGTCTCCACCCTTGGCTACTTGTGCAATTCATTGAAACTCCTCCAAGGTCGATTCTGGAAGGGTAGTATCATCGAATGTATGCCCCTGTCTGTCATCCAAAGGCACAAGCTCCCCTTCCTTGGCCAAGTCACTATTTATAGTTGTGCAATTTAGTAGTTCGAGAACCATTCCCTGGAGCTCCTTCTTTTCACTCTTTGCTTCCTGTACAGCCCTATGGATCAAGCTTATATCAAGACTGCTTGGTGACCTCCTCTGCCAGGTTGTTTAATGATGGTACTACTGATGTATTTAAAGCATTTGTTAGACCTTCCATTGAGGATTCACATTACCACACTTCTTTGGTGAGTTCCAGCAGAAATCCCGCACTTCCCCTTTCAACAATTCGAACACATTTAGCAATGAGTTCAATACAAAGTTCAAGGCTGATAGGTTAATGTCACTCGTTTGTGAGTCCTTCAAGATCTCAAATTGATTTTGCTGTTCTCCTGCATTCTGGATTTCCTGACCTAATCCAGATATTTGCAGATTGCTCTATAATTAGTCTTCCCAGAGAATGTCATTCTGATGCATTTGCTGTTATTAGTGTCGAGTTCCCCCCATGGGAAAGACCTTCCCCTGGATTAGGACCCATGTCTGGTTCAATTTCCAAGAGTCGGGAAGGGGTTACCCCACTGGTCATCAATCTCAAGTCTATATCTCCTCGACTCCGATGCCTTCTCTTTTGCAAACAATCCATAATTTTCTTTATAATGTTCGTAGTTGTAAAGGTGTATTCCAGACAGATTCCAATAGTTGCATGGATCTCATTTACCTATTTCGCCCCTTCTACTATCTTAGAATTCCTGGGTATGTTCACAAGCATGGATTTGGACACTCACTGTTAATTCCTGCCCAATCAGTAAAGGTTGACCAGCCTGTATTATCTGAGATTCTGCTGTGTTGTTGCTTCTCACTTCTGTGAATGATCCATGCCATTCTGATGCTCTCGGATCATCTGCCAGGGCTCCACTATGTAAGTAGTATTTCATCAGCATAGTAGACCTTTGGCTCTCCTCTTTATATAATTCATGGTTCAATTACCTATAGCATGCGCTTATGTATGGTTTAAAATTCCTTTTTTGTATTGTACGGATCGGTAAAATACTTGTGAATATATGTTTATTAGTAGTAAAATGCCCTTGGTACAGTTTGTTATTTGTTGATTTCACATGAAAAAAGCATTTCAAATGAGCTGTAACCTCGGTTTCAGTTTTCTGGAACGGCTTTTTGGGTGCTAATTAGCAGCCGCCTAAACCGAGTTTGACGTAAACGTCCACTCACCTTGGAGGGTCAGCTTCAAAAAAAGATACAGTCCAATGAATTTCAGTAAGCGCTGACAGCCAATGTTCATTAATTTAGCCGCAAAAGAGCAGTCCGGGTTAGCCGCTTGTCTGATTATAAACAGGGATACTCTAGCGGCTAACTTCATTGTTTCAGTGTTTCACTATAACAAGGCTGCAACACAACAGGAAAACAGGAAACACAGAGAACACAATCACTGCACTCTGTGGCGCTTCACTGGTTACAAAGTATTTATGTCCTGGGTCTGCCTCCAAGATCAAAGGCAGTGAGAAAGTCTTACTCCAGAACGTGTTACCGGCAGAACTCCAAAACGGACAACACATTCGCAGCACCCTGCTGTGCTTCGCTGGATACAAAATATTTATGTCCTGGGTCTGCCTCCAAGATCAAAGGCAGTGAGAAAAAGCTTGCTCCAGAACGTTTCACTGGCAGAACTCCAAGATGGACAACACACTTGTAGCACTCTGCTGTGCTTCACTGAGTACAAAGTATTTTTGTCCGTGGTCCACCTCCAAGATCAAAGGCAGTGAGATAAGACTTGCTCCAGAATATGCCACCAGCAGAACTCCAGCACGGACAACACACTCGCAGCACTCTGCTGCTCTTTGCTGGATACAAAGTATTCATGTCCTGGGTCTGCCTCCAAGATCAAAGGCAGTGAGAAAAAACATGCTCCAGAACGTGTCACGTCAGAACTCCAACATGGACAACACACTTGCAGCACTGTGTTGTGCCTTGCTGGATATAAAGTATTTATGTCTTGGGTCTGCCTCCAAGATCAATGGCAATGAGAAAAGACTTGCTCCAGAACGTGTCACCGGCAGAACAACATACGGACAACACACTCGCAGCACACCACTGCACTTTAATGGATACAAAGTATTTATGTCCTGGGTCTGCATCCAAGATCAAAGGCAGTGAGTAAAGACTTGCTCCAGAACATGTAACTGGCAGAACTCCAACACGGACAGCGTACTCGCATCACTCCGCTGAGCTTCACTGTATACAAAGTATTTATTTCCTGGATCCGCCTCCAAGATCAAAGGCAGTGAGAAAAGACTGGCTCCAGAACGTGTCACCAGTAGAACGGCAACACGGAGAACACACTTACAGCAATGCGCTGCGCTTCTCCGGATACAAATTATTTATGTGCTGGTCTGCCTTCAAGATCAAAGGCAGTGAGAAAAGACTTGCTCCAGAAAGTGTCACTGGCAGAACTACAACATGGACAACACACTCACAGCACTCCACTGTGCTTCACTGGATACAAAGTATTTAAGTCCTGGCTTTGCCTTCAAGATCAAAGGCAGTGAGAAAAGACTTACTCCAGAACATGTCACCGGCAAAACTCCAAAACGGACAGCACACTTGCAGCACTCCACTTCGCTTGGCTGGATACAAAATATTTATGTCCTGGGTCTGCCTCCAAGATCAAAGGCAGTGAGAAGACTTGATCCAGAATGTTTCACTGGCAGAACTACAACATGGACAACACACTCACAGCACTCCGCTGTGCTTCACTGGATACAAAGTATTTAAGTCCTGGCTTTGCCTTCAAGATCAAAGGCAGTGAGAAAAGACTTACTCCAGAACATGTCACCGGCAAAACTCCAAAACGGACAGCACACTTGCAGCACTCCACTTCGCTTGGCTGGATACAAAATATTTATGTCCTGGGTCTGCCTCCAAGATCAAAGGCAGTGAGAAGACTTGATCCAGAATGTTTCACTGGCAGAACTACAACATGGACAACACACTCACAGCACTCTGCTGCGCTTCACAGAGTACAAAGTATTTTTGTCCGTGGTCCACCTCCATGATAAAAGGCAGTGAGATAAGAATTGCTCCAGAATGTGCCACCAGCAGAAGTCCAGCACGCACAACACACTCGCAGTACTCTGCTGCTCTTTGCTGGATACAAAGTATGTATGTTTTTGGTCCGCCTCCAAGATCAAAGGCAGCGAGAAAAGACGTGCTCCAGAACATGTCACCGGCAGAACTCCAACACAGACAACACACTCGCAGCACTCTGCTGTGCTTCACTGGATACAAAGTATTTATGTCCTGGGTCCGCCTCCAAGATCAAAGGCAGTGAGAAAAGACGTGCTCCAGAACGTGCCACCGTCAGAACACCAACATAGACAACAAACTTGCAGCACTGTTTTCTGCCTCGCTGGATACAAAGTGTTTATGTCCTGGGTCTGCCTCCAAGATCAATGGCAGTGAGAAAAGACTTGCTCCAGAATGTGTCACTGGCAGAACCCCACACGGACAACACACTCGCAGCACACCACTGCACTTTAATGGATACAAAGTATTTATGTCTTGGGTCTGCGTCCAACATCAAAGGCAGTGAGTAAAGACTTGCTCCAGAACATGTCACTGGCAGAACTCCAACATGGACAATGTACTTGCAGCACCTGGCTGTGCTTGACTGGATACAAAGTATTTATTTCCTGGATCCGCCTCCAAAATCAAAGGCAGTGAGAAAAGACTGGTTCCAGAACGTGTCACCAGTAGAAGTCTAACACAGAGAACACACTTGCAGCACTCTGCTGCGCTTCTCTGGATACAAATTATTTATGTCCTGGTCTGCCTTCAAGATCAAAGACAATGAGAAAAGACTTGCTCCAGAACGTGTCACTGGCAGTACTACAACATGGACAACACACTCGCAGCACTCTGCTGCGCTTTGCTGGATACAAAGTATTGATGTCCTGGCTCCGCCTCCGAGATCAAAGGCAGTGAGAAAATACCTACTCCAGAACATGTCACCATGTCACGACCCTCGCCCAAAACCCCCTCTTGCAAACCCATTGGCCAGGTGGAGTCAGGACTCGGGCCTCTAGAGCCTGGCATCCTCTTCAAATGCCCTCATGGGGCCAGTCCTGGCACCATTGGTGCCAGGCTCATACACCATGAAAAACAATGTGCTTGGGAACTACTTTATTGTATTGTCAGCCAACATGGCGGTATCCACATAGCTTTGTCCCTAAGAACCAAGCTATGCGGTCTAGTGTTTTGGGTGTGGTAGCCTAGGGCCTACTTTACCTGGACTATTTTGTTGGGGCTATTTAAACCACACCTGAGCAAGACAACACGCTTTGCGTTACTTTGCAGCTTGCAACGTGATGCTCACCGTGTCAGCTATTCCCTCGAACCTCGGAGAAGCAGAACCTGCAAGGAGACAAAAGGAACATCATTAGCAGCAGCATATTACCTGCAATCTTCATCTTTAAACACTCGCAGCTACTGAGAACAGCTTCCTCGAATCTGCACGCCTCCCGGAGAGAACGACCTGAAAGATGAAGATAGAGGCAACATTAAAGAGAGCAGTAGAGACATTTACAAATTACGAACTGCTTGAAAGGCTTACCTGGCTCGTCGCCTCTCGGCTGACACCACTCCGGACATTCCACTCGTGCTGAAGAACACCGCGACCTACAAGGAAGGAAAACACAGGTTAGCAAAGGCAAGACTTCGCAGCGCTGTGCAAAGCGCTTACTTACCGCATCATAGCGCTCTTAATGTGCCATCATTTACCAGCGGGGCTCAACCAAGCCAGTTCGCTGTGCTGAAGCTCCGCATACCAACCGAGAAAAAAGAGACATTTTAAATGAAGAAAGGCATGGAGGATAGCAACAAAACTAAAGAACAGCAATAAGATCTACCTGAACAGTATCAAACGGCCGGCGTCACTGAAGTAACTGGACCGCACTTGCACATGAAAGACAACGAGCCCCTGCAAAGAAAGCAGGATGGAGAGCATGCCTAATTCTATCACAAGGCGATGAGAGGGCGCCAGAGGGACTGAAATCATATGGTGGTGGAGGGAGGACACTTACCCCAGTCGGTCAGTCTTGAACACAGTCCTCCTGTATTTTCAGGCAGAACCTTCCCCACAGACCACATCAGGGCAAAGCTGAGAAGCATACCAGCGAGTAACCCCGCTGGGTGGCGTCCCTGTCGATACCAGGTGAGCGCAACAGAATGCAAAGCCTACCATAACAAATCCACCTGGGCGCCATGGAGACATCAGAAATTGACCAATTGGCCCAATTACTAGGAGAGCTTCATGCTGAGGTTCATTCTGCCCGACAAGAGACTAATCCCCCCGGAGAGACCTAATAGTGACCAAAGAACACACTGAAGAGATTAGCAGGCAATACTTGCAATCACCAGCAGGGCAGACGCCTCTACCTGGAAGCAATCCAATGATGCAAAACCCGCAATGAACACCCACTCCGGTACAGATCAGGTTACCTGGAACAGTGCCCCTGGCACCACCAGAAAGGTTCTCAGGCAAGAAGTATGCAGCATTCATCAATCAGTGCCGCCTTCATTTTCTTTATAGGCCTGGACCATTTCCATACGACCAAGCTCGGGTAGCTTTTGTTTTATCATACCTGAGTGGTAGTGCAGCAGATTGGTCGGTGCTGTTGTTAACCCATGACGATCCTCTATAACATGACTTTGGGGGGTTCCAGAGAGAAATGGAAAAACCTTTTGCTCGCCATACCCAGGAACAAGCAGTAGACAATGAACTCTTGTCCCTCCGACAGGGGAATCAGGACTTGTTAACGTACATTGCTACCTTTAACAGACTGGGTTGCCGAAGCTAGGTGGCCAGAAAACAAAAGAACCACGTTATTCCATCGTGGCTTACGAGGCGAATTAAAGGACGTCTTAGGCCAGGTGGTTGATCCACCCAGAGACTGTGCAGAATTCATAAATCTGGCCGTGCAGCTAGACCACCAGTTGCAGGACTGAAAGGCAGACTGGTCTAAAACGGACCCTCGGACCGTGTATGTTCGACCAAGGGAAAACACACCCCGTGTACCTGAAAATGCTGTAGAACCCATACAGATTGGAGGGATACGGCCTCCATTAACAAAACAAGAGCGGTACAAAAGAAGACAACAGCAGCTTTGTTTGTATGTGGAAAACCAGGACATTTCCTGAAGGACTGTCCAGTAAAACCCCCAGGGGCCACAGAGAAGGATGAAGCTAACGAATCGGAAAACTACCAAGCTCGACAAACGTAGAGGTCAGTTTGTCGAGTGAGAAGAAAGAGTTGCTGATCTCGCACTTTGCAATACCAGTGATCTTAATTAAGCACCAACAGTCGTCAAGAATGCATGCCATTGAAGCATACATGCCATTGAAGCATACAACGATAGCGGAGGAGTTGGAAATTATATTGATCAAGAACTGGCAGCAGAGATGTGGCTTCCTTTGTGTTCTAAGCCAACTATACAAGGTAACCACCGTGGATGGGACAGAAATCGCTTCCGGACCAGTAACCCAGTGCACAGCCAGGGTAACCTTGCTGTGCCAGGACGGACATCGGGAGTCTATTTCATTCGATATCATCAAGGCACCTCAGTTCAAGCTAATACTAGGGATGCCATGGTTGGTTGCTCACAACTCTTTGATAGACTGGCAGGCATGAAAATTAACCTTCCCCGGTGACTGCTCCCCTGCCTGCTATTACCAAGAGGAGAAACCCGACGTCTGTATCCCCATGACTCCCGGAGCGACAGTATCAACCTTGGGAGAAACTAATACCTTGCCAAGTGAATACCATGATTTCCAGAATGTTTTCCGAAAGGACCAAGCCAATACTTTGCCGCTGCACAGGCCCTATGACTGTCAGATAGACCTTATTCCTGGTGCACAAATCCCTTGCGGCAGGATCTACGCTCTCACAGAACCAGAAACCTTAATTTGAAATCCTATTTAGACCAGTACTTTGCAAACGGATTTATCCGTCCTTCGAAGTCCCCCGCAGCCAGTCCTTTGTTCTTCGTACCAAAAAAGGAAGGAGGCTTGAGAACCTGTATTGACTACCGCGCATTGAACCAGATCACTGTGAAGAACCGCTACCTCTTGCCACTTATCCCTGAGATCCTAGACCAAGTTAAAGATGCCCGCATTTATACGAAATTGGACCTTCGAGGAGCGTACCACCTTATCCGAGTCAGAAAAGGAGATGAATGGAAAAATGCCTTCCGTACTAAGTACGGCTTGTTTGAATATCAAGTCATGCCCTTCGGGTTATGCAACGCTCCTGCGGCATTCCAGTATTTCATGAACGACGTCTTAAGGGAGTTAATTGATGAGTGCGCCTTAGTGTACATAGACGACATCTTAGTATACTCAGCCTCGGAACAAGATCATGGCAGGCATGTTCGTTCAGTCCTCACCAAGCTACGTCAACTTCGCTTTTTTTTAAAGCTTGAAAAATGCTTTTTTCACGTCACCGAAGTAGAATTTCTTGGTTTTATCCTTACTCCAGGAGGCATCAGAATGGACGTGCACAAGGTAGATGCATTCTGAAATGGCCTTCACCGATGTCTCTGAAAGGGGTACAAAGCATGCTGGGCTTTGCGAACTTCTACCGCCGGTTCATCCCAGACTTCTCTCAGGTTGTGCACCCAATCATGGTACTATTAAGAAAAAACAATAAAAAGTTTGCTTGGAACAAAGAAGCAGAAGAAGCCTTTCAGGAACTTAAACGAAGGTTTACCTCCTGTCCAATCCTGCGACATCCTCGTCCAGATCTCCCATATGGCGTTGAAACTGATGCGTCCAGTCTCGCAATGGGGGCTGTCCTTTCACAGAGAGACTCGGAAAACGGCCAGCTACATCCTGTGGCCTTCTGGTCAAAAAAGTTCTCACCTCCAGAGATTAATTATGCCATCACAGACAAGGAACTCCTGGCTGTCAAATCCGCCTTTAAAGCCTGGAGGCACTACCTTCTGGGGGCCAGACACACCATTACTGTCATCACAGACCACCGAAACCTGCAATATCTCAAAACAGCCAAGGCCCAGTCCTCGTGCCAATTACGGTGGGCCCTTTTCTTCACCGAATATGATTATGTAAACACATTTCGACCAGGAGTCAGAAGCGGAAAGGCAGATGCCTTATCTCGCATGGGCATAGATGAAATAGGATATACAACTCCAGACCCAGTACCTATTATACCTGAAGACAAACTCTCGGGTATCACGACAGCCTTAACACAAGCAGAACTACGAAAATAAATCCAACAGACAATGAATCCTGATACCTACCTCTCATGGCAAACTCAAGGAGAACAATATACCATCAAGGACCATCTACCCTTTTTTAGGGATCGCCTATATGTACCCAAGAAGGAATTACAACAGCATATTATTTCAAACTATCACGATTCACTGATGGAAGGGCATCCTGGGATCGCCAAAACCCTAGCTAATGTGAAAGAGAACTTTTGGTGGCCTACCTGGCGTAAGGACATCATTCAGTATATTCAGTCCTGCGATGTCTGCGCACAAAATAAATCACAGAAACAAAAACCATCTGGTCTCCTACAACCATTGAACATTCCTCCAGTTCCATGGCACACTCTTTCCCTTGACTTCATCACTTATCTACCTCCAAGCCAAGGGTTCAACACCATCCTTGTAGTTGTGTACTTATTCTCGAAGATGTCCCATTTTATTACTCTCAAAGGCCTTCCAGACGCAGCCACTTTAGCTAAAGTGTTCCTGGAGGGCGTGGTTAAGCTACATGGCTTCTCTTCGGTTCTGGTCTCTGATCGAGGCAGCCAGTTTGTTTCAAACTTCTGGAAGAAAATGTGTGCAATGGCGCAGATAGATGTTCGGCTATCTACCAGTCACCATGCCAAACAGACGGCCAAACCGAGAGAACCAATCAGACACTCGAGCAATATTTACGGTGCATGCTGCAGCATGAAGCAAGGAATTGGAAAGAGCTACTATGGATAGCCGAATATGCATATAACCATTCTTTGCATTCAAGCACGGGACAAACGCCCTTCTATACCCTTTATGGCAGACATCCACATACCTCTTGTCAAACTTATAAGGGAATAGGGGTCTCAATCCCCTCTTCCGAACCACAGAAGCCAAATAGATTGACCCCTCCCACTGTGGTTGGCACAGGCGCCTGAAAATAATATCACAGGTAGCCACATGGCAGCCAATGGGGGGAAGATGGAGTTAGGGAAATGGGATGGAGTGACAAAGGAAAGGAAGGGAAAATAAACAAGCAAGTACATACAATATACACAATACTCCTATACCTGTACCTCTACTTCCTGAACACCTAGCCTAACCTTCTATACATGTAATGAACCTGCTACATACCCACAGTAATGTACCTCATTAGTGGCCCTATAAGACTCCACTTGGCACACCACAAAACATAGGATTATAAACTTGAACATAGAACTTGAACATAACATAACATGTGCCTTGGGACGTATACTTCTTGAAAACACATAGGGTTGCATACAAGCAAAATGGCGCAAACAAGGGTTGTCCCTTTTCATGAAGATACAAGACTCATGGCCAGCTGGGCACAATGAAGCAACAAACAAGGGTTTAGAACAAATACACAAAACACATGCCCTTGTGCTGTGTGGCCCCTAAAGAATGATTCCAAAACAAGTGCGCTTTAAAGGATAGTCTCCTATTTTCCCAGGGCACTGTATTGTCAGTTCTGAGATTCATAGCGTGTTTCCTCACACATGGCGTGTCTCACACATGGCGTGTATCCTACACATGGCGTGTTTCATCACACACTCACCGCCGTGTTCGTATCATGAATCAACAAGCGAAAATAAGCATATTCTAACACCAAAATATGAACAATGTTGTAGAACACTTAACTGATGGTCCGGATGCCTCACGAGGACATCCAGACCCTGAAGTTCGATGCCCAACACTTGGGAAGGAGCCTGATTCACCGCCGCAGCCCGTGACTGCTTGTCGCCTGTTCAGGCTGCTAATCACCGTCGCGGCCCGGGGAAAGCTCCAAAAGTCCTTCGGCGTCCAAAACGTTCCCGCATGCTCTTGCTTCTTCAGCTGCCGCCGCCCGTGCTGATAATCTGTAATTACCTGCACCGAGGCACGGGCGGCTGTGAGTTTTCAACAGTTAATGCTAATGAGCAGCTGGCGTACCGCGCGAAAGAGGAACTTAACGCATCCAAATTCCTGATGGAAAATGTAGTTTATCGCCTCTTGGGAAACAAGAAGCGCTGTCCTCTACCCCAAATCAGATTCCTGACACCTCTGAACTAGACCTTCCAGCCAGCTTGGAAATGCCAGCGGTAAAGACTCTACACACAACCATTACTCAAGCTTTCAAAAGGGCAAAGGAACACCTTATTCATGCCAAAGAAAGAAAAAAGAGATTCGCTGACCAACACCGGAAAAAGGCCCCTGATTTTCAAGTAGGAGACAAAGTTTGGTTAGCCGCTAAATTCGTACCCATCAAGGGAACCCGGACCTTTCATCACGGATTCTTAGGACCCTATACCATTAAGGCAATTATCAACCCAGCAGCCGTGAAACTGAATTTACCACCTAATCTACACATCCACCCGGTATTCCATGTGTCCCTCCTGAAACCAATGCAACCCAGCACACGGATTGGAACACCACCTAAGCCCATACTTGTTGACGGAGAACCAGAATTCGAAGTCAAAGATATCTTGGACTTTAAATACTCTAGGACCAAGCTATATCATCTCGTCGATTGGAAAGGATTTGGACCACAAGATAGATCCAGGGAGCCCAGTGAGAATATCCACACACCACGTCTAATCAGGAAATTCCATCTGAACTTCCCAACCAAACCTGGGCCAGACAGAAAGAACACCATGGGAGGGGCCTTAGGGGGGAGTGCTGTCACGACCCTCGCCCAAAACCCCCTCTGGCAAACCCATTGGCCAGGTGGAGTCAGGACTCGGGCCTCTAGAGCCCGGCATCCTCTTCAAAAGCCCTCAAGGGGCCAGTCCTGGCGCCTATGGCGCCAGGCTCATACACCATGAAAAACAATGTGCTTGGGAAATACTTTATTGTATTGTCAGCCAACATTGAGGCATCCACATAGCTTGGTTCCTAAGAACCAAGCTATGCGGTCTAGTGTTTTGGGTGTGGTAGCCTAGGGACTACTTTACCTGGACTATTTTGTTGGGGCTATTTAAACCACACCCGAGCAAGACAACACGCTTTGCGTTACTTTGCAGCTTGGAACGTGACGCTCACCGGGTCCAGCTATTCCCTTGAACCTCGGAGAAGCAGAACCTGCAAGGAGACAAAGGGAACCTCATTAGCAGCAGCATCGTACCTGCAGTCTTCATCTTTAAACACTCGCAGCTACTGAGAACAGCTTCCACGAATCTGCATGCCTCCTGGAGAGAACGACCTGAAAGAGGAAGATAGAGGCAACATTAAAGAAAGCAGTAGAGACATTTACAAATTACGAACTGCTCAAAAGGCTTACCTGGCTGGTCGCCTCTTGGCTGGAACCACTCCGAACATTCCACACGCGCTGAAGAACACCGTGACCTACAAGGAAGGAAAACACAGGTTGGCAAAGGCAAGACTTTGCAGCGCTGCGCATAGTGCTTACTTACCGCATCATAGTGCTCTTAATGCGCCATCATTTACCAGCAGGGCTCAACCAAGCCATTTCGCCGCACTGAAGCTCTGCATACCTAAGGGAGAAAAAAGAGACATTTTAAATGAAGAAAGGCATTCAGGATAGCAACAAAACTAAAGAACAGCAATAAGATCTACCTGAACAATATCAAACGGGCCGGCGTCAGTGCAGTAACTGGACCGCACTTGCCCATGAAAGACAACGCGCCCCTGCAAAGAAGGCAGGACGGAGAGCATGCATAATTCTACCACAAGGTGAGGAGAGGGTGCCAGGGGGACGGAAATCATACGGGGGTGGAAGGAGTATACTTACCCCAGTCAGTCAGTCATGAACACAGTCCTCCTGTATTTTCAGGCAGAACCTTCCTCACAGACCACATCAGCACAAAGCTGAGAAGCATACCAGCGAGTAACCCGGCTGGGTGGCATCCCTGTGGATACCAGGTGAGAGTAACACACCGGCAGAACTCCAACACAGTTGCTGCACACCACTGCACGTAGCTGGATATAAAGTATTTGTGCCCTGGGTATGCCTCCAAGATCAAAGGCGGTGAGAAAAGACTTGCTCCAGAACATGTCACCGGCAGAACTCCAACATGGACAACACACTTGCAGCAGTCTGGTGCGCTTCACTGAATCCAAAGTATTTATGTCCTGGGTCTTCCTCCAAAGTCAAAGGAAGTGAGAAAAGATTTGCTTCAGAACCTGCCACCAGCAGAACTCCAACGCGGAAAGCACATTCGCAGCACTCTGTGGCGCTTCATTGGATACAAAGTATGTATGTCCTGGATCCGCCTCGAAGACTCAAATGCAGTGAGAAAAGACTTGCCCCAGTACGTGTCACCGGTAGAACTCCAACACGGACATCACACGCGCAGCACTCCACTGTGCTTCACTGGATACAAAGTATTGATGTCCTGGGTCCACCTCCAAGATCAAAGGCAGTGAGAAAAGACTTGCTCCAGAATGTCTCACCGGTAGAACTCCAACATTGACAACACACTCACAGCACTCTGCTGCGCTTGGCTGGATACAGAGAATTTATGTACTGGGTCTGCCTCCAAGATCAAAGGCAGTGAGAAAAGACATGCTCCAAAACGTGCCACTGGCAGAATTCCAAAATGGACAACATACTTGAAGCACTACGCTGTGCTTAGCTGGATACAGAGTATTTATGTTCTGACTCCGCCTCCAAGACCAAAGCCAGTGAGAAAAGACTTACTCCATAACGTGTCACAGACAAAACTCCAACATCGACAACACACTCGCAGCACTCCACTGCGCTTGGCTGGATACAAAGTATTTATGTCCTGGGTCCGTGTCAAAGATCAAAGGCCGTGAGAAAAGACTTGCTCTAGAACGTGTCACTGGCAGAACTCCAACATGGACAACACACTCGCAGCACTCCTCTGTGCTTTGCTGGATACAAAGTATGTATGTCCTGGCTCTGCCTCCAAGATCAAAGGCAGTGAGAAAAGACTTGCTCCAGAACGTGTCACCAGCAGAGCTCCAACAAAGACAACACACTCGCAACACCCTGCTGTGCTTCGCTGGATACAAAATAATTATGTCTTGGGTCTGCCTCCAAGATCAAAGGCAGAGAGAAAAAGCTTGCTCTAGAAAGTGTAACCGGCAGAACTCCAACACAGACAACACACTTGCAGCACTCCGCTGCACTTCGCTGGACACAAAGTCTTTATGTCCTGGGTCCGCCTCCAAGATCAAAGGCAATGAGAAAAGACGTGCTCCAGAACGTTTCACTGGCAGAACTCCAACATGGACAACACACTCGCAGCACTCTGCTGCGCTTCACTGAGTACAAAGTATTGTTGTCTGTGGTCCACCTTCAAGATCAAAGGCAGTGAGATAAGACTTGCTCCAGAATGTGCCACCAGCAGAACTCCAGCACAGACAACACACTCGCAGCACTCTGCTGCTCTTTGCTAGATACAAAGTATTTATGTCCTGAGTCTGCCTTCTGCCTCCAAGATCAAAAGCAGTGAGAAAAGACGTGCTCCAGAACATGTCACCGGCAGAACTCCAACACGGACAACACACTCGCAGCACTCTGCTGCGCTACAATGGATAAAAAGTATTTATGTCCTGGGTCTGTCTCCAAGATCAAAGGCAGTGAGAAAAGATGTGCTCCAGAACGTGTCACCCTCAGAACTCCAACATGGTAAACACACTTGCAGCACTGTGTTGTGCCTCGCTGGATACAAAGTATTTATGTCCTGGGTCTGCCTCCAAGATCAAAGGCAGTGAGAAAAGTCTTGCTCCAGAACGTGTCACCGGCAGAACTCCAACAGGGACAACACACTCGCACCACCCTGCTGCGCTTCGCTGGATACAAAATATTTATGTCCTGGGTCTGCCTCCAAGATCAAAGGCAGTGAGAAAAAGCTTGCTCCAGAACGTGTCTCTGGCAGAACTCCAACACAGACAACACACTCACAGCACTCCGCTGCGCTTCACTGTATACAAAGTATTTATTTCCTGGATCCGCCTCCAAGGTCAAAGGCAGTGAGAAAAGACTGGCTCCAGAACATGTCACCAGTAGAAATCCAACACAGAGAACACACTTGCAGCACTCCGCTGCGCTTTTCTGGATACAAATTATTTATGTCCTGGTCTGCCTTCAAGATCAAAGGCAGTGAGAAAAGACTTGCTCCAGAATGTGTCACTGGCAGAACTCCAACATGGACAACACACTCGCAGCACTCCGCTGTGCTTCGCTGGATACAAAGTATTTATGTCCTGGTCTGCCTTCAAGATCAAAGGCAGTGAGAAAAGACTTGCTCCAGAATGTGTCACTGGCAGAACTCCAATATGGACAACACACTCGCAGCACTCCGCTGTGCTTCGCTGGATACAAAGTATTTATGTCCTGGCTACACCTGTAAGATCAAAGGCGATGAGAAAAGTCTTACTCCAGAACGTGTCACCAGCAAAACTCTAACAGGGACAACACACTCGCAGAACCCCACTGCACTTGGCTCGATACAAGCTATTTATGTCCCTCATCTGCCTCCAAGATCAAAGGCATTGAGAAAAGATTTGCTCCAGAATGTTTCACTGGCAGAACTCCAACATGGACAACACACTTGCAGCACTCTGCTGTGCTTCAGTGAGTACAAAGTATTTTTGTCCATGGTCCACCTCCAAGATCAAAGGCAGTGAGATAAGACTTGCTCAAGAATGTGCCAACTGCAGAACTCCAGCACGGACAACACACTAGCAGCACTCTCCTGCTCTTCGCAAGATACAAAGTATTTATGTCTTTGGCCCGCTTCCAAGATCAAAGGCAGCGAGAAAAGATGTGCGCCAGAACATGTCACCGGCAGAACTCCAACACGGACAACACACTCGCAGCACTATGCTGCTCTTCACTGGATACAAAGTATTTATGTACTGGGTCCGCCTCCAAGATCAAAGTCAGAGAGAAAAGACGTGCTCCAGAACGTGTCACTGTCAGAACACCAACATGAACAACACACTTGCAGCACTGTTTTGTGCCTCGCTGGATACAAAGTAATTATGTCCTGGGTCTGCCTCCAAGATCAATGGCAGTGAGAAAAGACTTGCTCCAGAAAGTGTCACCTGCAGAACCCCACATAGACAACACACTAGCAGCACACCACTGCACTATAATTGATACAAAGTATTTATGTCCTGAGTCTGCATCCTAGATCAAAGGCAGTGAGTAAAGACTTACTCCAGAACGTGTCACAGACAAAACTCCAACATTGTCAACACACTCGCAGCACTCCATTGCGCTTGGCTGGATACAAAGTATTTATGTCCTCGGTCCTCCTCCAAGATCAAAGGCAGTGAGAAAAGACTTGCTCCAGAACGTGTCACCAGCAGAGCTCCAACACAGACAACACACTCGCAACACCCTGCTGTGCTTCGCTGGATACAAAATAATTATGTCTTGGGTCGGCCTCCAAGATCAAAGGCAGAGAGAAAAAGCTTGCTCTAGAACGTGTAACCGGCAGAACTCCAACACAGACAACACACTTGCAGCACTCCGCTGCACTTCACTGGACACAAAGTCTTTATGTCCTGGGTCCGCCTCCAAGATCAAAGGCAATGAGAAAAGACTTGCTCCAGATCATTTCACTAGCAGAACTCCAACATGGACAACACACTCGCAGCACTCTGCTGCACTTCACTGAGTAGAAAGTATTTTTGTCTGTGATCCACCTTCAAGATCAAAGGCAGTGAGATAAGACTTGCTCTAGAATGTGCCACCAGCAGAACTCCAGCACAGACAACACACTTGCAGCACTCTGCTGCGCTACAGTGGATACAAAGTATTTATGTCCTGGATCTGCCTCCAAGATCAAAGGCAGTGAAAAAAGAGGTGCTCCAGAACGTGTCACCGTCAGAACTCCAACATGGACAACACACTTGCAGCACTGTGCTGTGCCACGCTGGATACTAACAAGCCGATTCATGGAATAAATGTGCGCCGAAAATCCCGGCGCAGAGGGGCCAATGCGTGCGCTGCGCCGAAAATCAGCGCAAAGCGCAGGGAAACCAGCGCACGTCGATTCATGGAAGTCCCTGCGCAAGAAAAGCAGAGGACGTGCGCGGAAAAAACGCGCGGCGCAGGCCGGCGCACAGGTCAACCAACGTCGTGCGCCACGGCCACTGCGCCATCACTCCGAGCGCAGCGCACAGCTCTAAAGTAGGCGGAACACAGGGCGGGACACTCGGAATGGGGAATAAAATGGGGCACAACACTCGGAATGGGGAAGAATGTGGGCGGCACGGGGAAAGTTCAGGAGGCAAGTGCGCGGAACGCCCACACGCTCGCATACAACACGTATTCATGGAATAGAATAGGGCAAAAAAGCGCACGCTCAAAGCAGCGCACAGGCACAAACAGGCACAAACACGACCGCCACAAGAAAGCAGGCGGTAGCGTGTCTGCGCCTGCAAGAAATGTGCGCTAAAAGGCGCGCCAACAAATAGCACCTATATACAGACATGACCAATGTACAATACTGTTGCCCTCCTGGACAAATGACGTACAAAGGGGTACCCACAAACACAGACACGCGCAGAGAGAAAAAATAAACGTGTGCGTGCATACCGGGGTGCGCGGTAAGTTCCACACGCGATATGGGCGGGTACGTGGATTGCAGGGGTGCGCGGGAAGTTCCACACGCGATATGGCAGGGAACGTGGATTCGAGGGGTGCGCGGGAAGTTGCACACGCGAAATGGCCGGGTACGTGGATTTCAGGGGCGCGCGGGAAGTCCCACACGCGATATGGCAGGGAACGTGGATTCGAGGGGTGCGCGGGAAGTTGCACACGCGAAATCGCCGGGTACGTGGATTTCAGGGGCGCGCGGGAAGTCCCACACGCGATATGGCAGGGAACGTGGATTCGAGGGGTGCGCGGGAAGTTGCACACGCGAAATGGCCGGGTACGTGGATTTCAGGGGCGCGCGGGAAGTCCCACACGCGATATGGCAGGGAACGTGGATTCGAGGGGTGCGCGGGAAGTTGCACACGCGAAATCGCCGGGTACGTGGATTTCAGGGGCGCGCGGGAAGTCCCACACGCGATATGGCAGGGAACGTGGATTCGAGGGGTGCGCGGGAAGTTGCACACGCGAAATGGCCGGGTACGTGGATTTCAGGGGCGCGCGGGAAGTCCCACACGCGATATGGCAGGGAACGTGGATTCGAGGGGTGCGCGGGAAGTTGCACACGCGAAATGGCCGGGTACGTGGATTGCAGGAGTGCGCGGGAAGTTGCACACGCGAAATGGCCGGGTACGTGGATTGCAGGAGTGCGCTGGAAGTTGCACACGCGAAATGGCCGGGTACGTGGATTGCAGCAGTGCGCGGGAAGTTGCACACGCGAAATGGCCGGGTACGTGGATTGCAGGAGTGCGCGGGAAGTTGCACACGCGAAATGGCCGGGTACGTGGATTGCAGGAGTGCGCTGGAAGTTGCACACGCGAAATGGCCGGGTACGTGGATTGCAGGAGTGCGCTGGAAGTTGCACACGCGAAATGGCCGGGTACGTGGATTGCAGGAGTGCGCGGGAAGTTGCACACGCGAAATGGCCGGGTACGTGGATAGCAGGAGTGCGCGGGAAGTTGCACACGCGAAATGGCCGGGTACGTGGTTTTCAGGGGCGCGCGGGAAGTTCCACACGCGATATGGCCGGGTACGTGGATTTCTGGGGCGCGCGGGAAGTTCCACACGCGATATGGCAGGGAACGTGGATTCGAGGGGTGCGCGGGAAGTTGCACACGCGAAATCGGCGGGTACGTGGATTTCAGGGGCGCGCGGGAAGTCCCACACGCGATATGGCAGGGAACGTGGATTCGAGGGGTGCGCGGGAAGTTGCACACGCGATATGGCCGGGTACGTGGATTGCAGGAGTGCGCGGGAAGTTGCACACGCGATATGGCCGGGTACGTGGATTTCTGGTGCGCGCGGGAAGTTCCACACGCGATATGGCAGGGAACGTGGATTTGAGGGGTGAGCGGGAAGTTGCACACGCGATTTGGCTGTGTGCTCCCAGGCATTACCTGTACACCCTCCACGGCCCCTGCAGGCAGCACACACCACAGGGAACTACCCTGCACACCTGCTCATGTCTCCCACCACCCCCACCCCCAGCACTGTGGGCAACCTGCCAGCAGGCCCCCACCCATGGCCAACCCATGTCTCCCACCACCCCCACCCCCAGCACTGTGGGGAACCTGCCAGCAGGCCCCCACCCATGGCCAACCCATGTCTCCCACCACCCCCACCCCCAGCACTGTGGGCAACCAGCCAGCAGGCCCCCACCCATGGCCAACCCATGTCTCCCACCACCCCCACCCCCAGCACTGTGGGGAACCTGCCAGCAGGCCCCCACCCATGGCCAACCCATGTCTCCCACCACCCCCACCCCCAGCACTGTGGGGAACCTGCCAGCAGGCCCCCACCCATGGCCAACCCATGTCTCCCACCACCCCCACCCCCAGCACTGTGGGGAACCTGCCAGCAGGCCCCCACCCATGGCCAACCCATGTCTCCCACCACCCCCACCCCCAGCACTGTGGGGAACCTGCCAGCAGGCCCCCACCCATGGCCAACCCATGTCTCCCACCACCCCCACCCCCAGCACTGTGGGGAACCTGCCAGCAGGCCCCCACCCATGGCCAACCCATGTCTCCCACCACCCCCACCCCCAGCACTGTGGGGAACCTGCCAGCAGGCCCCCACCCATGGCCAACCCATGTCTACCACCACCCCCACCCCCAGCACTGTGGGCAACCTGCCAGCAGGCCCCCACCCATGGCCAACCCATGTCTCCCACCACCCCCACCCCCAGCACTGTGGGCAACCTGCCAGCAGGCCCCCACCCATGGCCAACCCATGTCTCCCACCACCCCCAACCCCCCATCCACCTGGGGCACCCTCCACCAGGCCCCCACCCATGTCCCCCTGGCCCCTGGTCCTGACGATACACAATAATGGCAGTAATGACCAGCATACCCAGCACAAACACCCAGGCAAGGATTGCATGCACCCACATAGTGAATGCAATCACATGACACAACCCCAAAGGCAAGTAAGCAAAAGAACACATGTCCGCCACACACACATACACAATGGGTGCAAGTCAATGTCAAAACCCATATCATGGCATGTAAGAAACCAAAGAAAAAATGACACAAGTGTAAGATAATATTAAAATGTATTAAAAAATAAAAATAAAGTAAACTCTGACAACTATCTGGTAAAGCAAATAAAAGGTCCATGTCCGGGAACAAAAATGAGAAACCAAAAAACAAAGGATAGAAAAATGAATAGATTTTGTCCAAAGTAAACACATGTAGAATGAAATGAAAGATAAACCATTACGACATGGTGTGACCAATATGAAAGTAAAAAAATTTATCTCACAAAAAATAACTATATTTACAGGATTGTTCAAGGGTCCATGAGCCCAACACCACAAAGTAAACCTAATACTAACTATTTAAAAAAATATGTACAAAGAAGTGGCCATTGTCCAAGCGGTCCAAAAAAAAAAAATTAAATAAAGGAAACCTAGCACTAACTAACTAAAAAACAATATACAAAGGCAGCGGGCTAGTCCTGCGGCTCACTTGGTGATGCTGGCCAGGGCATCCTCGAACTCCATGTCAATGTACTGGAGGCGGGACTCAGTCCTGGCCCCGAGGTCTCGCAGGGACAACCCCATGTGCTCTCCAAATTCCCTGCGAGCCTCCTCGAGGCACTCAGCCCGCCTCAATGCCTGATGCATGGAGATCTCCGCCCTGGCCATGGCGAGCCGCTCCTCTTCCGCCCGCTGCCGCTCCGCACCTATCCGCTGGCCAAACTCCTCCCACACGGAACACACCGCCATGCCAGGGTTGCCCTGCCCTCCGGCCGATGCCTGCCCCTCCGATCTTGATGGCCCTGAGCCATGATGCCTCCCACGTCGAGCCCGCTGCTGCCTGCGACGCCACTGCCTCTGCCAGCACGACGGCATCCAGGCTGATGGTAACCACCGACGCCGTCGTGCACGTGCCCTGCCCGATGATGCCGGCACATCTTCCATCTGCTGGGGTCCACTTGCTGTGTCGTCCACCCCTGCTGGACCTCCGACTCCCAACTGCGGCAGGGATGGGATCCCCACCGAGCTGGCTGCATTGGTCGGGGCAGGTCCACAGGGGGCCATGGTGGCATCTGGGCCGGAAGACGGCAAGGAGAACGACTGGTGGATAGCCTGCACAGAGGAGGAGAGGGCCGTCAGATTGGCCAACACATGCAGGAACCCCCCGAACATGGCCGATCCCAATTGGGCCACGTCGGCACGGTGCACTTCGTGATGACGTGCGTGCTCCTCCCGGGAAGCACGCACGGCATCACGAATCACAGCCGTGCGCATCGCGACCCCAATCAGGACCTGCTCCACGCGGCCAGGGGTTCCCACGGCCGCAGGTGGAGGGGAGTCAGTTGACATGGACATCCCCTCTACCTGCGGACGGGCCTGGGACGGGGCATCCCTGCTGGTGCATGGTGGTGCACTCACAGGGTCAGGGACAGCGACATGCACAGGCCCCTCCACGGTGACCTGTGCTGCCTCCTGCCCCTGGCCCTGGACTGCACCACTTGCACCAGCAGGGATGCTCCCACCAGGGCCCATGTGTGCACCAGTGTCGGCCTCCTCCTCCTCTGTGCAAACCACCAACCTGGATGGCTCCTCACCGTCTCCCGCCGTAGCAGGCCCCTGTGGGGGCTCACCCACCCCTTCCGCTGCAGCCGTGGGGGCATCCCCGCCGCCTTGCTCCACAGCGCCGTCTCCGCCCTCTTCTTCACTAGCCGCTGCGTAGAGGGAGACAAAGAACACAAGCATCAGGCTACTGTACAATGGTCCCCTAGACAGGAAGCAATAGCAGATGAGCACCCCTGTCAAAGTACACTTCCATCATGTCCCTCCACAACACATGGGTCAGTCCAGGCAAAACACACACAGTAACAGGCATGGTGCATGCCATGCACATTTCCATGCATGTCCAATTGACTCTTGAAACATTCAATGAAATGTAACTCACATGCATCATGGCTCATGCATATCACATGCACACACTACACCTCAGTCACATCCATCTGGCCACAATCACACCAAACACAGGCAAAACAAGGGTAAGGTGGGTGCGTCACTGAATCTGTGCATTGTCACACACATGAGTCATGCATCCATGGCATGCACAAGTCACAGACATGCAGGTCAGGCACACAGACATGGCTACCATATATGTACCTGGCATCAGCACCCATCCTCACCCCCATCCATGTCCAGGTACAGAGACTGGCATGCTCTCATGTCCCAAATCTGCATAGTGCTCCCCATGCCGCATTTCTACACATGCAACAACCATGTGGGTCACACATCACTGGTCGCACATGCATTACCATGATGTCCCAGCACACATACATGCATACATGGCACATGGCACACATACAGGCAAGTATCATAGAACCAGCACACCGCAACATGCCCTGTCTCACACAGTGATGCTTGGACACTTACCGCTCAACTCCAGACGGGTCTCCCTCTCAAGGATCTGGGCGTGGAGCGCTGGGCGTACGCGTTCCAGGACCCTCTTCTGGATGGAACTCATGTGGCCCCGGCCCCCCTCCACGAGGCGCCGGGCCTTCACAAGGGTCCTGGACCTCAAGTCCTCCCAGCGCTTCTTGATCTTCAAGACGTTGCGGGTTGCCACCCCCTCCGCGTTGATGGCAACCACACAGTCGGCCCAGATCCTCTCCCGTCCTTCCTTGCTGGCGCGGGACGATCCAAAGAGGGCATCATACTGCCCCAGGACATGCTCCACCAGGACACCAACTTCGGTGGCAGTGAAGCTGGTGCCCCTCTGCCCCTCTGGCCTGGGGTTGCCACTGGTGCCAGATGTAGAAGTGCCCGACATGGCAACCCCAGAGGCAGGTGTGGGTGGGCAACTGGGTCCTGGGGCTGGGCTGTGGAGCGATGTAATCCCAGTTGGGAGTCTTCAGTTCCAGCAGGGGTGGACACAGCAACTGGACCCCTGCAGATGGCTGATGTGCAGGCACCAAATGGCAGGGCACGGTGGCAGCAGGCAGGCAGGCAGGCAGGCAGCAGCAGATAGCACGTGGGAGGCTGCTCAGGGCACTTGGGGGGCAGTAACTCGGCCTTCGGGGCAGGAGCGTGGTGTTCCGTGTGTTTTCGGGTGGCCAGCTTGATACGGAGTGATTTGGCACGTGAAATTCCTGCACGTCAGCGTGAAATCCGAGGAAAGGCCCTTAGCGCGTAAGTGCGTCAGCACGCATACGCGATTCTATTGGACCAGAGTCCCTCATCGCGTAAGCGCGTCTGACGTGATCCGCACGGGCGTTCCCCACTCAGCACGTGAAGACGGAGCACACGTGGAAATCCTGCACGTCAGAGTGTCATCGCGTGTAATTGGCCAAAAGTGCGCGTACACGCCATTGGCCTATGTACGTGTATTTCAGGGGCGCGCGGCCACTTACACAGGCAAGTACGTCAGCGCACCTGTATGCCTGCAGCGTGGGAATTTCCACACGCGATTGGAGTGGGAACTCGATTCCAGGGGTGCGAGGCTCACACGCTGCCTACTACACGCGCAAGGCATTAATTTGCGCACTTTTCAATAAACAAGCCAGATGCCAGGATGAACATACCGTTCCTAGCAGCAGTGGCAGTGGGCTACCAAAGGAGGATGAGGAGGAGAGTCAGGGCCAGAATATTCACACCCAGAACCAGCCTATTCGGGATGCCTGATGACCAGGTGTATGGGAGGTACAGGTTTCCAGCACACATCATACTGGACCTGGTCAGTGAGTGGGAGGATGACCTCACATCACCCACCCTGTGCTCCCAAGCACTCAGCCCCCTGCAGAAGGTCCTGAATGTACTGCACTTCTTGGCCACTGGATCCTTTCAGCGGACAAGTGCCATAGTGGGTGGTGTGTCACAGGCCACGCAGTCACGCTGCCTACACCAGGTCTTGAACATCATCACTGCACGGCCTTCAGTCCGCAGGCACATATATCTCCCCAGGACTCATGCAGAAAGGCGGACGTGCATCCAGGAATTCTATGGTGTGGCTCAATTCCCCAAAGTGCTTGGTGCAATTGACTGCACACATGTGGCTCTACGTCCACCCAGGGCAACAGAGCACATCTATAGAAACCGCAAGCACTGGCATTCCATCAACGTCCAAGTTGTATGCAATGCCAAGGGAATCATCACATCAGTATATGCCAACTATCCAGGGTCCACCCACGACAGCTTCATCTACAGAATGTCTACCCTATGCCGGGACCTAGAGGCTGGCCAGCATGGAGATACATGGCTGCTTGGTGAGCATGAATGCCACTCCACATGCATGCATGTCAGATACTGGGTCATGACACAACACCACTAATGATACCCATCACCACCTCCGCAGGGGACAGTGCCTACCCTATCAGCCCCCACATGATGACCCCAATCCGGAACCCCACCACGCCACCCCAGGTAAGGTACAACACAGCCCACATTGCTACACGGGGCATAGTGGAGCGCACATTCGGAGTGCTCAAGTCACGCTTTCGCTCCCTTGACCGTTCTGGCGGGCAGCTGTTATATGCTCCCCGAATAGTGTGCAGGATCATAGTGGCAGCATGTGTCCTGCACAACGTTGCAACACGCCGGGGCCTGCCCGTGGACATGGTGGTGCCCCCACATCCACAACCACATGCACGCCCGCTGCGCATGGGAGGGGAAAGGGCACGGGGGGAGGCAGCCCGTACGCAACTGGTGGCCAACTTCTTCACCTAGGAATCACAGTGCTGGCTAGTGCACACTGCTCTGGCACATACCATCTGACAATCAATGATGACTCTACCTGACAATGTCTGAAAATTACTTGACAATGAACTGTCAGATACACATCAGCCTGAGATTGTTAACATGGAAGTGTCAATATGTGTGCACCCCTAGCTACACATACACCAGCTATGCATCACAACGCAAAGACACAACTCCATCAATCTAAAATGCATTGCCACAGGCGATTCACTACATGACAACATTGCCATGTCACCCACTCCCTTCACAGTCCCGCCACTGAGGACACCATGTCATGGTATGTGACAGCAAACAAACTGGCCATCACAACATGACACCAGTGTCACAAATAGCAGTGCCCCAAATGGAACATAGCCGCACTTGAGCAGCTAACCGCCCTGGAGCCACTACTACACACCTGTGTAAGAGTAATTTCTATCAAATTACACACCAACCCACCCTGAAGCCCACCCAAACAAGACACATTGCATGTAATCAATGGTAGTCTCATTACCTGATTCAGCTGGTATGTCCTCACCGTCCAGATGTACAGTGATGGCGCCATGCAAAAGTGTCAGTGCACATCTACCGACATGTAGTGTGACTCTAGAGAGTATGCCCTTGTGAAGATCTGTGTGAAATACCTGCAAAACATGAGCAACATATGTAAGTAGAGGCACATATCATACCATCATGCATAGTTAGGTGCAACAACAATGAACACTATGAATGTCTACACAGTATTGACTATGGACTGGCCAACAGCTCATGGGAGTCCAATGTCACCGTGTAATTTGCTGTCACTTGGGCACACCCTTTGCAAGCCCATGGAAACGGAAGCAGGAGGGGTGTGGATGTCTGCTACCCAAGCATCGAAACCAAACTCAGGACAAGCCTGCATGTGCCCAGCCACAATACAGTGTATGCCCAGGTACCCACACAAGGCAACACTCTTGCAAAATAAAAATGAAAAAGAGAAAAAATGGCCATGAAAGGGCCGGCGGGGGGGGGGGCCACCTATGAGGTCCGAGGACAGGATGCACGCCACAATCCACCTGTGTGGATCATGGGAAAGGAAAACACCCCATAGGCTCGTGGCCCACACGGCTACTCTGTTGTGGGAGATGAGTCGCTATGGCTCTGCCCAGACCCTGCAGCTGACTCTGGAGGTGGGGGAGCTGCCTCAGAAGATGGTGTGACAATGGGAGGCAGCCCACGCAAAGCACGAGTTTGCTCCTCCATGGCTGCAAGCAGGCGGGTCTGGTAGTTCTGGTTCTGGGTTATAATCATGCGGAGGTCCCCATGCAGTAACTCCCGGGATGACCTGACCTCCGCACGAGTTGCCTGCATCTCGGCCGAGAGCGTCCGTGTCAGACGCTCCAGCTGCTCCTCTGTCCTTCTATGGGATGAAGCCTCAAGCTCTAACAGGGTCGACCTGAGGTGACGGAGTTCTTCCCTCAGGGCTTCCCTGTGGCGCTGGGACTCCATGGAAAGTGATTCCCGCAGAGTCGCCAGTGCCGCCCGCCTGTCCATGTTGGACGCCAACATATCCTCCCTGTGTGCCTGGCAGATGGACTCTGTAGCCTGCTCCAGTCGCTCCATCAGCCTTTCTGGGGGGACAATGGAAGTGGCCACCCTATCCATGGCCTGTGCAATCATCTCGGATGATGCTGCCTGTTGGGTGGCCATACCGTAGATGGATTGCTCCCATACGGTATTGCCAGGTGACATACGGCCACCACGTTGACGGGCACCACACCTGCCTGGGGCAAGGCGGACTGCGCCTTGCTGTGCCGGCAAGGCCTCAGGCTGCAGGACTGCATTCCCTCTCTGATCTGCAGCCCCAGGAACAGGATCAGAGATTGGGTGGTGTGGCCCTGCATCCGTAACCACCGGAGGCTGATCTGCCGACACTGACATCCCCATTGAGGCCAATGGCCTGGCTGCAGGTGGGTCGGACAGAGGAGATTCTCTCCCAAGAACACTCACCTGCGACTGCACATAGGTGTCATCCTCCGAGTCTACACCTGAATACTGCTCGGGGGAGGAACCCCCAGAGACACCCCTCGACAGCACGGCCTGCAGCACTTGTGGGTTTTCACCCACAAACACACCACGTCCCTCACTTGTGGTAGGTCGGCCCGGGTTGCCCTCCTGGGACGGCTCCACCACCACATCCCCAGCATCAACAAGTGCTTCGTCCCCTGCAAAGACATGAAAGAGAAAAATGGAAACAGGCATTAGCACCATGGCATGCAACAAGGGCTGATGAACAACATAGGCAGTAGTCCTACGACACATGTCCTACATGACTGGGAGTCCTCCTATGCATTCACCATCACTGGGTCTGTAGGGGAGGCTCAGGGCATACTATGTACTGATTGGAGAGCAACGCCTGCTCACCTTGATGCCTAGCACTGCCATCACACATTGGGCGGTGATTGCCATGTCAAAGGCACATGCCATCACACACATGGCATGTGACATAGCCACCAAGTGAAGAGGGAGAGGAGGGCTACTTTTTTGGATTTCAACCACTCTGGTCCTGACATTGCATCGTCACATCAATTAGTATACATGTTGTACATGGATCTGCTAGTCCAAATTGGCAACGATGCACAGTGCCTTGTCTACATCAACATAATGCAGTAAACATTGTGATTCCACCTCCCCAACACCTGTAACGGAATAATTTTGCATTCGTGAAGCACCGGTCAAGTAATGTTTGTAGGTGCAGCGGAGCACTGAGGGGTGGTGGAGCAGAAGGGGATGCCAGTCAACAATACTACTGGTGCTGGTGTCATTCATGTCACGCAAGTGCAGGGGTGGGTGGCACAATGAAGTGCAAGGGGGAGTGGCGGCTGGAAGTGCTGTACAAGGTAAGTAGGACTTGACGTCAAGCGCAGATGGTGTTAGGCGCAGACAAGTGCTGGGGGGGTGGCCTATAGGGGTACAGAGACAATCATGCTGTGCTGTGGGCTCGGAGGGGACAGGGGAGGTACACACTGCTTCTGGCTCGGCAAGGTCCTTTCAGATTTCTATGTGTCCTGCAGAGTTGTCACATGCCGCAGATATGTGCCCTTGGATTGGGGATCTCATCTTGGTGTGAAGGGTGAGGCGCTATTGCCTTTGGAGCATGTGGCAGGCCAGTTTGCCAGAGGATGGCCATGATGCAGGACATTCCCTCTCTGCCACCCGGCACCTGTGGTTTGGGTTCCCAAGATCCGAGTCATGCCAGGACTCTGCATTGGCATGGGGCTTCAGACAGGTGGTCATGACCGTGGCTAAGACATCCAGTGTACCTGACATGGAGTGGAGCATGGAGTGGGCCCTGTCAGGATGGGAGTGAGCCTAAGGGGGAGCTGGATGGGGGGGAGATTTTGGCAGCATGAGCCTCGACTGACACACACTTCATGGGTCGGAATACCAAGAAGGTGTGTGACAGTGGTGAGGGTGGCTTTGCCTGTGGGGTGTTGAGGGTGAGCTGGGAGGAGAGGAGAATGTGATCACTCCAGGAGAGAGGAGTGCAGAGATGGACGGAGAGGGGAAAGTCAGATGAGATCAGAGCATCAAGAGTGTGCCCTGCAGAATGAGTAGGGACAGACGGGAGTCTAGAGGGTGAGAGGGAGTTGCTGAGGTCACAGAAAGGTCACGTGGGGGCGTCAACAGGCATGCAGGTGGATGCGTACCGCACCAAGGATGAGGAATTCTGTGTCTGGGGACATGAGTGAGGAGGAGAGGTGAGGACACTCAGAAAGGAAGTAGTACATTTGACCAGTTTTCCCAGACACAGTACGCACTGTTTGAGAATGTCAAGGTGTGGTGGACAGAAACCTCACACAAGCCATTCCAGAGTGGAGTAGGTCTAAGTAGGTGTGACAGTGGCAGGAATACCCTCAGGGAAGCCAAGGGCACACCCCCCCTGCACAGTAGTGGCGGGCCAAGGAGAGGGTCAAGGATGCAGACAGAGCTGGCCGTCAGACATGTTTCCATGAGACCAAGGATGTCAAGGTGCATAACCTCATGTAAGTGACAGTTATCGGAGGAATGCCTGATGCAGCCGCAGTGAAAGGAGTGTAATTGTGGAGGAGGTTGACAGCCTTGTAGGACTTACGGGGAGTGCTAGAGATCAGAGGTGCCGCATGTGTAGGAGTTGGAGTGGGAGGCGGAGAAGGTTCATGGGAGGGTGCAGGGAGGCAGTGCAGGATTGATGAGGAGAGAGGAGGGGGGACAGCAGGAGAGGTAAGGAAGTTGATGAGATGTGGGTAGCATTTCTCAAGGAGATTGAGGTTGGCCTAAGGGCCTTGGACTGAGACGCTCCCATTACCATGCACATCAATAGTGGTATCTGAGGATTGGAAGGAGGCCAGGAGTACACCCCAACGGGTCCCACCTATGATGGTGGAAGAGGAGCAAGGAGAGAGGACAGGGACCATGTGAAGGGTCTATGGGACAGGCAAAGGCATGTATGAGCAGATGTCAGTGAGAGTTAGCTTAGAGTAGGCTCAGATGCACTGGTCAGCAATAGGGTGGGTCGCATTGGAGGGCAGGCTGCCCTCATTTGACTTTTGGCAAGCAGGTGTCGTGCGTAGGGCACGATGGTCTGAACTGTAGAAGTCATGGAAGATAGACCATGAAGAGCAGCATGGAGTGTGAGGGAATGGGGCTCGAAACCAGACGGTACCAAAGGACCCAGGAAGGAGGTGGATGTCAAGGCTACATCCACAGTATGACTGCATGTTGGTAGGCATTTATATACAGAGGACGCATTAGCATGTGGTATCATTGCATGTCAGGCATGTGAAGATGAAACTTGAATGGCTGGGGGAAAGGAGAGGAATGGTATGTAAGACATCAGATGAATAGACAGGGGAGTATGAGCAACAATGTAGTGACAAAATTACTAATCAAGGGCAACTTCCATGGTGTTGGCCCATATGTGCACTGTTGCCAGTAGGGATAGTGCTGTGGCCAGATGGTGTTGCACTGAACATACTGGATGAGGCACATGGGTGCCACTATCAACTCTGCCACACACCCCCTTGACAGGCACCCAACATGAATGCTTCACACACACACCATGCACATGGATAATACACACATGCATGTGCACTCACCGGATGATGCCTCGTAATCAGGGAGGTCTCCCACACCTTGGAGTTGTCCCTCGGTGACGTAGGATCCAGCTACGGACTCGTGTGGTGTGAGTTCTATTTCCTGTGCTGGGGACCCACCTCCAGTCACCAAGGTTGCGGCATGACTTGAGGCCAGCTTATCCTTTGCCCTGCGCTTAAGGTCATTCCAGCGCTTCTGGCAATCACTAGCTGTGCGCCTCACTACTCCAAGGGCACTTATTCTGTCAGCAATGGTCTGCCAGTGTGCCTGGCGTCTGGCATGTGTGGTCTTGGACCCTGCAACGATGACCATTTCCCTATCATGATCTGACACATACTGAACAAGTGCATTAAGTTCGGCGTCTGTGAAGCTTGGCTTCCTTGATGGGCCGGACTGTGCAGCCGTGTCTGGGGCATCAGCCTGTGCCGGACGTGCACTCTTCCTCTTGCGCTTGGAAGGGGGTGGGGATCCAGAGTGTCCTACGCCGCTGTGGACACTAGGGGCAGGAGCCGTGGTGGACTCTGTACTGGGTGTGTGTGATTGCCCACTCAGCATGGGAGTAGGTGCAGGCATTGGGGGTAGTGGGATGGGGTCAGGCCTGATCTGAGGTGCATGAACTAGGACCGACACAGTCTTGGCAGGGTGTATGAGAGGTGGGGTGGATTGAGCCACACCCTGGCTACGGGGGCCAGCAGATGACCTATCTGGCATAGATGCGCGTGCCCTGATGACACCAATGTGCACCGGTGCACGTGCAGTGGACCTGCTGACCTGGATGTCAGCGATGGAATCACCCTCGGACAGGTCTGGTGCCACAATGGCCTGGTCCGACATGGGCTGATCAGGGTTGGTATCAGCCACATGACTCTCAACTGGGGGGGGGGGGGGGGGGCATGGGTGTCCCTGACTGTTCCTCCAGACTGGGGGGAACAGGGGCGCCCTGCAAGTCACAACCACGTCCCCTGTTGGATCCTCCACGGCCACCACGTGTGGCTCGGCCACCTTTGCCACCCTTACGGCTTGCACGCCTCCCAACCATGGCACTGATGGTATTGTGCGTATGGGAGTGGGTGTGCACAATTGTCCTGGGCAATTGGGTGTCAAAGGGGTTGGGTACCAGATGGTATTCGTACCCTAGTGCAGTGGCAAGGCTATATGACACCCCTGGGGAAAGATGACGGGTCACGCAACGCACAGGCACCCCAAAAAAGTTAAGGAACGTGCACAATACCCCTCCTAGACCACGTGTGCTGATGGAAAACCCTGCACTACGCTGTGGCATCCAGTAACACAATGAACGTATGCGTGTCACACGCGGCCTAGATTGACCTCTGAAGGGGTAGGCTACACACGGGGCAAGCACAGATGTTAGATACGTGCGTGACTCACCGTCTGCCAGGTAAAAGAGCGTGAAAAAATAGCACTTTTGGTTGGCAACACCCCCGCCAAAAGAAGAGGTGTACGCTGTCTGAGGAGACAGGACAACTGTAGAAGGGGACACTGTTTGAGGGAACAGGCCCAGGAAAACCAGTACAAGAGGAAAAAGAGAAAAGAGCTGTCAGAGGTAACAGGGAGTACGAACTGGAAACGCCGTGAAGTAAATCGCGTGTGAAACGACAAGAAGTACCGAATTCACCCACTCGCTCTCCACGAAAAGCACGTACAAGGAAATTGTGTTCAACACTACCTTTTATACAGGCCCACACGTACATCGTCAGTTACGGCGTGTACGTGCTTGGCCCATTTTCACCAATCACACGCTTTGGCACTCCTGCGTGTAGCTCTCTTTTCACCAATCACACGCTTTGTCACTCCTGCATGTGGATCCTTTTTCACCAATCACGCGCTTCGACACTCCTGCGTGTAGCTCACTTTTCACCAATCACACGCTTTGTCACTCCTGCATGTGGATCCTTTTTCACCAATCACGCGCTTCGACACTCCTGCGTGTCGCTCACTTTTCACCAATCACACGCTTTGTCACTCCTGCATGTGGATCCTTTTTCACCAATCACGCGCTTCGACACTCCTGCGTGTCGCTCACTTTTCACCAATCACACGCTTTGACACTGCACGTGCAGGTAACTATTGACGCACATATGCTGGTGACGGGTTTTCGCGCGATGAGTGTGGGGTTTTCAGGTGCAAAATCACTCCCTATCAGGCTGTCCACGCGTTCTAACACGAAAGACCACGCTCCTGGCCAGGAGGCCAAATTTAAGTCCCCAAGAACCCTGAGCACGCTCCCACCTGCCATCGGCTGCTGCCTGACTGCCTGCTGGCCACATGCCCCACAGTGCTGGTGGGTGGGGGTGGTGGGAGACATGGGTGGGGGCCTGGTGGAGGGTGCCCCTGGTGGATGGGGGTTGGGGGTGGTGGGAGACATGGATGGGGGCCTGATGGCAGGTGCCCCTGCACTGCTGGGGGGTGGGGGTGGTGGGAGACATGGGTGGGGGCCTGGTGGAGGGTGCCCCTGGTGGATGGGGGTGCAGGGGGACATGATCAGGTGTGCAGGGTAGTCCACTGTTTTGTGGGCTGCCTGCAGGGGCCGGGGAGGGTGTACAGGGTACACCTGTGGGGGCCCACCCAGCCTATTCGCATGTGATAATTCCCACGCACCCCTGTGATACACGTACCCTGGCCAATCGCGTGTTGAACTTCCCGCTACCCCTGTAATACACGCACCCTGCCTGTTCGCGTGTGATGATTCCCGCGTACCCCTGTAATACACGTTCCCTGGCCTATCGCGTGTTCTACTTCACGCGTCCCCCTGTAATACACGTTCCCTGGCCCATCGCGTGTTGAACTTCCCGCTACCCCTGTAATACACGCACCCTGGCTGTTCGCGTGTGATAATTCCCGCGTACCCCTGTGATGCACGTTCCCTGGCCTATCGCGTGTTCTACTTCACGCGTCCCCCTGTAATACACGTTCCCTGGCCCATCGCGTGTTGAACTTCCCGCTACCCCTGTAATACACGCACCCTGGCTGTTCGCGTGTGATGATTCCCGCGTACCCCTGTAATACACGTTCCCTGGCCTATCGCGTGTTCTACTTCACGCGTCCCCCTGTAATTCACGTTCCCTGGCCAATCGCGTGTTGAACTTCCCGCTACCCCTGTAATACACGCACCCTGGCTGTTCGCGTGTGATGATTCCCGCGTACCCCTGTGATTCACGTTCCCTGCCTAGTCGCGTGTAGTACTTCCCGCGTACTCCTGATTTGGAGATTGCCCGCTTTGCTTTCCTTGTTTGCCTGCCCTGTGAAGTGGTCCGGGGTTAGCGCAGCCCTTAGCGATGATTTAGCGCTTTTGATGGCTTTTCCGTGCGCGAGGGCGTTCTTGGGGGCGTTACTGGCGCTGCTGCAGGCTCGCTGCGATTCTCTGCGCCACGGCTGTTTTGGGAGCTTGAAATCCATGAATACGCTGTGCGCGGAAATCTGTTTTAGCGCACGTGCCTGGCGCAGACTATCGCAGGCGCACGCTGTGCGCCAGCCGCGTGCGCTACTTGTGCGCTGGATTCTATGAATTACCCTGAAAGTATTTATGTCCTGGGTCCACCTCCAAGATCAAAGGCAGTGAGAAAAGACTTGCTCCAGAATGTCTCACCGGTAGAACTCCAACATGGACAACACACTCACAGCACTCTGCTGCGCTTGGCTGGATACAGAGTATTTATGTACTGGGTCTGCCTCCAAGATCAAAGGTAGTGAGAAAAGTCTTGCTCCAGAACGTGTCACCGGCAGAACTCCAACACGGACAACACACTCGCAACACCCTGCTGCGCTTCACTGGATACAAAACATGTATGTCCTGGATCTGCCTCCAAGATCATCAGCAGTGAGAAAAGACTTGCTCCAGAACGTGTAGAGCTCCAACACAGACAACACACTCGCAACACCCTGCTGTGCTTCGCTGGATACAAAATAATTATGTCTTGGGTCTGCCTCCAAGCTCAAAGGCAGAGAGAAAAAGCTTGCTCTAGAACCTGTAACCGGCAGAACTCCAACATGGACAACACACTCGCAGCACTCCTCTGTACTTCGCTAGATACAAAGTATTTATGTCCTGGCTCCGCCTCTAAGATCAAAGCCTGTGAGAAAAGACTTCCTCCAGAATATTTCACTGGCAGAACTCCAACATGGACAACACACTTGCAGGACTGTGCTGTGCTTCACTGAGTACAGAGTATTTTTGTCCTGGGTCTGCCTTCTGCTTCCAAGATCAACAGTAGTGAGAAAAGACATGCTCCAGAACATGTCACCAGCAGAACTCCAACAAGGACAACACACTCACAGCACTCTGCTGCGCTACAATGGATACAAAGTATTTATGTCCTGGGTCTGCCTCCAAGATCAAAGGCAGTGAGAAAAGACGTGCTCCAGAACGTGTCACCGTCAGAACTCCAACATGGACAACACACTTGCAGCACTGTGTTGTGCCATGCTGGATACAAAGTATTTATGTCCTGGGTCTGCCTCCAAGATCAATGTCAGTGAGAAAAGAATTGCTCCAGAACGTGTCACCGGCAGAACAGCACACGGACAACACACTCGCAGCACACCACTGCACTTTAATGGAAACAAAGTATTTATGTCCTGGGTCTGCCACCAATATCAAAGGCAATGAGTAAAGTCTTGCTCCAGAACATGTCACTGGCAGAACTCCAACACGGACAGCGTACTCGCAGCACTCCGCTGAGCTTCACTGCATACAAAGTATTTATGTCCTGGGTCTGCCTCCAAGATCAAAGGTAGTGAGAAAAGTCTTGCTCCAGAACCTGTCACCGGCAGAACTCCAACACGGACAACACACTCGCAACACCCTGCTGCGCTTCACTGGATACAAAATATTTATGTCCTGGATCTGCCTCCAAGATCATCAGCAGTGAGAAAAGACTTGCTCCAGAACGTGTAGAGCTCCAACACAGACAACATACTCGCAACACCCTGCTGTGCTTCGCTGGATACAAAATAATTATGTATTGGGTCTGCCTCCAAGTTCAAAGGCAGAGAGAAAAAGCTTGCTCTAGAACCTGTAACCGGCAGAACTCCAACATGGACAACACACTCGCAGCACTCCTCTCTACTTCGCTAGATACAAAGTATTTATGTCCTGGCTCCGCCTCTAAGATCAAAGCCTGTGAGAAAAGACTTCCTCCAGAATATTTCAATATTTCACTGGCAGAACTCCAACATGGACAACACACTTGCAGGACTGTGCTGCGCTTCAAGGAGTACAGAGTATTTTTGTCCTGGGTCTGCCTTCTGCCTCCAAGATCAACAGTAGTGAGAAAAGACATGCTCCAGAACATGTCACCGGCCGAACTCCAACACGGACAACACACTCGCAGCACACTGCTGCACTACAATGGACACAAAGTATTTATGTCCTGGGTCTGCCTCCAAGATCAAAGGCAGTGAGAAAATACGTGCTCCAGAACGTGTCACCGTCAGAACTCCAACATGGACAACACACTTGCAGCACTGTGTTGTGCCATGCTGGATACAGAGTATTTTTGTCCTGGGTCTGCCTCCAAGATCAATGTCAGTGAGAAAAGAATTGCTCCAGAACGTGTCACCGGCAGGACAGCACACGGACAACACACTCGCAGCACACCACTGCACTTTAATGGAAACAAAGTATTTATGTCCTGGGTCTGCCACCAATATCAAAGGCAATGAGTAAAGACTTGCTCCAGAACATGTCACTGGCAGAACTCCAACACGGACAGCGTACTCGCAGCACTCCGCTGAGCTTCACTGCATACAAAGTATTTATGTCCTGGGTCTGCCTCCAAGATCAAAGGTAGTGAGAAAAGTCTTGCTCCAGAACCTGTCACCGGCAGAACTCCAACACGGACAACACACTCGCAACACCCTGCTGCGCTTCACTGGATACAAAATATTTATGTCCTGGATCTGCCTCCAAGATCATCAGCAGTGAGAAAAGACTTGCTCCAGAACGTGTAGAGCTCCAACACAGACAACATACTCGCAACACCCTGCTGTGCTTCGCTGGATACAAAATAATTATGTATTGGGTCTGCCTCCAAGTTCAAAGGCAGAGAGAAAAAGCTTGCTCTAGAACCTGTAACCGGCAGAACTCCAACATGGACAACACACTCGCAGCACTCCTCTCTACTTCGCTAGATACAAAGTATTTAAGTCCTGGCTCCGCCTCTAAGATCAAAGCCTGTGAGAAAAGACTTCCTCCAGAATATTTCAATATTTCACTGGCAGAACTCCAACATGGACAACACACTTGCAGAACTGTGCTGCGCTTCAAGGAGTACAGAGTATTTTTGTCCTGGGTCTGCCTTCTGCCTCCAAGATCAACAGTAGTGAGAAAAGACATGCTCCAGAACATGTCACCGGCCGAACTCCAACACGGACAACACACTCGCAGCACACTGCTGCACTACAATGGACACAAAGTATTTATGTCCTGGGTCTGCCTCCAAGATCAAAGGCAGTGAGAAAATACGTGCTCCAGAACGTGTCACCGTCAGAACTCCAACATGGACAACACACTTGCAGCACTGTGTTGTGCCATGCTGGATACAGAGTATTTTTGTCCTGGGTCTGCCTCCAAGATCAATGTCAGTGAGAAAAGAATTGCTCCAGAACGTGTCACCGGCAGGACAGCACACGGACAACACACTCGCAGCACACCACTGCACTTTAATGGAAACAAAGTATTTATGTCCTGGGTCTGCCACCAATATCAAAGGCAATGAGTAAAGACTTGCTCCAGAACATGTCACTGGCAGAACTCCAACACGGACAGCGTACTCGCAGCACTCCGCTGAGCTTCACTGCATACAAAGTATTTATGTCCTGGGTCTGCCTCCAAGATCAAAGGTAGTGAGAAAAGTCTTGCTCCAGAACCTGTCACCGGCAGAACTCCAACACGGACAACACACTCGCAACACCCTGCTGCGCTTCACTGGATACAAAATATTTATGTCCTGGATCTGCCTCCAAGATCATCAGCAGTGAGAAAAGACTTGCTCCAGAACGTGTAGAGCTCCAACACAGACAACACACTCGCAACACCCTGCTGTGCTTCGCTGGATACAAAATAATTATGTCTTGGGTCTGCCTCCAAGATCAAAGGCAGAGAGAAAAAGCTTGCTCTAGAACCTGTAACCGGCAGAACTCCAACATGGACAACACACTCGCAGCACTCCTCTCTACTTCGCTAGATACAAAGTATTTATGTCCTGGCTCCGCCTCTAAGATCAAAGCCTGTGAGAAAAGACTTCCTCCAGAATATTTCAATATTTCACTGGCAGAACTCCAACATGGACAACACACTTGCAGGACTGTGCTGCGCTTCAAGGAGTACAGAGTATTTTTGTCCTGGGTCTGCCTTCTGCCTCCAAGATCAACAGTAGTGAGAAAAGACATGCTCCAGAACATGTCACCGGCCGAACTCCAACACGGACAACACACTCGCAGCACACTGCTGCACTACAATGGACACAAAGTATTTATGTCCTGGGTCTGCCTCCAAGATCAAAGGCAGTGAGAAAATACGTGCTCCAGAACGTGTCACCGTCAGAACTCCAACATGGACAACACACTTGCAGCACTGTGTTGTGCCATGCTGGATACAGAGTATTTTTGTCCTGGGTCTGCCTCCAAGATCAATGTCAGTGAGAAAAGAATTGCTCCAGAACGTGTCACCGGCAGGACAGCACACGGACAACACACTCGCAGCACACCACTGCACTTTAATGGAAACAAAGTATTTATGTCCTGGGTCTGCCACCAATATCAAAGGCAATGAGTAAAGACTTGCTCCAGAACCTGTCACCGGCAGAACTCCAACACGGACAACACACTCGCAACACCCTGCTGCGCTTCACTGGATACAAAATATTTATGTCCTGGATCTGCCTCCAAGATCATCAGCAGTGAGAAAAGACTTGCTCCAGAACGTGTAGAGCTCCAACACAGACAACACACTCGCAACACCCTGCTGTGCTTCGCTGGATACAAAATAATTATGTCTTGGGTCTGCCTCCAAGATCAAAGGCAGAGAGAAAAAGCTTGCTCTAGAACCTGTAACCGGCAGAACTCCAACATGGACAACACACTCGCAGCACTCCTCTCTACTTCGCTAGATACAAAGTATTTATGTCCTGGCTCCGCCTCTAAGATCAAAGCCTGTGAGAAAAGACTTCCTCCAGAATATTTCACTGGCAGAACTCCAACATGGACAACACACTTGCAGGACTGTGCTGCGCTTCACTGAGTACAGAGTATTTTTGTCCTTGGTCCACCTCCAAGATCAAAGGCAGTGAGATAAGACTTGATCCAGAATGTGCCACCAGCAGAACTCCAGCACGGATAACACACTCACAGCACTCTGCTGCTCTTCGCTGGATACAAAGTATTTAAGTCCTGGGTCTGCCTCCAAGATCAAAGGCAGTGGGAAAAGACATTCTCCAGAACATGCCATCGGCAGAACTCCATCATGGACAACACGCTCGCAGCACTCTGTGGCGCTTCTTTGGAGACAAAGTATTTATGTCATGGGTCTGCCTCCAAGACTTAAAGGCAGTGAGAAAAGACTTGCCCCAGTACGTGTCACTGGCAGAACTCCAACACGGACATCACACTCGCAGCACTCCACTGTGCTTCGCTGGATACAAAGTATTGATATCCTGGTTCCACCTCCAAGATCAAAGGCAGTGAGAAAAGACTTGCTCCAGAATGTGTCACCGGCAGATCTCCAACTCAGACAACACACTCACAGCACTCTGCTGCGCTTGGCTGGATACAAAGTATTTATGTCCTGGGTCCGCCTCCAAGATCAAAGGCAGTGAGGAAAGACTTGCTCCAGAACGTGTCACTTGCAGAACTCCAACATGGACAACACACTCGCAGTACTCCTCTGTATTTCGCTGAATACAAAGTATTTATGTCCTGGCTCTGCCTCTAAGATCAAAGGCTGTGAGAAAAGACTTCCTCCAGAATATTTCACTGGCAGAACTCCAACATGGACAACACACTCGCAGGACTGTGCTGCACTTCACTGAGTACAGAGTATTTTTGTCCGTGGTCCACCTCCAAGATCAAAGGCAGTGAGATAAGACTTGATCCAGAATGTGCCACCAGCAGAACTCCAGCATGGATAACACACTCACAGCACTCTGCTGCTCTTCGCTGGATACAAAGTATTTAAGTCCTGCGTCTGCCTCCAAGATCAAAGGCAGTGAGAAAAGACATGCTCCAGAACATGTCACCGGCAGAACTCCATCACGTACAACAAACTCGCAGCACTCTGCTGCTCTTCACTGGATAAAAAGTTTTGATGTCCTGGGACTGCCTCCAAGATCAAAGGCAGTGAGAAAAGACGTGCTCCAGAACGTTTCACCTTCAGAACTCGAACATGGACAACACACTTGCAGCACTGTTTTGTGCCTCACTGGATACAAAGTATTTATGTCATGGGTCTGCCTCCAAGATCAATGGCAGTGAGAAAAGACTTGCTCCAGAAAGTGTCACCGGCAGAACCCCACATAGACAACACACTCGCAGCACACCACTGCACTATAATTGATACAAAGTATTTATGTCCTGAGTCTGCGTCCTAGATCAAAGGCATTGAGAAAAGACTTGCTCCAGAACGTTTCACTGGCAGAACTCCAACATGGACAACACACTCGCAGCACTCTGCTGTGCTTCAGTGAGTACAAAGTATTTTTGTCCATGGTCCACCTCCAAGATCAAAGGCAGCGAGAAAAGACGTGCGCCAGAACATGTCACCGGCAGAACTCCAACACGGACAACACACTCGCAGCACTATGCTGCTCTTCACTGGATACAAAGTATTTATGTACTGGGTCCGCCTCCAAGATCAAAGTCAGTGAGAAAAGACGTGCTCCAGAATGTGTCACTGTCAGAACACCAACATGAACAACACACTTGCAGCACTGTTTTGTGCCTCGCTGGATACAAAGTATTTATGTCCTGGGTCTGCCTCCAAGATCAATGGCAGTGAGAAAAGACTTGCTCCAGAAAGTGTCACCGGCAGAACCCCACATAGACAACACACTCGCAGCACACCACTGCACTATAAATGATACAAAGTATTTATGTCCTGAGTCTGCGTCCTAGATCAAAGGCAGTGAGTAAAAACTTACTCCAGAACGTGTCACAGACAAAACTCCAACATGGACAACACACTCGCAGCACTCCATTGCGCTTGGCTGGATACAAAGTATTTATGTCCTCGGTCCTCCTCCAAGATCAAAGGCAGTGAGAAAAGACTTGCTCCAGAACGTGTCACTGGCAGAACTCCAACATGGACAACACACTCGCAGCACTCCTCTGTGCTTCGCTGGATACAAAATAATTATGTCTTGGGTCTGCCTCCAAGATCAAAGGCAGAGAGAAAAAGCTTGCTCTAGAATGTGTAACCGGCAGAACTCCAACACAGACAACACAGTTGCAGCACTCCGCTGCACTTCACTGGACACAAAGTCTTTATGTCCTGGGTCCGCCTCCAAGATCAAAGGCAATGAGAAAAGACTTGCTCCAGAACGTTTCACTGGCAGAACTCCAACATGGACAACACACTTGCAGCACTCTGCTGCACTTCACTGACTAGAACGTATTTTTGTCTGTGGTCCACCTTCAAGATCAAAGGCAGTGAGATAAGACTTGCTCTAGAATGTGCCACCAGCAGAACTCCAGCACAGACAACACACTCGCAGCACTCGGCTGCTCTTTGCTGGATACAAAGTATTTATGTCCTGGGTCTGCCTTCTGCCTCCAAGATCAACAGCAGCGAGAAAAGACGTGCTCCAGAACATGTATTCGGCAGAACTCCAACACGGACAACACACTCACAGCACTCTGCTGCGCTACAATGGATACAAAGTATTTATGTCCTGGGTCTGCCTCCAAGATCAAAGGCAGTGAGAAAAGACGTGCTCCAGAACGTGTCACCGTCAGAACTCCAACATGGACAACACACTTGCAGCACTGTGTTGTGCCATGCTGGATACAAAGTATTTATGTCCTGGGTCTGCCTCCAAGATCAATGTCAGTGAGAAAAGAATTGCTCCAGAACGTGTCACCGGCAGAACAGCACACCGACAACACACTCGCAGCACACCACTGCACTTTAATGGAAACAAAGTATTTATGTCCTGGGTCTGCCACCAATATCAAAGGCAGTGAGTAAAGACTTGCTCCAGAACATGTCACTGGCAGAACTCCAACACAGACAGCGTACTCACAGCACTCTGCTGAGCTTCACTGCATACAAAGTATTTATGTCCTGGGTCTGCCTCCAAGATCAAGGACAGTGAGAAAAGTCTTGCTCCAGAACGTGTCACCGGCAGAACTCCAACACGGACAACACACTCGCAACACCCTGCTGCGCTTCACTGGATACAAAATATTTATGTCCTGGATCTGCCTCCAAGATCATCAGCAGTGAGAAAAGACTTGCTCTAGAACCTGTAACCCGCAGAACTCCAACATGGACAACACACTCGCAGCACTCCTCTGTACTTCGCTAGATACAAAGTATTTATGTCTTGGCTCTGCCTGTAAGATCAAAGGCTGTGAGAAAAGACTTCCTCCAGAATATTTCACTGGCAGAACTCCAACATGGACAACACACTCGCAGGACTGTGCTGCGCTTCACTGAGTACAGAGTATTTTTGTCCGTGGTCCACCTCCAAGATCAAAGGCAGTGAGATAAGACTTGATCCAGAATGTGCCACCAGCAGAACTCCAGCACGGATAACACACTCACAGCACTCTGCTGCTCTTCGCTGGATACAAAGTATTTAAGTCCTGCGTCTGCCTCCAAGATCAAAGGCAGTGAGAAAAGACATGCTCCAGAACATGTCACTGGCAGAACTCCATCACGGACAACAAACTCGCAGCACTCTGCTGCTCTTCACTGGATAAAAAGTTTTGATGTCCTGGGTCTGCCTCCAAGATCAAAGGCAGTGAGAAAGACGTGCTCCAGAACGTTTCACCGTTAGAACTCGAACATGGACAACACACTTGCAGCACTGTTTTGTGCCTCGCTGGATACAAAGTATTTATTTCCTCAGTCTGCCTCCAAGATCAATGGCAGTGAGAAAAGACTTGCTCCAGAATGTGTCACCCGCAGAACCCCACACGGACAACACACTCGCTGCACACCACTGCACTTTAATGGATACAAAGTATTTATGTCCTGGGTCTGCGTCCAAGATCAAAGGCAGTGAGTAAAGACTTTCTCCAGAACATGTCACTGGCAGAACTCCAACCTGGACAACGTACTCACAGCACTCTACTGCGCTTCACTGGATGCAAAGTATTTATTTCCTGGATCCGCCTCCAAGATCAAAGGCAGTGAGAAAAGACTGGCTCCAGAACGTGTCACCAGTAGAACTCCAACACGGAGAACACACTTGCAGCACTCTGCTGCGCTTCTATGGATACAAATTATTTATGTCCTGGTCTGCCATCAAGATCAAAGGCACTGAGAAAAGACTTTCTCCAGAACATGTCACTGGCAGACCTCCAACATGGACAACACACTTGCAGCACCCTGCTGTGCTTCGCTGGATACAAAGTACTGATGTCCCGGCTCCGCCTCCAAGATCAAAGGCAGTGAAAAAATACCTACTCCAGAACGTGTCATCGGCAGAACTCCAACACAGACAACACACTTGCAGCACTCCACTATGCTTAGCTGGATATAACGTATGTATGCTTACTTTTTACACTTCATTTAGTAACACTTCAGAAATTCTGGAGATTTTATGTCTATCTTGTAAAAATCACTTCAGTGATTATAAACTCGTAATTAAAAAAAAACTTTTAAAAAAGTATTTATTTCCTCTGTCTGCCTCCAAGATCAAAGGCAGTGAGAAAAGACTTGCTCAAGAACGTGTCACCGGCAGAACTCCCACATGGACAGCACACTTGCAACACTCCGCTGCACCTCGTTGGATCATAAGTATTTATGTCCTGGGTCCTCCTTCAAAGTCAAAGGAAGTGAGAAAAGACTTGCTTCAGAACCTGCCACCAGCAGAACTCCAACACAGACAACACACTCGCAGCACACACTAGTCATAGGATCTAAACTGCAGACCTCACCACGGGAACAGACACAAGCCGCTGGTGAGTGTCAGCGGGACACGCAAACACCAGTGAGCTCCAGAACAATCCACAGGCAGCAGGAGCACTGGTGAGTGGCAAAGACACACGCAAGCACTGGGGAGCTCTGAACAAGGCCGCATGCAAGTGCCCATCTGTCACAATCCTACTTATCTGCAACCCAGCACCGCTACATGCATACATTCAGAGACTCACTTGCAAAGTTAAAATCTGCAAACTGCCTCTGAATTTATTTACTTGTTTTACCGCTGCAGTTTTGGACCAATCTAATTGCATTTTCCAATCCGGCTTTTGGGTTAAACTAGCAGATGCATTCTGAGACATGTATGCTGTCCAAAAGGCATAGGGCTGGAGGAGGTATACTAAATACATTTGTTTGCAGCAAGCTACTAAGAGCTGCAGAGAACCTGATTACATTCACCTGTTCCAAGCTACTGCAGGATAGGCTGCAGAGAGCTGGAGAGCCCTTCATTAGAAACCAGTGCTGCAGGCTACTGAAGCCAGGGCTAAATTGAACACAGCTGTCAGAGTCTTCAATCAGCTCCACCCTGCCGTTTTGCTGGCTGGGAGGTTATTTATAAGCTCACTTTGAACAGAAGCAGTTGTCAGTCAACTGATTCCACTGGGAGTTTGTTCTTGTGCTGCTGTTACCAGTTTTTGACCTTTCCTGGAAATCCACTTTTGGCCTTTGAATCCTGTTGCTGTTGATGCTTGCAGCTCCCTCTCCAGTGTGCTGCTGCCTTCTGCCCTGCTCCTCTGGTCTCCCACCTGACGGCTCTGCCGCACTCTGCTGCCTTCTGCCCTGCTCCTCTGGGCTCCCTCCCGGTGGCTCTGCTGCACTCTTCTGCCTTTTACCCTGCTCCTCTGGGTGCCCACCTGACGGCTCTGCCTCACTCCGTTGCCTTCCGCCCTGCTCCTCTGGGCTTGCTGCCTGGTAGTCCTGCTGCTCTTCGCAGCCTTCCACTCTGCTCCTCTGGGCTCCCTACCTGGCGACACTGCCTCACTCGGCTGCCTTCCACCCTGCTCCTTTGGGCTTCCCGTCTGGCAACCGTGCCCCACTCCACAGCCTTCCACCCTGCTCCTCTGGGCCTCCTGCCTGGCAGTCCTGCTGCACTCCGCTGACTTCTGCCCTGCTCGTCTGGGCTTCCCTGCCTGGCAGTCCTGCCACTGCCACACTCCTCTGTCTTCTGCCTTTTTCCTCTGGGCTCCTTGCCTTGCAACCTGCCTGTTCTAGCTTCTGAAATCTTTCTGTCTTGCTTTTCTCCCTTCCTTGTTCAAACTCAGTCTGTTGAAGTTTTCCTGTTTGTTCCTCGCCTCAGATATTTCCCGACTTCAGTACTTAGTTCTAGTGTCGGTATCCTATCCTGTCCTGTTCCTGGTTATTTCTTTCAATGTTGCTTTCTACTTGTATTATATCTTGGTCCATTGTGGTGCCTCCACTTGAATCTGTTTTACTGTGTGACCCTGGGTTAGTCTCCGTTCAGATCAGATAAGGGAAAGACTTCTGGTGCCTTCGCCTAGTCCGTTGAAGTCATGCCTGCCTCAGTATATGGTCTTCAGTTTTACCCTTGCACTGAGTACAACAGTTTCCTCAGCACGCCTAAGTCATGACGCTGCTGTATGACTGTTGTTAAGAGTAATCTGCTGGTACCTATCCCAAGGGCCTTCCTTAATCCCTGGAGACCCCTTATCATATTGCAGTACACCCTTATTTCTGATCAATCCGTGTTGCCCAGTGTACTTGCTTGTTTTTGCTTTTTCTCTGTCTCTTTGTTTACAGCCTTCTTCTGCTCCTGCAGTTCCTGTGAATACCGGTTTCAACTAAGAGCTTGGTATGTATCCTTTTTCTGTTATATGCTGGCATTGCCTACGGAATCTCCCCTAATTTACGTGCATACCGTGAGAGGTAGCCTGTACCCTGTGCTCTCCGCCCAGACTTGTGATACCATCCAAATATTACATTTTGAACTTTTTGGAAACCTAATCTTACAAGAAACCAAGCTATACCGAATACGAACTGCATGAAACTTTAACATTACAAGATACCAAGATATACTGAACACCAAACTACATGAAACTTTAACATTGCAAGAAACCAAGGTACACAAAATACCAAACTACATGAAACCTTAACATTGCAAGAAATCAATGTATGTTGAGTACCAAACTTTATGAAAATTTAACATTACAAGGAAATAAAAATATACTGAATACTGACTTATATGAGACTTTAATTTTTGAACAGCACATTATAGAGGAACTTCTCATTGAGATAAGCAAATACAATGAATTATGAACTTTAAAACATCTTTACCTTGAAATGATACAAGTGTGCTTTCCAACTTGAATTTGATTAAGAAACAGAATAATACTTTTTGAACTCTGGATTGAAACTCAAATCATAGTAAAGCAGTGTTTCACAGTGAATTACATCTAACCTTAGAATTGACCACAATAAAGACTAAAGAAAGCATGAACAATCAACTTTAATGAATGAATGCAGTGGGACAAGACTGCTACTTGACGAAAGTTGTGTGATACATTGTGGCAGGGCCACGAGGCAATCCAAGAAAAGCAACAGGATATAAGATTGCATCCTAAAATCTGGAAGAACAACAGTGCACAGTCAGGTAAGTGTGACTTGGTGCATAGGAGCAAGTGCCAAGGAACATATATGTTGGGTTGAGAAGTCCAGAGAAGTGAAGGACACCCGAAACCAGCCCAGAAAGAGTCCGGGAATCCTTGTTGCGTGACCTGTGGTGGTGGACTGTGTGGTCTAACAACTGTTCCTAGACCAGAGAATCATGATTGGTGAGAGATAAAGACATTATGAAACCAGCTCGACAAAACCATTTCAACACTTTTGAACTATACTTGCTGTCTTGGAAACTGAGACCCCTCATTTGTTCTGGATTGTACCACTTACAACTTGGGGAAGAGAACCCCAAGGATTTTTTCTGGTACTATATTGCCTTGAACTGAAGAGGGTAAAAGTTGAGACTTTTCTTTCATGGAAGTTTCTTATGGTTGGGGGAGGGAAGCTGAGAGACAGTTGTGAGCTGGAAGAAGCTGAGAACTTTTAGTTACACACTGCTTCTTTTGAATTTGACATCCCTACGCCTTGGTTGTGAGGGCAAGAATAGGTTTTGGAGACAAACACACTTTTAAGTTGAACTCTTTGATACAGACTTTCCTTAGTTTTATTCCGGTAGGGAAAACCCACATTAGTATAGGGCAAGTTAGGCCTTCAACTATCCTGACATTTCAGTTAAATATACCTCTTTTGTTTAAAGCTTAAATCTGTTGTCTGTGTCGTACTTCATGATCCCTTCATAGTGATTAGTTGTTTCAGTAGATTACTGTGCTGTGTGAATGTCGGTTTTGTGCTTTGTTGGAGGCATGCTTGTTACACCCAGTGGCAAACAGTAGCTAACATGGAACAAAGAATGAAATAGAGTAATATATTAGCACCAACCCTTCGCTCTGTTTGCCCTTTGCTCTCGATGACAGGGCGAATGGAAGACCCAGGGAATGTGCTTATATTCCCAAAGTTACCCATAAGTACTTAAAAAAGGAAACAGATATAAACAGCGAATAAGAAGGCATTCCTCCTCTTAGCCATTTTAAAGTAAATTCAACCCTACGTGTTGAAGATGAAACAGAATATGAAGTTAGTCACATGGCCTCATTACATGTTTGGCAGTAACCCACCGGTGCTACCCGAGGGCTGCTGCCAAACTCATAACATCATTGTGCTACCTGATATCCTGTGCCACTGAGACATTAAAAGTCCCGGCAGCCTGGTATGTCAGGCGGCAGAAAGTGTACATCCCCATTACTGTGGAGTCCAATAGGACTCCCATGGGAATGGGATCACGGAAGCAGCTGCAACATTGCTAATGGTGCTGGTGCTTCAGTGAAAGCCATGCCTGCAGGGGCCGGTGCCCCGGCTGGTCAGATCTGGTGGGAGCACCGGCCCTGCAGGCATTCTTGTGGTCTAGCAGGCCAGAAAGGGTGCCGGTACGATGCTGCCGGCACTCTTATTTCCAGACTGCCAGGCTTGTAATGATGCCAACAGTCCAGGTGTGGATATTAGAAGGCCTGCTGATGGATGCATAATTGAAGTCCAATGGTGGTCTCTAAGGAGGTGGGTTAAAATCTAACCCTACCTGATAAAGAAGGACTATTACAAAGGAGAAAAATTGGGATGGGGTGAAACACTCTGATGAAAGGCATGATAAAGGAGAAGGGCTATGATGAAGGAAAAAGATTGTGACAACAAACTGTGGCAAAGGAGAAGGAATGACTATGATGATGGAGAAGGATTGGCAAAGCATAAGAATAATGAATGTGACAAAGGTTACAGACTGTTAATTTAGGATAATTGTGATAAAAGAGCAGGAGTGAGGCAAAGGAAGACTGTGATGAATGAGGCCTGCAATGAAATAAAAGGACTGTGAAGTGGGAAATCGACTGTGATAAAGGGCAGACAGCAGAAAGGTACTGTGATGAAAAAGGACTGTGTTGAAAGAGAAGGATCTTCAAAGTAACAGATTTGTGACAAAGGAGAAGGTATGTGATGAAGGACTGTGATCAAGAGTACTGTGATGAAATTTGACAAGGACAAAGACTATGAAGGACCACTGCAACTACAGGTTAGTGATAATGAAGGACTATGATAAATGGGAAGGAATGTGGCAAAGTAGGAATATGATGAAGAAGGTCTGTGAAGAATGAGAAGGACTGCAATGAAGGAGTAGGACAATAATGAAGAGGAAATACAACGATAAAGGAGAAGAACTTTGAAAACAGGATGACTGTGATGAAGAAGGAGGATTGTGATGAAGAAAAAATACATTTGATGGGCTGACAAAGGTGAATGACTGTGATACAAAAATACTGTGATGAAGGGATGATGTTGGAGAAGAACAAGGACTGTGAGAAAGGAGATGGATTATGATGAAGGAAGGTTTTTAGGAAGCAGAGGGACTATGCTAAAGGAGTACGAATGTGATGAAGGAGAAGGACTCTGATAAAAATAAATGACTGTGGCACATGCAAAGGAATTATGAAGCAGGACGGTGAAGAAGATGAATGACTGTGATGAACAAGAAGGAAAGAGACTATGGCAAATCAGAAGGTTTATAATCAAGTGAGAATGGAAAAGGACTGCCATGAACAATTATGATGAAGGGGAAGGAGTAAGATGAAGGAGAAGGTCTGTGATGAAAGTGCAGATTTGGAATGGGGAAAGGACAGTGATGAAGGAGAATAACTGTGATGAAGGTTAAGGACTCTGATGAAGTAGAAGGAAAATGTTGTAAGAGGCAAATGTGATAAAGGAAAGACCAAAACTGAAGGAGCAGGACTATTATGAAGGGGAAAGACTGAAGAAGGACAAGGTCTGGTCTGAAATAATGGGGCTCCGATGAGTGCGTACTATGACATTGGGCATTGGTGACAAACTGTGGATCGGATGAAGGACTGTGATGCTTAAGAAAGACTCTGATAAAGGTGATGGACAGTGATTAAAGAGGGCAGTGAAGAAGAAGGACTATGATGATGGAGAAGTACTGTAATGAAGGAAAATGACTGTGATGAAGAAGGACTGAAGTGAAGGAGAAAGACCATGGCCAAGGAGAAGCACTATGACAAAGAAAAAGGATTATGATGAAGGACTGTAAAAAAGGAGGACTGTGTTGAAGTAGCATGACCATGGCAAAGGAGGACTGTGGTGAAGGGGAAGAACTGTGACAATAGATGGCTGTGAAAAAGGAAAAGGACTGTGACAATTGAGAAGCAAATGTGACAAAGGAGATCAATTGATGGATGAATGTGATGGAAGAGAGTGATTATAATTAAGGACTGTGACACATGTGAACAACTGTGAAGAAATACTGTGATAAACAAGAAGGACTATGTCAAAGGGCTATGAAAAAGAAGGACTGTGATGCAGGAGAAAGACTATGATGAAGGAGAAGAAATCTGATGAAAATAAAGACTGTAACAAAGAAGGACTACAGTTAAATTGCAGGACTGATTAAGGGCAAACACTTTGACAAAGGACTGTGATAAAGCACTGTGATTAAAGAGAAGGACAGTGATCAATGAGTACTATGACACAGGAGGATGGTGATGAAGAACAATAATGAAGGAGAAGAACTGATGGCAAAGAAGGTCTGTGATTATGGAAAATGACTGTGATGCAGGGTAAATACTGATGATTAATTAATACTGTAATGAAGGAGAATGAGTAGAATTAAAGAAAAGGACTTTGGCCAAAAAGGACTACATTGGAAGTGCAGGACTGGTGAAGGGCAGGGACTGGTGACAATGTAGGACTGTGACTAAGAGGAAGGGCTTTGATGAAGGTGATGAACAAAGATGAATGACAGCAAAGAATGAGAAGGACTATGATGAAGTGGAAAGACTGTGTCAAAAGACTATGGTAGAGCAGAATTGAAATGATGGAGAAGGACTGACACAGGAGAAGGACAATGTATGTGACAAAGGAAATGGACTGTGAAAATCGGAAGACTATGATGAAGGAGACCACTGTGAAAACAGAAGACTATAAGAAACCAGAGGAACTGTGATGAAAGAGAAGAATTGTGACACAGGAGAAAGACTAAGAAAAAGGACTGAAGGACTGTTGAAGGGGAACCACTGTGAAGAAGGACTGGCAAGATAACAGTACTGTGACAAAAAAGAACTGTGGTTGAAGGAGAAGGAACTTCAAAGGAGAAGGACTATGATGAAGTACTTCGACAGAGGAGAAGGTCTGTGGCAAAGTGTGAATGTGATGAAGGGGAAGTTTGAAGAAAGAGAAGGACTGTAATGAAAGAGTAGGACTATGATAAAGAAAATGACAATATAAGACAAATAAGAAGGTATACGGCAAAGCAGAGGTACTGATGAAGGAGCAGGACTATGAAGGAGAAGTACTATGACAAAGACAACATGCTATGACAAAGGGAAATGACTCTGATAATAAAAATAACTGTAGCAAAAAGAAATGACTGTGATGACAGAGATGGACTGTGATGAAGGACCTATGAATGAGATGGTCAGTGATGAAGGAATGGGGAAGGAGAATGATTGCGATGAAGAAAAAAAACTGATGAAACAGACATAGGGGTCATTCCGAGTATGGCGGTAGGGGGTTAACGGCACTGGTAAGGATGCCGGTGCCGTTAACCCCCTACTGCCGCATTCCGAGGTCCCTTAGCAGGTCCCACTAAGGCCGGCTGGTTTTACCAGCTGCCCTCAGCGGGACCCGTTAAGGGACCATGAAGCTAATCACGGGCCCGCAAATTGCGGGCCCGTTATTACCTCCTTCCCCATTCCCATTGAGCCCCATAGGGGCTCAATGGGAATGGGGAATGGTTTTCAAATGGGGACTTACCGAGTTCGCATAGGTCGGAATGTCCCGGTAAGTCCCCATTCCGACTACCCGGACCCGGACCCAAGTTTGGAGGTAGCCATGGTGCTAATAGCACCATGGCTTCCTCCAAATTCAGAATGATCCATATAATGATGATGTGTAAGGACAAGGACTATGACAATGGAGACCAAATGTGATTTATAAAGGCTACAGTGAAGCAGAAGGGCAATAGCAAAGCAGAAAGACTAAGAAGAAGGAGAGGAAATGTGATTAAAAAAGGACTGTGGGAAAGGAGAAGTACTGCGATGAAGGAGGACTGTGATGTGCAAAGACAGTGAAGAAGGAGAAGGCCTGTAATAAAAAAGAGGAGACTGTGATGAAGTAATTGACAATGAAGAAGGAGATGGACAGTGATGAACTTGAAGGGCTAGGCTGAAGGGGAAGGACAAGGATGAAAGAGAGGAGTGTGATAAAAGAAAGGTTAATGATGAAGGAGACAGACTTTGATTAAGGAGAAAGGCTATGAATATGGAAAAGGTCTGATGTGGAAGAAAAGGACTGTGATGGTGGATGGCTATGATGGTGGACATTGATGAATGACTGTGAAGATGAAGAAGGGCTCTGACAATTGTAAATTATTATGATAAATTATGAGATCTGGTTAAACAGATTAAAGGAGGTAACATGTTTTAGTGAACCAGCAGTAGACTGGTTTAGATCTTTTCTTATTAACATAAAATCTAGAGTGAAAGTGGGCAATGGTATGTTGGATTTAGAGATTGTAGACTGTAGAGTGTCACTTAGCTCTTGCATCTCACCCCTGCTCTTACATCAAACCATTAGATGACATACCTACTAAAACGGTGTCATATTGCAGAATTATGCAGAAGAGGCACAATTGGTTGTTAGGTTACCAGTTTAATTTGAGGACAACATGGCCCTCATTCTGAGTTCACTGGTAAGTGGTAAAAGTGGTGGTGAATCTGTTACCGGTTGAAATTCCTGAATATAAAGAATTAAAGGTTAAAAGTAAGTTTGTTCCGAATATAAAAAATTCTATTTTTGAATGTTAAAAACCCTACACAATTTGTGAAAACAGAATTGCAGATCCAGACAAAGTAACATGGCAATTAATCAATCCAAAACTATTAAAGAACTATATACCAATAAAGACATTGGGCTTCATTATAAGTTTGGTGGTATCCCGCCGGAATATCCAGCAGTATACCACCAAACTGTAATACTCTTCCCGCCACTTGGCATGCTGGAATTACCGGCAGATTACAAGTGGTGGGTGTGACTCTGAGTATCCTCCATTTTGGGATACCCAGGCCCTGCCATTGGAATCAGTTGATTCCTGATAGAAAACAAGATGGCCCCTGTAGCCTCTTGCTTTCTATTGCCTGTTACCTTGTTTTCCCAAAGTCCTGGGAAGCCCTGACTCTGTCCCTTCCCCCTGACTGGCTGTTGGGTGGAATCGAAGGACTCCCTTGTCCGCACCGAAAACCGTTTTATCCTGCCGGAGAGAGTCAAGGCCGCTGATGCACCGAGGAGAATCCGCCGGTGGGTTTCCCGCCACCCAGAGACCACAAAGACTTCGACGACTCGACGCCATTGTTGCGCCACAGTTCTTCTGAAACTCTTTGCAGTCCTGAACAATCAATCGCCGAGCTGCCCCGCACACCTCATCCTCGCAGGACGTCGCCGACGAGCACCGCCTGGATCGACGCCGTGGTCTCGGCACCCTCAAACTTCTCATCGACGCCGTCAACGCCAAGTTCACCTTCTTTGACGCCTCTCGACGATCCGTGACTCCTGCTTGAAAGGGGGTCACTCAAGAAGGATCGGTCGACGCTTCTTCGAAGAACTCTACTCCACCAGGTACATTGGTGGGGTAAAACATTATAGGAGTGAACAAGACTATTGAGCAATATATGGACTTGTGCTATATATCTTTATTTTACAGGTTGCCCAGGTGGGGGGATCTCCACACAGAACTGTGCTTAACGTTAGAGGCCAGTATTCTGCCTATTGTTTCAACCATCTTGCTTTCCCTGCTATCTCTATTGCTGGTTTCCTTGTTATTGATCTGTGTGACATTCTAACAGTATAGTTCATGCACTTTAATGAGATCTGATAATATTGGTGGTAACACTTTAGAATTGTATATATTTACCATTGTTGATTTCTGAGTACAAAGTGCGTTATTGTGATAGTGTACGTACCTTTGAATATTAATTATATAAAGACTGTGTTTTCAGTAATACAGTGTGTGGACATTCCTTTGTGGGGGCTTGGGGACTACACTGTACTTAAGAACCAGCCTGCATCACCTCCTGAGAAGCTAGGTCTTGATTGCTCATCCATTGCTACCTTATAGAGAATCTTGGCTGGGGTCCTCTGTGCCTCTCCTCTATCATATAGAGAGCGGAAGTACAGACACCCCCCTCCGGTATCTTTACAGTGGGAAGCGTGGGAGTTCCCTATTCCATTGATGGAGGAATGACTCCTATTACTCAGAGCTGCAGGTAAATCTGGCCACCCCACCACCAAACTTGTAGTTTGTCGGTTCAGATATGTTCCGGTAAACAGAATTACCAGCATGTTAATTCAAGACTTGCACACTCATAATGAGGCCCACTATAATCAAACCGGCAGATAAAGTTGGTGCCCTTGCCATAATGGACAATATAAATATGAACAAGAAGGTATTGAACAACTACATGATAAAGATAATTATCTCCCAATAGAATGTGATCCAACAGGGGAAATCGCATCCTTAATTGATCACATTTTGGAGAAGGAAAAAACAATGATTGGATACGTCAGAATAAAAGGATATTTCTTATGAAGAGATACCGATTAATTCCACTCTTCTATATCATATCTAAGATTCATAAAAACTTAACAGACCCATCAGGTTGGCCTATTATAGTGGGCACTAACAGTTTATTAGAACCTTTAGGACAATATATGGCTACATTTTTACAACCACTTATCAAGAAAACCAGTACATATGTTAAGGATACAGGGAATTTCTTACAGATCCTTTAACATGATTGTAAATTATTGTATACTGACATACTATTTACAAAAAACTTTGAAGCAGTGGAATGAGTGATACCATATTGCAATATAGGAGCAAATAAACAAATAAGCAAATAAACAATTTATTATAGAAATCCTTCATAAAGTTCTGTACACAATTTGTTCAAATTTGACAAAGATTGTTACTTAAAATTGTCTGGCACTGCTATGGGAGCTCCCATGGTTCCTTCCTATGTGAATGCCTTTATGGATTTGTTTGAATATAGTAACATTATACATAATCCTGACTGGACAAACTCACTGATGAAAACACGATGTTGACACATATACAAGAGTAGTCTAACCAATTTCAGACAAATTTATTTATGTACATACACGTGCTAAACCTGCCTTGACAAATATAACATTTTTTTCTAAACAAAGTCCAAGGATTCAAAATAATTAAAGCATCTGGGAACTATTCAAATTTCATCCCACACTAAATAGAATATTTCCAGAACCTCCCTCCATGACTTTCAGAAAAAGTAAAAACATCAGGAATTTACTAGCTAAAGCTAATATATCAAATGTATTTAATAATGAAACAAAAAGTTAAAAAAATAAAAAGAACGGCTCCTTTCCATGGTACAACTGCCAACATTGTAGTACCATTATTAAAAGAGAATCAATGTTACATGCCACACTCTGGCAAAAAGATTGGCATCAATGATTACAGTACTAAATGTTATAAATGCAATCAAATGTCCTTGTGGTCTTTACTACACCCCTCCTGCCTGGCTAATTAGCGCCCAATCTCCATCACTCCCTTCTTGGACAAACTCCTTGAAAAGCTTGCCATCACTCAACTTAACCATCAATCTGGCTTTAGAGCTGCCTGAAGCACAGACACTGCTCTCCTGAACATCCAGGAAGATATGCTCTCCAACCTTGACTCTAACATGCCCTCTGTCCTCATTCTACTTGATCTCTCTTCTGCCGTCGACACTGCCAACCATACCATCCTGCTCAACCATTTCCATGACAACTTGGGCATCACTGATCAGGCTCTGGCCTGGCTGACTTCTTTCCTTTATGATCGACCCTCCCAGGTCCAATTTGGGTCCTTCCCTTCTCTTTTCTCCCTCTCCATCCATGGTATTCCCCAGGGTTCTAACCTCTCACCCTGGCTTTTCAACCCATGCCTGCCAACTCTCACTCATAGTATTGCCATTTTCTGTTCCCATTTCCAGTGCTATGCTGATGACACTCAACCCATCTTCAGGCTTCCCTCGGCCACTTCCTCTCCTTCTCTCATCTCTGATTGCCTATCTGCCATTCAGGATTGGTGCGCTGCCAATAATCTCTGCCTGAATGCCAGCAAGACTGAGATCCTCCTCATTGGCATGCTTTCACCTTCCTTTCCTGTCACTCTCTGGCCTGCCTCTCTTGGCCCTCCTCCTGCCCCTACCTGTGAGGCTAAAATCCTGGGGTCATCTTTGATTCCACACTTTCCTTCTCTGCACACATCTCTGATGTCTCTAAAAAGTAAAACTTCCTTTTTCACCTCCTCAGAGGTATTCTGCCTTTCCTCTCCTTCCCCCAGAAGCTCACTGTCTCTCAAGCCCTGGTTCTTTCTAGGTTGGACTACTGTAACAGCCTCTTTCTAAATCTTCCAGCTTCTACACTCCGCCCTTTGCAACTTATCCAGAACATGACTGCAAGACTTCTCCATGGCCTCAAGCCCTGGGATCATATCTCTCCTGCCCTGAAATCTCTTCACTGGCTCCCAGTGGCTGCAAGGATTACATTTTAAATACTTTGCATCGTCCACAAGGCTTTCTGGGGCCTGGGTACATCATACCTTCAACTGTCCCTTTGTAAATACCTTCCCTCTCGAGCTCTTTGCTCCTCTACCTCTAACTCCCTCAGGGTCTGTTGTTTTTCTAAGAAACGAGCTGGGGGTAGATCTTTGTCTTCGGCTGGAGCCTCCCTGCCACTCTGAAACTTGAGGAAAACCATCTGCGGTTCCGGAATCACCTAAAGACCTTCCTCTTTGCTTCTGCCTTCACCCCCTTTTCTCCCCTGCTGATCTGCTATCTTGGCAGCATGCACTTTTCCTACCTTTGATTTCTGGGCCCAGGTACCTGCTCACCGTGCCACCAATCTGCACTGCCTCCTGGCTATCCCTTGCACTGAGGCCTGTATCTGTAACCATACAGCCCCCACCACCTTTTTTTTTATTTATGCACCTACCAGGCTCACCCTGTCTGTTGCCTTCAACCAGCACTTGCTACCTATTGGCTTCACTTCCACTGTGTGTTGACTCTTGTTATTTATTATCTATTTATGTACTTAGTATCTATTATTTATTGAATCCTGTGCTCTGCTTTTTTCACTGTTCCCCCTATTCTTGCACTTCTCGGCTTTTCCCTCTCCCATGCACTTGCATGTTCTCAATGTCACTGGGCCTAGTAAGATTGTTTGCTTTGCTTTTCCCTTGACCCTTCCCTTGCCTTGTTGCGCTCTGAAACACATGTGTACAAGCGTGTTATAAGTGAAAAATCATTTAAATTCAATTCAATTGTAAGATGCTGCATGTCGCTCATTTGGTAATGTTTGTTCGTGTTATACATGAGCTGTCTGAGAGTGTCATCCATTACTACATTTACCCTGGTGCTATGGTCTGACGTGTGGTTTGGTGTTTGCATGTCATGCACAATATACCTGTACAATTGCTGATTTGGGAAACATGCTGGCATTTGTCAACAGCATGGCAAAAATGTGTTTGGCCAAGGCCTGTGTCAAGCAGTGATTGCTGGGGCCACAGGATTGTTGATGCACATTGTGGATGTGCTATGGTGGTTACAGTTTATGTGTTCACATAGTGGTTGGGTTACATTTTGATCAGTGGCTTGAACCTTTACTCACCATGGTCTGCTGGTGTTGCGGCACTGACCCCAGCTGCACCCATGAACTCGAGTCCTTCCATATGAAGGATGGTACTTACTGTCTCCTCTCAAGGAGTGAGCTATGGGGAGGCTGAACAGGGCCTCCACCTGTGGCTGTTGTCTTCCAGTGGTTTTGTGCCAGCAGTGACAGCGCCCTCTCCTTCTGGTCATTTAACCGTTTCTAGATGTCATCAATGTCTCTGGATAAGGTCCCCATTGCCACCACCTTGTCCCACACTGCACTGCAGATGGCAGCCTTCCACTGATGTCTGGAACTCTTCCTTCAGCCACTATACAACTCCTCAGAGTGAGCCACAACCTCCTCTGCCTGTACCATCAACTCTGCCTCAGTAAACTTAGGCTTCCCGAGATGCATTTCAGGGACTTTCCTCTTTCTGTTTCAGGAGACATAGTGCACCGTTTGTCATCCTTGGATGGCTGCAGAAAATCAGTGAATTTGAATGGATTGAGTTTTTTTAAGATGGCTGCCATGCAGCTACCTGTATCAATCCCAGCACTATTTCCACCATCAGTAATCACACAAAACTCTATGGTGTTAATATTAATTCTGCCAAATATTGGCAGAAATACCACTCAGTAGTGGATTTTGGCAGACAATGCCACCAGGCGGAATTACTGTTACCACTGATGGTGGGTGCACGCACCCTTCCACTTGTAATGTGACAGTGATTCTGCCAGGACCATTGGCGGTAACAGTAATTCTGCCTAGCGGAATGACAACAATTTTCTCTGCCAAACTCAAAATGAGGGTAATGGTCTTTTATCAAGGAGAGATTTACACACATGCCAATATGGATGTCAGCAAACTAACTGGGTCTTAATCAACATGAAACAGAAATCCTCCTCATTTCAATGTCTAATATCATCTCTAAGGATCTTCCAGAATGTGTAGTCCTAGAAGATACTGAATGTTCAGTGCAAGTTGTTGAACACGGAAAGTCTCTTGGTATTATTTTTTGTTCTTGTCTCTTGTTTGCCTCATATTTTAGCCATCTAATGAGCCCAAGAGTTTATTATCTGATGATCTTAAAACATAATATCTCTTATATTATATCAGAGAATATCTGTGCAACATTAGCCAGGGCTATTACAGGAGAAAACTGGATTATGGCAATTGTCTTTTTGCAGGATTATCCAAATAGGCCATCAGGAGATTTCAATCCATAAAAAATGCATCAGCTAGAGTTGCGACAAAGGTGTATGTTCAAACACATATGTCTCCAGTCCTGCGAAGATTGCATTGACAATCATCCATAGGACACTATTTGGTAAATCTCCTGAAAAAGAGATTTCTATGACATGTAGATGTGAGAACCAGAAGGTGTCTCACTAGCTTGTCCCCACGGATTTCTGTCTCAGGTGTGGATCCAGACCCCTGAGGTGGACCAGTGTGGGAGGATCACCTTGGTGTGGGGTCTTCGGGGAGTCGGAGTGGGACACCAGATGACAAGACACGGTTTCCTCCTCCCTTCAACACCTTTAACACATCCTACCCTACAGGATATTTAGAAACTCTACCCCCCCCCCTTTTCCTACACGAAAACTTTCACTCAGACAACCCACTCCGGGAGAAAATAGACTCACACCCGAGCTGTGTACCTGACATGTCCCACTACTATGGTCAGGCAAAGTCAGGCAATTACTGACAATCACTCACACCTGACTTCCATTAAACTTCCCAGACACGGATAAAAGGCAGAGCACAAGAGAACACTCTGAGTGAGGCAAAGCACATGAAGGTATAGCAGTTTCGAGTCAGCAGCGGAACGAGGGGAGAAAGACAGAAAAGCAACAAGGGTTCGTAAGAAGAGAAGCACCCTTGACCCTTTTGGCAAGACGCTGTTACTTTGAAGAAACCATCAAGGCAGAAAGCCTAAGGCCAGGAAGCCAGACTGAAGAATCCTACATTGTGTGTTGGCGATACAGAGGGCCCTCCCACGTAAGTGACCAAGGCAGGAGGAGCAGCAGACGCTTTGGTCCTTGGCTCCAAGAACAAAGAAGTGATAGAGAGATCAACACAGCCGGGGAGTTGGGGAGACCGATGTAAGACCTGTCTGTGTTGAAGTCAAGGCTGCAAGCAGCAACATTGTATACTGGAACAAACATTGTTAAATGTGTGTGATGAGAGAACCAAGTAAAGCTAAACTGCTCAAGAATATTTGAACCTGAGAAGGACAGATACAATACCAGTGACAGAGTTGTCCGGCACCATGAACATGCTCATTGGAAGGTCTCTGTAAGGTATCCCGCCAAGAGAAATGAAAGTAGAAAATTGGTGTGTAGTGAATCAAAGTGGTCCTGCGATGATTTAAGCAAAACCCATCGCACATTCGAAAATCTTCAATTCTGATACCAAGAGGATTGAAGCCGGAACTAGGGAGACCAATTGTGAACATTGTGTAAAAGGGGTCTGAGCCCGAATGTGGGGGACCCGTGGTCTGAGCCCAAAGAAGAGAGACCATTTGAGAACTTGTAAATGTGAAAACCCTGACAAAGGAAATTAACTGTTTGTTACATCAGGCCCTCTGCAATAAGAGACTGGGAAATCACAGCGCACACGTGCCAAAGCCACGCACATCGATTCATGGAATTCAGTGAGTGTGTAAATCCTGGGATGTGCGCTAAATTTGTGGGTGGCGCACGCGGGTGTACATGTAACCAAACGGTGTGCACTACGCGCACAGGTAAAGCGCACATAGTGCAGCGCACACAAGAAAAGTGGGCGGAACACGGGGCATAACACGTGGAATGGGGAACAACGCGTGAAAATGTGGGCGTTACGGGGGAAGTACAGGAGGTAAATGCTCGCAACGCCCACACGCGTGCTAACAACACGTATTCATGGAATCGAACAGGGGAAAGGCGTGCGCCAAAAAAGACGCGCTAATCTAGAAACACATACGCCAGCAGGAAGCAGGCGTAAGCGGCACCATGCAGCATAAAAGTGCACACAAACCACAAACAAGCTCAGACGCTACGATGAATATACCGTTCCTCGCACCAGTGGTCGTGGAACACCGCAGGAGGAGGAGGATAGCCAGGCCCCGCATTTTTTTACCCAGGACCAGCCTTTTTGGGATGCCTGATGACCAGGTGTATGGGAGGTACAGGTTTCCACCACACGTAATCCTAGACCTGGTGAGGGAGTGGGAGGATGAACTCACATCACCCACCCTGTGCTCGCAAGCACTGAGCACCTTGGAAAAGATGCTCAATGTACTGCACTTCTTGGCTACTGGTTCATTTCAGCGGACAAGTGCCATAGTGGGGTGTGTGTCACAGGCCACGCAGTCACGCTGCCTACACCAGGTGTTGGCCATCATGACTGCATGCCCCTCAGTCCGCAGGCACATATACATGCCCAGAACACCTGCAGAAAGGCAGGCCGTGGTCCAGGACTTTTACGGGGTGGCACACTTCCCCAAAGTGCTAGGTGCCATTGATTGCATCCATGTGACTCTATGTCCTCCCAGGGCTACTGAGCACATATATCGAAACCGCAAGCACTGGCATTCAATCAACATGCAGGTAGTATGTGATGCCAAGGGAATCATCACTTCAGTATATGCCAACTATCCTGGGTCAAGTCATGATAGTTTCATTTTCATAATGTCACCTCTAAACCAGGACCTGGAAGCTGGGCGGCATGGCGACACATGGCTGATTGGTAAGTATAAATGCCTCTGCACATGAATGCATGTCAGACACTGAGTAATGTGAAAACCCCACTAATGATAGCCATTATCACCTCCCCAGGGGACAGTGCCTACCCTCTGAGCACCTACATGATGACGCCAATTCGGAACCCCAACACACCACCCGAGGTAAGATGCAACACAGCCCATATTGAAACCCGGGGCATAGTGGAGCGCACATTCGGAGTGCTCAAGTCACGCTTTCGCTCCCTTGACCGCTCTGGTGGGCAGCTGCTATATGCGCCCCCACTAGTGTGCAGGATCATAGTGGCAGCATGTGTCCTGTACAATGTTGCAACTACGCTGGGGCGTGCCGGTGGACATGGTGGTGCCCCCACATCCCCAACCACATGCACGGCTGCTGCGCATGGGAGGTAAAAGGGCACGTGGTGAGGTAGCCCGTACCCAGCTTGTGGCAAATTACTTCACCTAAAATCCCACCCCTGCGGAGTGCACACAGCCCTGGCACATACCAGCTGACAATCAATGATGATGACAAAAGGGACAGTCAACTGTCACAACCATACCAGCCTGAGATTGTTCACCTGGAAGTGTTACATTGTGTGCATCCCTAGCTACTTAAAGACACCCAGTGCTGTGTGACAAAAAGACACACATTCATGCAGCATGAATGAATACCCCCTTGCAAAATACCACATCAAAATAGTGCCATGTCACCCAACCCCTCCCCATCTCAGCTACCCAACACACCATGGCATGGCATGCAATGTGAAAGCAACCAAATGAATGCACAAAACATGACACAAGTGTCTCAAAGTGCACTGTCCCTAATGGAAACAGGCCACAGACAATATGCTCTCAGTAATCAATAAGAAACAGCACACATGAATAAATACTTACCAGCAACACAAAACATCAGTACAGGATGAAACTGTGGCAATATATGACAATAAAAAATTAAAGTACTGCAAGTGTCACAACCTGACTAAGGCAGCACATCGACCCCTTCCAACTGCAGAGTGTTGCTGTCAGGCAAATGTGTCAGTGTACTGCATACAACATGAACTGCATTTGCAAAGGAGATGGGCTTGTTAAGACATGAAGAAGCTACATGTATATAAGGATAAAGACATGGATGCACAAGCAAATATCAATCTACCATGCAGTGGAGAATTGAACATCAATCCCCACTAGGGATGTACACACAGTTTTGACTACAAACTGGCCACACAACTCATGTGTGTGTCAGAAACCCAAGCATTTAACCCAAAGACAGGACAAGCCTGCATGTGCCCAGCTGGACTTCACAGTGGATGCCTACGGGAGCCACACAAAGCAACACACTGTAAAAAAGAAATAATCAAAAATGGCCATGTGTGGACTGGGGGGGGAGGCCACCCAGGAGGGACGAGGTACAGGGTACACCCCAACACCTACATGCATGGATGTTGAGAGAAAAAAAATCCTCCATGGGCTCATGGCCTGCACGGCTACGCTACAGTGGGAGAACTGTTGTAGCTGTCATCACCCTCTGCTGCTACATCAGGAGGTGGTCGTGATATGGGAGGCAGACCACGCAAAACCCTGGTATGGGCCTCCATGGCAGCAAGCATGCGGGTATGGAAGGTTTGGTTCTGGAGGATAATGGTGCACAGTCTCCAGTCCAGCCCGTCGGTCCCTGTTGGACGCCAACATGTCCTCCCTGTGTGAGTGGCAAACAGAGTCTGTTGCCTGCTGCTGAAGCTCCATCTGCCTTTCAGGGGGAGAATGGAAATGGCCACCCTGTCCATTGCCTGAGTCATCATTTCACACAATGCCCCCTGTTGTGCTGCTATACTGTACATGGAGTTCTCCCACACAGTATTGCCTGGTGGCGCACGGCCACCGCGTTGGCGGGCACCACACCTGTTTGGGACAAAGCAATGTGCACCTTGCTGTGCTGGAACTGCCTGAGGCTGCAGGAATGCATTCCCACTTTGATCTGCTGGCCCAGAAACAGGAGCAAATATTGTGGAGTGTGACCCTGCATCCGTCACCGCCACAGGCGGACTTTCCAACACTGAAATCCCCATAGAGGGGCCACCCCCAGAGCAGGTGGGTTGGACAGAACAGCATCCCTGCCAGAAACACTCACCTGCAATGGCGCATATGTCTCAATGTCCGATTCAGCACCTGATTCATAGAGGTCACCGGAGGTGTACCCAGAGACACCCGTGGACAGCATGGTCTGTAGGAGAAATGGGTTTTCACCCACCACCACCCCACGTCCTCGACTGGTGGCCGGTTGTGGCTGTGATTCCTCCTGGGTCTGCACCATCTCCTCCTCCTCAACAGCATCAAGTGCCTCATCACCTGCAAAAACATGAAAGATAACAAATGGAAACAGGCATGAGCACCATAGCACACACACATAGGCCTGACGAGGCAGAGATCCAGTACATAAATGACACATGTCCCACATGACAATAACCCTGGCATGCATGCAGTGTAAATGAGTTGGAAGGGGAGGTAAAAAGCAGACACTGAGGACTCCAAGATGGAAAAGCAACACATGGGCTGCATGCTAGATAGCACTGGCATCACACATTAGCCTGTGAGTGGCATGTCCAATACACATACATGACAAATACCAGCACACAGATGGCACGTAGCATAGCCATGGTACATTTGACAAGTACAGCCATATGGTAGGAAATAAGTACTGTCACACATCCATGTGAGATGGACATCATGAGATAAAACATGCAAAATAGTGTGACAAAACACGCATGTGCCACACGCTGCAACATATCCAGTATTCACTGATGCAGTGATGGCAGGCACATGGATACATCAATGGTTGGTCACTTCAACATGACAGAAGACAACAGTCATGTTGAACATTCAAACAGGGCCCAAAAACGATTGTGTGCAGGCCATGTGTAGGTGCACATTACTCAATCAGCCTGAATGGTGAAATCATTCCCATAACAAGGTAAGAAATGTGGGCCATTTTGGGGTGTAACGTATGACAATGTTTCAAGATCTAGTAGGTCTCCCACACCTCGGATCTGATCCTCTGTGATGAAGCCTCCAGCGACAGACTCATGTTCAGTGAGTTGGTCATCCTCTGGTGGAGACCCACCGCCAGTCACCAGAGTAGAGGCATGATTGGAAACCAGCTTGTTCTTTGCTCTGCGTTTCAGGTCATTCCACCGCTTAGAGAAATCATCAGCTGTGCACTTCACAAATCCAAGGGAACTAATGCGGTCCGCGATGGTCTACCAGTGGGCCCTACGTTGAGCAGCCGTAGTCTTGCAACCTGCAGTAACCACCATTTCGTGGCTATGTTCCAACACATAGGCCACAAGTGCATCTAGTTCGGCGTCATTGAAACTAGGCTTCCTTGACGTGCCGGAGTGTGTAGCCGTGTCTGGGGTCCCAGCCTGTACTGCAAGAGCACCCTTCTTCTTCTTGGAAGGTGGTGCGGACCCTGAGTGGCTTACGTCGATCTGGTTGGTAGGGGCAGGAGTGCAGGTGGACTGGGCACTGGAAGTTTCCAAAGGCACAATGACCAAAGGTCTCACTGCAGGCATTGGCTGCAGGGTGATGTTGCCAGGACCAACCTCGGTGTGATGGACTTGGACCGACACTGTCCCGGCTGGGAGACTCGGAGCTGGGGTGGATTGAGCTGCAGCTGCCCCTGCAGCCACCTCACCCTGGCTACTTGGGGCAGCAGATGACATTGCTGCCCTAGATCCACGTGGCCTGGTGACAGCAACTTTCACCGCCACACGTGGCTTAGACTGGGTGACACGGAAGTCAGCCTGGGAGTCATCCTGTGCCGGTTCTGTTGACAATATGGGCCGGTTTAACAAGGGCTGAGCTGGGATTGTGTCAGCTACATTTCCCTGAACCAATGGGGGGGAATAGGTGTCCCTGATTGGTCCTCCACACACTGGCCTCTTGGGCCACCCTGCACATCCTGGCCACGTCCCCTACCGTGCCCACCTCTTTGACCTCAGCCACCTTTGCCTCCCTTACTGCTTGGTTGCCTCCCAACCATGGCACTGATGTTGTTGTGTGTATGGGAGTTGCAGTAAACAATTGGGGTAGGGTACTAGATGGAATTCGTACCCTAGTGCTCTAGCAAGGCCGTCTGTGACCACTGGGGGAAGATGACGGGTCATGCAATGCACAGGTACCCCGAAAACAATATTTAACGTGCACTCAACCCCTGGTAGACCACGTGCGTGGAAAAATGACCCTGCAGTATGCTGTGGCACCCAGAAACACAAAAACAAGCGTACGCATGATACACACAGCCTAAAATGACCTCTAAAGGGGTACGCAAAACACGGAGGCACCCACAGTTGGAATATACGTGCGTGACTCACCGTCTGTCTGGAAAAAGAATGTGAAAAAGACATGCGTGTGCACGTTGGCAACACCCCCGCTAAAAGAAGAATTGAACGCTGTCTGAGTAAACAGGGAGTACGAACTGGAACCGTTGTGAAGTAATCGCGTGTGAACCGACAAGAAGTACAAGAATCACACGCTCGCTATCCACAAAAAGCACGTACAAGAAAATGGCATCCTACGTGTACCTTCTGAGGCAGCCCGCACGTGCAATGTCACTTACGCGTGTACGCGCTAAGGCCCTTTCCTCCAATTGCACGCAGTGACACCCGGATGTGCAGTTTTTGCACGTGTACAATCAACATGCACCCGTGTTGAGGGAAACACCCTTGCGTGTCATGTCACAGACGCGCTTACGCGCTAAAGACCTTTCCTCGAATTACACGCTGACGTGCAGATTTTTCACGTGCCAAATCATTCCATATCAAGCTGGCCACGTGACACACGGAAGACCACGCTCCTGCCCAAAAGGCCATTTACCTGCCCCCCAGAGCCCCAAGCACGATCCCACCTGCCATCTGCTGCTGCCTGCCTGCCTGCTGCCCACGTGAGCCATCTGCAGGGGTCCAGTTGCTGTGTCCACCCCTGCTGGAACAGAAGACTCCCGACTGGGATACCATCGCTCCACAGCCCAGCCCCAGGACCCAGTTGCCAACCCACACCTGCCTCGGGGGTCGCCATGTTGGGGCAAACACCATTCGAGACCACTGGGCTACCAGCTTCACCTATAAGGAAGTTGGTATCCTGGTGGAGCAAGTTCTGGGACATTATGATGCCCTCTTCACACCATTGCGCGCCGACAAGGAAGGATGGGAGAGGATCTGGGAGGACATAGCGGTTGCCATCAACGGGGAGGGGGTGGTAACCTGCGACATCAAGCACGTCCGGAAGCGCTTGGAGGACTTCAGGTCCAGGACCCTCAACAAGGCCCAGCGCCTCTTGAAGGCAGAGAATGCAGAGGGGTGCCTGGTCAGCCTGAGCAACATCCAGATGAGGGTCCTGGAGCGCATAAGCCCAGCACTCCATGTCCAGATCCTTGAGAGGCAGACCCGTCTGGAGTTGAGCAGTAAGTGGCCATGCATTGCTGTGTGAAACAGGGTATGTTGCAGTGTGCTCGTAGTGAGCTACTTGCCTGAATGTGTGACATTGGCCATGTATGGATGTGTGTGTGCAGGGACATCATGGTAATGCATGTGAGACCAGTCATGCATGAACCACCTGGATGGTGCATGCGTTCCAATGCGAGATGGTGAGCAGCATGCGGAATGCACACATGAATGCATACATGTCTCTGTTCTTGGACATGGATGGGGTGTGAAAGATGAGTGCTGCTCTTATGAATTTGTATGGTGTACATGTCTGTGTGTCTGAGTAGCGTGTTTGTGATGCCATGGATGCATGACACATGTCCGTGATGATGTGTTGATTCACTTATGCAGTCTAGTCATCCTTGTATCCACTGTGTCTGTGGTGTACGAGCCCTGATGCATGACCCTTCGGTGATGTGTGTGCATGGGATCAGTATGAGCCATGATGCATGTGAGTTTGAAGCAAACATTTCTGTCAATAGAAGCCCTTATACATGGATGCTGATGTTGATTGCATGCGCCGTCCCTGTTTCTGCATGTGTGTTGCCTGCATTGACCCATGTGTTGTGGAGGGACAGGATGGAAGTGACGTTTGATAGTGCCACTAATGAGTTATTGCTTCCTGTCTAGGGGACTTTTGTACAGTACCCTGATGCTTGTGTTCTATGTCTCCTTCTACGCATCGTTGAGTGAAGAAGAGGGCGGAGACGGCACTGTGGAGCAAAGTGGCGGGGATGCCTCCACTGGGCAGCGACGCAAGGCCCAGCCACCTTCCCAGGAATTGCCATCATCTGGGAGCGAGGGGACTGGTGTCGCGTCTGCCACTACAGCTGTAGCAGAAGGGCCGGGTGAGCCCCCAGAGGGGCTTGCGATGGTGGAAGATGGTGTGGAGACATAAAGGTTGGTGGTCTCCACAGAGGAGGAGGAGGCCGCTATTGAGCTGCACATGGGGCCTGGTGGGGGTAGTACCATTGGTGCAAGTGGTGCAGTGCAGGGCCAGGTGCAGGAGGCAGCACAGGTCACCGTGGAGGGGCCTGTGCATGTCACTGTCCCTGACCCTGTGACTGCACCACCATGCACCAGCAGGGACGCTCTGTCCCAGGCCCGTCCGCAGGTAGGGGGGAGGCCCACGTCATCTGGCACTCCACTACCTGTGGACGAGGAGACCCATGACCGTATGGGGTCTGTCCTGATTGGTGTCGCGTTGGGCATGCATGTCATTTGTGATGACGTGAGTGCTTCCTGGGGGGACCACGCACGCCATCACAAAGAGCTGCGTGGCAACGTGGCAAAGTTGGGACGGGCCCTGGTTGGAGGGTTCCACCATGCATCGAGCACTCTGGCGGCCCTCTCCTCCTCTGTGGAGACTATGCACCAGTCATTCTCCCTGCCGTCTTCCGGCCCAGATTCCACCAGGGCCCCCTGTGGACCTAGCCCAACCAACACATCCAGCTTGGTGAAGATCACATCCCTGCCACAGTCGGGAGTCGGAGGTCCAGCAGGGGTGGACACCCCACCAACTGGAAACCAGCAGATGGAGGATGTGCTGGCATCCTAGGGCAGGGCACATGGACAGCAGCAGAAGGCTCAAGGTGGGAGCGATGATGGCTCGGGGCCATCTACATCAGAGGGGCAGGCATCGGCCAGAGGGCAGGAGGACCCTGTAATGGGAGTGTCTTCCATGTGGCAGCGGTTGGGCCAGCGGATAGATGCGGAGCGGCGGCGGGCGGAAGATGCACGGCTCACCATGGTCAGGATGGAGTTCTTCATGCGCAGGGCGTTGAGGCGGGCTGAGTGCCTCGAGGCAACTCACAGGGAGTTGGAATAGGCCATGACTGCATCCCTCGGGGCCAGGGCAGAGGACCGCCTCCGGGACATTGACATGCAGTTCAATGATGCCCTGGCCCGGGACATCACAGAGTGAGCCGTAGGACTTGCCATCCGCCATTGTATATAGTTAGTTAGTGTTAGGTTTCCTTTCTGTTTTTATTTCTGTTGGGGCGCTTGGACAATGCCCCACCTTTTTGTATATAGTTATTCATTAGGTAGTGTTTTTTGTAGGTTTCATTTGACTGGTTGGGCTCATGGACCCTGGATTTGTACTTTGTGAATAGTTCTTCACTGGATTTGCCTTTTTATTTTTGATTTTTCCATGGAGCAATGGTTTTATCTTCTTTTTTCACTTTGCATTTGTTTTGCCGGACTGACACTTTGGACACATGCTTTTGGATTGATTTGGATTCTGCTTTCCTATATTTTTATTGTTTTATTTTGGACATGCAGCTTTTTATTCATTATTTGCATTCTTGTGTGTTTCATTTTATTGCCTTGCGTTTGTGTTTAATACATTTTTATTTCCTACTTCAATGTGTGGTATTCTCTTTGGTTTCATGCATGTCACAATGTGTGTTTTCTCAATCACATGCACCCATTGTGTGGGTGTGAGGGAAACATGTTGATGTGCATACTTGCCATTTGGGATGTATCATGTGATGGGGATTTCATTGTGGGGTGGATGTAATACCTGGTTGTGTGTTTGTACTGGGGTGGCGTGGGGTGTGATTTGGGTGGCCATAAGGCCCATGATTGTGGATCGTCATGAGGTGTTGGGGGGGACATGAGTCGGGCCCTGCTGGCAGGTGCCAGTCACTGCTGGGTGGATGAATGGGTAGGGGGACATGAGTCGGGGCCTGCTGGCAGGTGCCTGTCACTGCTATGGGTGAGTGGGTGGGGGGGCATGACTCAGGGCCTGCTGGCAGGTGCTTGTCACTGCTGGGTGGGTGGGTGGGTGTGTGAGTGCATGAGGGACATGAGTCGGGCCTGCTGGCAGGTGCCTGTCACTACTGGGTGGGTGGGTAAATGGGTGGGGAGACATGAGTCGGGGTCTGCTGGCAGGTGCCTGTCACTGCTGGGTGGGTGAGTGGGTGGGGGGACATGAGTCGGGGCCTGCTGGCAGGTACCTGTCACTGCTGGGTGGGTGAGTGGGTGGGGGGACATGAGTCGGGGCCTGATGGCAGGTGTCTGTCACTGCTGGGTGGGTGGGGGGACATGAGTCAGGACCTGCTGGCAGGTGCCTGTCACTGCTTTGAGTGGGTGGGGGACATGAGTCGGGGCCTGCTGGCAGGTGCCTGTCACTGCTTGAGTGGGTGGGGGGACATGAGTCGGGGCCTGCTGGCAGGTGCCTGTCACTGTTGGGTGGGTGCAGGTGCAGGGGGACATGTGTCGGTGCTCACTTGTGCATGGTGACATGTGGGGTGGCTGGGGGGCATGGCCAGGGTGGATGGGCTGCATGCAGGGCATGGCCTGGGGTGAAGGGTAGTATCCTGTGTTGTGGGCTGCCTGCAGGGCCTGGGGAGGGGGAGAGGGCACACCTGTGAGGACACACACTGCCAATTCGCGTTGGGGCACACCAGGAGTACACGTACTCCTCCTGTGGTAGCGAAAACATGTGTGATTCTCCCCGTGCACCCCTCGGAATACACGTACCCCACTCCCCAAGGCCTATCGCGTGTGATTCTCCACGCGCACCCCTCGGAATACACGTACCCCGCTAGCCCAAGCCCTATCGCGTGTGATTCTCCCTGTGCACCCCTCGGAATACACGTACCCCGCTCTCCAAGGCCTATCACGTGTGATTCTTCCTGCGCACCTCTCGGAATACATGTACCCCGCTAGCCCAAGCCCTATCGCGTGTGATTCTCCCCGCGCACCCCTCAGAATACACGTACCCCGCTCTCCAAGGCCTATCGCGTGTGATTCTTCCTGCGCACCCCTGAAATACATGTACCCTTCTCGCATAAGGCCTATTGCGTGTGATTCTCCCTGCGCACCACTCAGAATACACGTGCCCCGCTCGCACAAGGTCTATCGCGTGTGATTCTCCCCGTGCACCCCTCGGAATACACGTACCCCACTCCCCAAGGCCTATCGCGTGTGATTCTCCCCGCGCACCCCTCGGAATACACGTAGCCCGCTCCCCAAGGACTATCGCGTGTGCTTCTCCCTGCGCACCCCTCGGAATACACGTACCCCGCTCCCCAAGGCCTATCACGTGTGATTCTCCCCGCGCCCCCCTCGGAATACACGTACCCTGCTAGCCCAAGCCCTATCGCATGTGTTACTTCACACGCAGCCCCGAAATACACGTGCCCCGCTAGCACAAGGCCTATCGTGTGTGATTCTCCCCGCGCACCCCTCGGAATATACATACTCCCCTCCCCAAGGCCTATCACGTGTGATTCTCCCCGCGCACCCCTCAGAATACACGTACCCCGCTGCCCAAGGCCTATCGCGTGTGATTCTCCCCGCGCACCCCTCGGAATACACGTACCCCGCTCCCCAAGGCCTATCGCGTGTGATTCTCCCCGCGCCCCCTTCGGAATACACGTACCCCGTTAGCCCAAGCCCTATCACGTGTGTTACTTCACGCACACCCCTGAAATACACATACCCCACTAGCACAAGGCCTATCGTGTGTGATTCTCCCCGCGCACCCCTCGGAATACACGTACCCCGCTCCCCAATGCCTTTTGCGTGTGATTGTCCCAGCGCACCCCTCGGAATACATGTACCCTGCTAGCCCAAGCCCTTTTGTGTGTAATACTTCACGCGCACTCTCGAAATACACGTACCCCGCTCGCACAAGGCTTATCGCGTGTGATTCTCCCTGCGCACCCCTCGGAATACACGTACCCCGCTCACACAAGGCCTTTTGCGTGTGATTCTCCCTGCGCACCCCTCGGAATACACGTACCCTGCTAGCCCAAGCCCTATCGCGTGTGATACTTCATGCGCACCCCTGGAATACATGTACCCCGCTTGCACAAGGCCTACCACATTTGATTCTCCCTGCGCACCCCTCTGAATATACGTACCCCTCTCCCCAATGCCTTTTGCATGTGATTCTCCCCGTTCACCCCCGAAATACACATACCCCGCTCGCACAAGGCCTATCGCGTGTGATTCTCCCTGCGCACCCCTCGGAATACACGTTCCCTGCTTGCACAAGGCCTTTCGTGTGTGATTCTCCCTGCGCACCCCTCGGAATACATGTACCCCACTCCCCAAGGCCTATCGCGTGTGATTCTCCCTGTGCACCCCTCGGAATACACGTACCCCGCTAGCCCAAGCCCTATCACGTGTGTTACTTCACGCACACCCCCGAAATACAGATTCCCCAGTAGCACAAGGCCTATTGTGTGTGATTCTCCCCGCGCACCCCTCGGAATACACGTACCCCGCTCCCCAATGCCTTTCGCGTGTGATTGTCCCCGCGCACCCCTCGGAATACATGTACCCTGCTAGCCAAAGCCCTTTTGCGTGTGATACTTCACGCACACTCTCGAAATACACGTACCCCGCTTGCACAAGGCCTATCGCATGTGATTCTCCCTGCGCACCCCTCGGAATACATGTGCCCCGCTCACACAAGGCCTTTTGCATGTGATTTTCCCTGCGCACCCCTCGGAATACACGTACCCTGCTAGCCCAAGCCCTATCGCGTGTGATACTTCATGCGCACCCCTGGAATACATGTACCCCGCTTGCACAAGGCCTATCACGTTTGATTCTCCCTGCGCGCCCCTCTGAATATACGTACCCCGCTCCCCAATGCCTTTTGCATGTGATTCTCCCCGTGCACCCCCGAAATACACATACCCCGCTCGCACAAGGCCTATCGCGTGTGATTCTCCCTGCGCACCCCTCGGAATACACATGCCCCGCTCGTACAAGGCCTATCGCGTGTGATTCTCCCTGCGCACCCCTCGGAATACACGTACCCCACTCCCTAAGGCCTATCGCGTGTGATTCTCCCTGCGCACCCCTCGGAATACAAGTGCCCCGCTCCCCAAGGCCTATCGCGTGTGATTCTCCCCACGCACCCCTCGGAATACATGTACCCCGCTAGCCCGAGCCCTATCGCGTGTGTTACTACACGCGCACCCCCGAAATTCACGTACCCCGCTAGCACAAGGCCTATCGCGTGTGATTCTCCCCGTGCACCCCTCGGAATACACGTACCCCGCTCCCCAAGGCCTATCGCGTGTGATTCTCCCTGCGCACCCCTCAGAATACATGTACCCCGCTAGCCCAAGCCCTATCGCGTGTGTTACTTCACGCGCACCCCCGAAATACAGGTACCCCGCTAGCACAAGGCCTATCGCGTGTGATTCTCCCCGCGCACCCCTTGGAATACACATACCCCACTCCCCAAGGCCTATCGCGTGTGATTCTCCCCACGCACCTCCGAAATACACGTACTCCGCTCGCCCAATGCCTATCGCGTGTGAAACTTTCTGCACACCCCCCAAATGCACTGTCCCGGCACTGTGAACTGGTGAAGGGTTAGCGCTGCATTGGGGATTTCAATGCCTTATCCTTGCGCAAGGGGCGTTCTTCGGGTGTAAATGGCACTGCGGGATGTTCTGCGCCAGCGCTCAAAATGGCTTTGATATTCCAAGAATATGCGGTGCACCAGAATGCTGTTTAGCGCACACGGCTGGCGCACGCTGGCGCATGCTAGCTCTCTGCGCTTCTCGCGTGCGCTGCCTCTGTCCTGAAATCTATGAATTACCCTGTCAGTAGTAGTAGTAGTAGTTTATTGATACACATATAGCAACAAGGCTTTATATAACATTTAACAGGAAAGTCAAATATAAAATTTATACATCATAAAATTTCAACAAGATGACTCAAAACTAATACAAGACACTTAAAAATGTCAACAACATTCAAATAAAACCGGACAATAAAATATATTAGGTTTGGGTTATTTCCTTGCATAAAAGCCAACCATAAGGAAGGTATATCATTTAAAATGACTGAATTATTGTAGGCTTTAAAATATTTCATTCGGAGATTTATCAATCATTCACATTCAATAATTATATGAAACATTGTTTAATTAACTAAAGTGCCACAAAGACGACAATAAGTGTGTTGGTACAACGAGTAATTACTCCAATGCTTGGGAGATAATACAACTGTAACATTAAATTTGATCAGCAGATAATTGCGAAAGATATAAGGACTAGGGTAAGCAGTTAAGTAAGATGGTTGATATACCCTAGATATTCTCTCATTACAATAGTCCTGAGTTGAGGCCATGCTTCCAATATGGACCATATTTGCTATATAAGCTACTTCACGTAGTTTCTTCTGAAGCCAAAGCTTCATATTGCCCAAAACATACTTATTGCAACACTCATGAAGCCATTTGTTATGGGTTTGTTTTAAAAATGCAATTGTTCCAATTGGAATTCTATCAGCGAGACCCAGATAGGCTTTCATATAGGGAATGATAATCGTATCTGTTTGCACAGTAAGTAAGCGTTCAAAAAATAATACGCATTGCGCAATATAGATGGTCCAAATGCCTTTAATGTTGAATTTGAGATAAATGTATTCAATACTAACACATTGAGGAAGACGAAAAAGCTTTCGCAATAGTTTTGCTTCAAAAATGACAAGCTCCTTCCTATATTTATGGCCCCAAATCGCTATTGCATAAGATAATATTGCTGAGATCGTAGCATTATAAAAGGACAATACAGCTGAAACACAGTAGCCATTATTGCGGCCGATAAATGCACTTAGGGTATGAACCGATAAGAAACATTTCCATTTGACATCTGTCCAATGGAGCTCCCATTTCAATTTGTCATCAAGCATAAGGCCCAAATATTTATATGACGGCACTTGATCAATCGGATTAGAGGAAAGAGTCCAAGTATGTCTTTTGGGTTGGGGTTTTTGAGAGAAAACCATTATTTTACTTTTGGCTATGTTGATCGCTAAGCCATTAGCTGCTGAGTAAGAAGCAAGAGCATTCAACATCAGTTGCAATCCCGCAGGGGTATAATCTAATAATACAAGGTCATCCGCGTAAGCAAGCCAACCCAAGGAGACATTACCATTTCTTACCAGATTTGCTGCATGTATGGTGAATGCTTCGCACATGTCAGCTAAATAAAGATTGAATAAGATGGCTGTGATCATACATCCCTGCTTTACCCCAGAGGAGGTAGATATGGATTTTGATAATTTACCAAGTGCATTGAGGCGTACGCAAACTGTAGTGTCAGCGTGGAGCAGCATTTGTTTGTTTTTGTTTTATTCGTATTTATATAGCGCACAACAGCCCAAGGACATCGTGGCACTTGTTACAGTACATAGCTTAGTTACTCAGTTACATGGTCATTAGCAATATATATACAGGTTGCAATATAGTTACATAGTCATTAGCAGTATATATACAGGTTACAATATAGTTATATTACATTTGTGTTTTATTACAGTATACATGGCAGAAGTGGAGGAGGCAGTCCTCCACTTGCTAGTTGAGGAGAGTGGCCTTGAGGTTGTTGCAGAAGACAGAGATGGAAGTTTCAGCTCTAAGGGTGGCAGGGAGTGAGTTCCAGAGTTTCGGTGCAATATAGGAGAAGCCTAGACCTCCCGCTGTGGCTCTCTTTATGCGTGGTATGTGTAGCTAGTTGGTGTACTGAGCTCTGGTGGGGCGAGTGGATATGGTCCTTGATATTGCTTCAGATAGGTGTGATGGAGCGGTTTTGTTGATGCACCTGTGAGTGCTGGTGAGGATTTTCAGAGTAATATGGTCTTTGAAGTGGAGCCACCGTGCCTCACGTCTGGCATGGGATATATGGTCTCTTCTAGGGATGCTCATGGCGGCTCTGACGGCATTGTTTTGTGTGGTTTGCAGTCTGTGAATGTTTTTGGCGGAGGTGCCAGCTACAAGGGCGTTGCAATAATCAAGTTTGGCTCCTATAGTTGCTCTAGCTATGGCCAAGCGGTTGGGGGTGGATAAGTAGGGTTTAATGGCATTGATGAGTTTGGTGCTGAACGCTGATGCAGAGGCTATGGCGCTGACTTGTTTGTTCATCGATAGATTTGCATCAATGTGAACACCTAGAGTCTTGACAGAAGATGATGCGGAGATGGTTGAGTTGTCTATGTTAAAGTTGTTGTATTGGGGGCTTAGTTTCGATAATGTGTTTGTCTGGCCCAGGATGAGAATTTCCGTTAAGACAGAGGCCATTGATTGCCATCCAAGCTTGGATAGTGGCATAGATGTTGTGAAGGGCTGTGGCGTCTTGGTGATAGAGTCCAGATAGGGGTAAAAGTACTTGAGTGTCGTCTGCATAGTTTGCATATGCAACACCCATGGAGTCAAGTAGGTCGAAGAGGTTTTTTTGAAGAGGTTATAGAGGGTGGGGGCTGTACAAGATCCTTGGGGGACACCGCAGTTTATAGTGGTAGGATCTGCGTTAGCTGTGTCGGAGTAGACCTTCATGGCTCTTCAAGGAAGGAAGTGATCCAGGATGCTGCTTGATTAGAGAAATGGGCTGCAGGGGTGAGGTGGGTGGTGAGTGTTTGGTGATCTACCAGGTCAAAAGCAGCTGATAGACCGAGGAGGAGGAGCAAGGCAGGTTTGCCTTTGTCCATGATCTGTGAGATTTTATCTTTTAGGTCTAATAAGGCGGATTCTGTTCCATGCCCGACACAGAAGCCAGATTGTCTTTTGCCTAGTATGGAGTTAGTTTCTATGTATGATTGGATCGGGATGTGAGCTGCTTTGTCCAGGATTTTTAGGAGGAACGGGACTGTCGTTATCGGTCTGTAGTTGTTGGGTTGCTCTGGGTCAAGTGTGGCCTTTTTTAGAAGTGGCCGCACCCAGGCTTCCTTGAGATTGTTTGGGACAGTTCCTGTTTGGAAAGATGCGTTAATGAAGGCAGTAATCAGGGGTGCTAGTTCATTGGCGCATTCCTTGATGATTTTGGGAGGGCAAATGTCTGCTTTGCAGAGGGATGGTTTGAGGTTTGATGAGATTAAGGACCTCAGGTTCAGTGATGTTTCTGAAGGAGAACTGAGCGTGATTGAGATTACTACGCTTGTCTTGTGTAGGGCGGTTGGTTTTTTGGTTTGGGAGGGCTTTGCAGTGGTTTTGGATTTTGTTCTGGAGGAGTTTTATTTTGTTGAGCATGGCAAACTGAATGCTGGCACACCAGGCTTTGTCTTTAGTTATCTCGTCAGCGGTAGCCGGAGGAGTGACTAATTCATTAAAGATTGTGAATACTTCTTTAGCTTGGGAGTTGGCCTTTGAGATCCTATCATTGAAGGAGTTGGATTTTGCTGCTAAAATGGCTTTTTTATATTGGAGGGCTATTTGTTTGAAGAGGCTCTTATTTAGATCACTCGGATCCGTTTGCCAGTTTTTAAGCGACTGGCGCTTTTGAGCTCGGAGGGTTTGGAGTTCTTCCGAGAACCAAGAGTTGCAGTGAAATGATTTTTTTCCTTCTTGCTTTCAAGTGGGGCTATAGAGTTTATGGCATTGGTGAGAGTATGATTGAAGATAGCTGATAGTATATTTGGGTCCTGAGAGAAAGGTGGTGCTAGGCAGGGGCTTTTAAGGTGGGGACGCAAGTTGTCTGCGTTGAGTTTTTTAGAATTTCTTATTGTGGCAGGTGGTGCGTGGGTGAGAGTCTTAGGTTTAGGGTTAGTGGGGATGAGGAATTCGATGCATGTGTGGTCTGTCCAAGGAAGGGCGGTGTTTGAGGTAATGTTGGATGCACAGTTGTGATCCATGACCCAGTCAAGGGTGCAGCCTTTGGAGTGAGTTGGGTTGAGGACTCTTTGGGAGAAACATAAGTCTGCGAGTTCTTTAGCTAGGGTTGCGGCAGATTTATCCTTAGGATCATTGTATCCTAAATTTAAGTCTCCTAATAGAAGGATTTTGGAGGACTTTTTAATGTTGTTGCTGAGTCGAGGGGAGAGGTGCTCTTGGAAGTCAGCTGGGAGTCCGAGCTTGGCTGATAGGATATCAGCATTACCACCCCATGTACTATGGGCTGCTAATCTGATGGATAGTGAGTCTTTGTGGATAAGGGCCACTCCTCCTCCAATCGTATCACATCTATCTTGCCTAAGGATGGTGTAGCCTGTGGGTAGGGCTAGTGCGATGGCTGGGCAGGAGGCATCATTGTGCCAGGATTTGGCGATGCAAAGTAAATCCAGATTAAGTGTGGAGAGTAGATCATTTAACTCGAGGGCATGTGCAGGTAAGCAGCGTACATTCAGTAGTGCACATTTAAGAGGTGGGTGTTGTGTGCCTTTGATGTTTTTGTTTGTACTAGTATGGGGTGAAGTGTGCTTGTTGTGGTGTGTGGTAGTGAGGAGCTTAGTGTGAGGTAGTGTAGAGGCATGTTGGGGTGGTGGGGGGAGAGGGGCAGTGCCTATGCTCATCTTAGTATGGGGTAGTGGTGCAGTACGGGTGCCTAATCTGGTGTTGCTAGTCGTGATCGTGGAGAGTGGCTGTGTGTGTGTGTGTGTGTGTGTGTGTGTGTGTGTGCAGCTGGTGTGTGCTGCTGGTATGTGACAGAAATGACAGGGGGATTGTGCGACTAGTGCTAGGTAGTTCAGAGGCAGGGCATAATAGGTAGCAGGTCATCAAAATACAATGCCTAAATTCGATTTTCTAAGTGGGGCAGGCAGAGGCTAAATGGTGGCAGGGCATAATAGGTAGCAGTTCAACAAAATACAATGCCTAAATTCGACTTTCTAAGTGGGGCAGGCAGAGGCTAAATGGTGGCAGGGCATAATAGGTAGCAGTTGGCTGCAGAAGAGGATACAGCACATGCGATAAGCAATACTGGTAAATGCGCTAAATAGTATAGTGAGATATTATATATCAACAATAGACCAGGTGATAGCAAGCAATTGTCCAAAGTCTGTATACCTGACATGTCCCAATACAATGGTCATGATGCGAGGTCCTTCAAAAAATTCATGGGCCAAGACCTGGGCACACAGGGGCAAATAGTATCGCCTTTCAAGTTTCAATCAAAATCACGAGTTCATGGTGGGTGTATAAAACAATTTACTTTAATTGTTTACTGTGCAGAGCCTTTAGCCGCTCTTTTCTTTGCAGAGCCTCCTCCTGCAGGCGCCCGACCTCCATCTTCAGATGCTGTTACCACGCATGCAAGCAACCAGTATGTGTTCTTAATCCAAAACCGACGTTAACATTAGCACACAAAGTAAACCAGGGGGAATCCCCCAGCTGTCTAATTTACGCCATAGCCGATTCCTGCCAATGGTATAAAATGCGGCAGAAAAATCAATAAATGCACAATATACATTTAGACTGCAGCGTAGCCAAGAGTGTTCTATGGCCGAGCTCAATATTAACAATTTGTGGGAAGTGCTGGATTTATTTCTGAAGCCTATTTTGTTTGTAGGCAAGATCTTATTATTGGTAACCCAGGTGTTTAGTTCTTGAAGTAGGACTTTAGTAAACATTTTTGAGGTTGTATCAAGCATCGCCAACATGCGGAAGTTGGAAGGATCATTCCATGCGCCTTTCTTGTGGACTGTCAGTATGTTACTTGATTTCCATGATGGTGGTAGTATACCATGTAAACCAATATGGGTAATAGTATCTGTAAAGCTGCTCCCCATAATGGTGGAACACTCTTGATTACTGAATTGCTAATACCATCAGGGCCAGCCTCACGTGAGGATTTCAACCTCTCAATAATATCAATTATGTCGAGAACGGAAGCTTTACATACCCAGGCTACATTCGGGATAGTAAGTAAAGGATCAGCAGCTTCAGGACGACCTAGAGTGGATTTAATGTATTTCACCCATGTTTCTTCATTGATACAGTTCGGGGTGAGGTCTCTTTGTTTATTCTTCGCAAGCAATTGCCATATGCCATTGCCGTTTCCCATTAGTGCAAGGTTAGCTATCTTACGCCACAATTGCAATTCCAGTTCTTTTTTCTGGGTTTTTAGCCATCTTTCATACGTGCGCTTGAGTGCTCGAATCTGAGACAAAACAATAGGCTCAGGTAACATACGATCCCGATGGTCAGCGATGATTTTGATTTCCTGACGCAATTTTCGTTTCGCAGCTTCAATCATTTTGATCATTGGCATTTTGTCGTTGCCAATTCTCTTTTAGCACAAAATACGATGTTTTCCATAATTTAGTTTGCCCATTCATGTCATTGACCGGGGGAGATTGTACTGCATGATTAAGGCCAATAAGAAGACAGAGGGGCAAATGGTCGCTTTCTTCATGACTTACCACTCCCATATCGACAATGAGATCTAAACTTAGTTGGTTAGTGAATATATAGTCTAATGTGGTCACAGACTGACCCTCAATTCTAGTTGGTGCCATTTTGGCATCACCGGGAGTCAGTCCATTTAAACGGACCATATTAAAGGGTAGAAGAGTTTTGCGCCATTTATTACCTTGGGTGTTGAATACTGGCTTAATAGGCTCTGAATTATGGGAGACATGGGTCAATTGGTGGGTTAGAGACAACTCACCAATTTTGGCGTTAAATCACCAAGCAACCATATTGGGAAACGCTGCGAATAGAGCAAGAGAATTTATATTTTGTGCTATTAATGACATTTTAGGTGGATCATATACATTAATAATAATGATTGTTATCTCTGCACACGAGACCTGAGCAATAAGGACATTTGGAGTAGATTGAGGCAGTTTCGTAATAGACCAGGGAGCCTGAACTGATATTAAGAGTCCTCCTTTAGGACGACCTAAGGGGCCTTTGGTTGCAACTTCATAGACCGTACTAAGATTATCAATTTGTAGTTCAGCCGTGAGCAAGTTCTCTTGAAGGGCAATAATAGAGAATATATCAATGTTACACAATAGTCCATCAGTGTCGATTATATGGGAGTGACCGCGAGTGTTCCATGAGTACAGAAATTCCATGATATCCTGACATATTTCTTGGAAACTTTTCTTTTGCATTTGTTTTTAGAAGTAAGGATTGGCAATAGGTTTATTAATATAGGCCATTTTATTTTGACAGGCTCCATTAAGACAGCATAATTGTTATTTGATGGTCGTAGCTTGCTCCCTTCATTAGATTTAGGTTTAGATAGGCGCTCAACCAACCCATTTGAAGTTCAATAAACACCCTTGAACTGTGACTGTCTTCACTGTTTGATACCATGCCTTCCCTACATGGACCACTGAGATCTAGTATGCACATGCCGTATGTTAGCATTTCTTACATGGAAGAAATCTAGAGCTTACGGTCGCTCCTGCACCATAGTAGGTATTAAACTGTGGAACAGCTTCCCACTGGATATTTAAAATAAGATTCTTTACTTAAATTTTGAAAAACAGGGAAAACCTTTTTGTTCTAATATAGCTGTCTGATTTCTCTAATATTCTCTCTGCATTGTAATGCATAATGGTTGAGCGATGAGAAACCCATTGAGTAGTAGTGCCAGCGGAAATAGACAAAAAATACAATTAAGGATAAGGATTGTTTAGTTTAGTTTAGTTTAGTTTAGCTTAGTTTGTTTATTTATAAAGCGTGTCCGAACCCTCAGGTAGCTGGGCGCATAATCATGTGCACAGCAGAGTTACATATTGTTACACAAACACCTTAATACACCAGTCAGAGCATACATTAGTCCAGGCTCTGAGTAGTTACATACAAGAATAAAGTATACAGAGAACAGGGTACAAGATAGTTACAGTGGAGAGTGAGGACGGGTTACAGGGTGGTCCTGAATCGGATAAAGCCAGGGTGAACATTACTACATGGTGGCGAACGGCGGCTGGCCGAACGTGTCATTGAGAGATTGGATGTTTAGGCTAGTAACCATGATTTCACCATGGCTCTGATTGGCCAGAATACGGCTTCCGATCTAATTGCAAGAGGCAGGGTATTCCAACATTATGCTGCGAGCACTGGGAAGCTTGAACCTCCTGCTGTTTTTAAGTTATAGTTGGGGATCATTAGTTGGTGCAGGTAAGGGGTTCTGGTGGGTCTAGTGGAGCAATGTCTAGCGCATTTGTCTGAGAGGTAGCGAGGGGCGGTGCGTGACAGGCACTTATGGGTGATGACCAGGGTTCTGAGCTTGATTCTGTCACGGATCGGGAGCCAGTGGACCTCTTTGCTGGCCGTGGATATGTGCGTCTTGCGTGGGAGGTTAAGGGCACATCTTAGTGCATTATTTTGCAGGATCTGGAGCCTGTTCAAGTTTGTTGTGGTAGTGCGTAGGTAGAGTGTGTTGCAATAGTCTAATTTAGACAATATCAACGCTCTTGATAAGGTGAGGCAACTAGAGGTGGAAAGAAAAGGCCTACAGGCATTGATCAATTTATTGGTGTAGGTGGTGGCTGAGATGGTGGAGTTTATTTGTTTTTTTAGTGACAAGATGGTGTCGAGGTACACACCTAGTGTTTTGACCTCTTTGGAGACTTTTATGATGTTGCCGTCAATGGTAAAGGATTGATACCTTTGGTCTAGTTTGTTGAGGCGAGCCTGGGAGCCTATGATGAGCCGTTCTGTCTTATCGTCGTTGAGGCAAAGACTGTGTGTGGCCATCCAGGCTTGGATTTCTAAGTAGATTTCATTAAGCTTTGCGACATCCTCTTCATAGCTGCCAGTGAGAGTGATGAGGACCTGGGTGTCGTCTGCATAATTAGTGTAGCTGACACCCAGATTGTCAAGACGGTCAAAGAGGAGCTTTGTGAAGATATTGTAAAGTCTGGCGGAAATGCAGGAGCCTTGGGGCACTCCACATGTGATTGGGATAGGGTCCGCAGACGCGGTGGGGGCGAAGACCCTAGTCGACCTGTCAAACAAAAATGACTGGATCCACTTAGTGGCATTCTGAGAGAATGCAGCAGCCGAGGAGAGGTGTTGAGTGAGGATCTGGTGGTCAACCAGATCGAAGGCAGCAGATAGATCCAACAAGAGCAAAATGGCCAGTTTGCCCTTATCTTTGGCATCATCCATTTGGATTTTTCGATCCAAGAGGGCAGTTTCAGTCCCGTGCCTTGGTCTAAAGCCGAATTGTCGCAGGCCGAGGAGGTTGTTGTTTTCCAAATGTTGTTGTATTTGGAGGTAGGCAACCCTGTCTAAGATTTTGAGGAGAAATGAGACTGTGGTGATGGGCCTGTAATTTGTGGGGACATTGGGGTCTAAGTTGGGTTTTTTGAGCAGGGGTAGGACCGATGCTTCTTTAAGGTTATTGGGGACCACTGAGTTTTTGAAGGAAACATTGATCAAGGAGGTGATGAGAGGGGCTAACTCATTAGCCCCGTCTTTGATGACGGAGGCGGGACAAATGTCACCTTTGCAGTTGGATGGTTTGAGACTGGCGATTATCTTGATTACTTCCTCTTCTGTGACTGGTGAGAAGTGGAAGGAAGGGCAATTAGGGGTGGTGTGGTTTATTATACTGATGGGATTCTGTTTGGAGGCAAGGTTGGCTTTTGTTGCTTCTATCTTAGTTTGTAGGATGGCAATTTTATTAGCGAGGGCCAGCTGGATATTATTGCACCAGGCCTTGTCTTTAATGCAGTCCTCTGAAGGAGGCAGTGGTGATTTGAGTTCCCTTAGTATAGAGAATAGTTCTTTGGTGCCAGATTTGGCGTTTTGTATTCTCATGTTATAGATCTCTTTTTTAGCATTTAAAATGGCGGATTTGTAGGTGGAGGCTGCTGAGGCGAACTTATCTTTAGTGGAAAGAGAAGGGGCTTTTCTCCAGCTAGTTTCTGCAGTTTTTTTGATATTGCGGAGAGCCTTTAATTCTGCTGAGAACCATTTGTTGGAGTGGGCAATGGGTTTGGCTTTTCGTTGTTTAAGAGGCGCTATCTGGTTGAGAGCTAGTTCTAGGGTATTGTTGTATAGGTCTACAATGGCTGATGGGTTGTCTTTTTGCGTAGGTAGATTAGTTTTACTGATAGGCACGAGAAGAGGTCTAAGGTTCTCTATAGTGATGTTGCGGTTATTTCTGGAGATTATTTGAGGTAACTTAGTGGGTAGTGTGGTAGATGGTATGGATCTGGGTAGAGAGAAGGTAATAAGGTGGTGGTCAGTCCAAGCACAAGGAGTGATGTCGGTCAGTGAGAGGTTGCAGTTGGGGTCTGCAAGCCAGTCCAAGGATCTTCCTTTTGTATGTGTAGGTTTATTAATGTGTTGGGTGAGGCCTAGATGAGTAATGGTGTCATTAATGGAGGTGGCCTGATTGTCATTGGGGTCATTAAGTCCCAAGTTGAAGTCGCCCATAATGATGATTTGAGATTTAGGTTTCAGGTTGGTAGTGAGTAAGAGAGAGATATCTTCTTCAAAGGTGGAGGGGGGTCCTGGAGGTCTGTATATAGTGTGGAGAAGGATAGTTTGGGTGTCAGATAATGGGAGTTTGACGGATAGGAGTTCGGCTGAAGGTAGGGTTGTGCTAGCTACTTCTCTGATGTTTAGGGTGGATTTTGCAATAATTGCTATTCCTCCTCCTATTCCATTTTTTCTGTCAGCTCGGATGATGGTGTAGTTATCCGGGATGGCTAGAGCTATTGTGGGACCGGCTGCTAGGTGGAGCCATGTCTCCGTGATAGCGATAAAGTCTAGGTGGTTGGTGGAGATAATGTCGGCAACATCAGTAGCGTGGGCTACCAATGAGCGTGCGTTGATGAGAGCTCCCTTGATGGAGGTCAGTGGAAAGTTGACTTTGTGTGTGTTGGTGGGTGAGGTGTTGCAGGCTTGTGACTCGGTGGAGGGTCAGAAAGTGCGGTGGGCTGCAGGAGATTCCTAGCCTGATTTGTGAGCATTCTGGTGAGTTTTACATCAGGATTAGTGCGATGGCTGAGTCTAGCGTTTCTAATCATGGTCGGTGGGGCTGCGTTCAAGAAGGTGGTAGAGGGTACAACAAGGCGAGAAGCTAATTTTGTATTTCTAAGAGGTGTGGGACAGGGTATTAAGGGTGTAGGTGGGCTGGCAAATCTGTTTAACCAGTCCGCTGGAGATAGTAAGTCTGGGTAAAGTGGTGTGGTTGTGTAGGCACAGTTCTGAAGTGAGATATTCTGGAACAGAGGGAGGAGAGTAGCCATAGTTAGAGTGGCACCTCTAAGTGAGGCCATCATGAGTAACTTGGCTCTGGAGATAGAGGCAGTGAGGTTAATAAATTATTAGCAAGAATAGTTTGTACATTCAGCTAACGTGTGTGTGGACACTAGTTAGGCGTTTCAATGGCAATAACATGGGCATCAACTCAAATTGCACTCAACTCAAATTGCAGTGTGCAGAGGGCAGTGTGGAATGCAATTCAGGGCGCAAGGCACCTCTAGGCTAGTCAATGCAATTTACAAATGGGCTAAATGCAATTCAGGGCGCAGGGCACCTCTAGGCTAGTCAATGCAATTTACAAATGGGCTAAATGCAATTCAGGGTGCAGGACACCTCTAGGCTAGTCAATGCAATTTACAAAAGGGCTAAATGCAATTCAGAGCGCAGGGCACCTCTAGGCTAGTCAATGCAATTTACAAATAGGCTAAATGCAATTCAGGGCGCAGGGCACCTCTGGGCTAGTCAATGCAATTACAGATGGGCTAAATGCAATTCAGGGCGCAGGGCACCACTAGGCTAGTTGATGCTAAATAAAGAGACATTTGGGTGCGATGCATCCATTGGGTGTCGTAGTACATCTTAGATAAAGTACATAGGGCCTCATTACGACCCTGGCGGAAAGTGACTGACCGGACCGCAACAGCGTAAATAGCGTTTCCGCCATTGCACGAAGGAGCAAAGTGCGGCTAATTACGACCCATCGGGCACGAGCATTACGCCATGGCGGAATCCGAAAGGCTGCGATGGCGGAAATGACCCCAAAACGGCCCTTACCGCCGCCGTACGCTGCACCAGGTGCAATACCGCCACCCATCTTAGCGGTCACCGTAATGAGCGGTCACCGTAACGAGCGGGCACCGCAAATTACGGGCACCGTAAATATACGGAAACGGAAGTAAAAGCATGTGGCCGGAACGGGAAACAGCACGCCGCACAACTATAAAATCCGAATCCCAACACAACCATTAAAAATCCGACCCTGACACACATCCCAACCCGTTAGCAACCCCAGTTAAAAAAATAAATATGGGAAAGGTAGCCAAGAAAGCGTGTGATCGCAAGCGGCAGGTACACTTCTCCCGAGAGGAACTGACCGTGCTCACCGAGACCCTCCAGGAAAATGCCGCCGTCGTCTTCTCCAGTCAAATGACCAGGACGGCCCTTGCCAACAAGAAGGCCATATGGGCCCTGGTGGCACAGCGCGTAAGTGCGGTGGGGACAACACCCCGCACGCCACAGCAATGTCGCAAGCGGTGGGACGACCTGCGGATCCGCGTACGCAGCATACTTTCTGCGAACAGGAACATCGCCACAGCTACCGGGGGGGGTTCAGAGTCGCCCATCAAGTTGACCCCCTGGGAGGATATCTGCGCCTCCACCATAGGAATGGAGAGCATAGAGGGAGTCGGAGGGATGGAGAAAGGAGTGCCGACATCCGGAGAATCAGGTAGGTTGGCCAAGAGAAACAATGCGAAATCCACAAAACACGAACATGTGCAGTACCATGTGACCCCATAGTGCAATACATACTTTGCCCTGACAGCGCCCTCTAAAAGTCAGAATGAATAAACAAATCAATCAAGATGCCATAAACAACCCCTACATGTGCAGCATGCACCCCCTAACTGCAGGCAGCCAAATGAATGCATCCTCAATCCACACGAAAATGAGACCACCTCCAAGGCCCAGTCCCAAATCAGCCTCATGTACCACCCCAATGCATTTGATACGTTGCCATTCCAAATCCGACAGACCCATAACTAACGCTCGCCCCTCTTTACTCCACCACAGGGTCCGATACCAACGACGAGCTGCAGGACACCCCTACCAGCACGCCTGCAAAGAGGGCCAGGACCAACGTCCCAAGAGCCTCCACCTCAGGTGCAAGGATCAAGACACGGCAGCAGCAGGAATCAAGTGGCAGCACACTGGAGGGGACTGCAACAGGCACCCCAGCAGCCAGCAAGTCCACAACCCCAGCACCACAGGTCCCCCCAAAGAACGTATCTGATGGCACTGCCTCTGGTGGTAGCAGCACCATAGGTGACACAGCTGTCATGCCAGCATGCTCCGACACGGAAAACAGTGCTGGCGACGTAGGTACCATCCATGACCTTTCCCAATCCCCCTGCATGTTCCATCCCCTACACCATGACGAAACCACGCAGGGGCACCCTGAAGACGACGACTGGCCAACCCCCACAAGTCCTGTGCCAAGGCAACATGTGTTGAGCAGCCCCCCTGTCACACCACCGCAAATGTCCATGGCCCAGCAGAGGCAACAGTCCCTCGACCTGCTGATCGAGCAACAGCAGGAAGTGTCCACGCTACTCAAGGACCATGCAAATGAATGCGGGGGTTCCAGGGCAGCCATGGAAACATCCACCGAGACACTCAGGGCACAAATAGAGAAAAGTAGTGAGAGCCTCAGGGGAGAAATGGAGAGAAGCACCGAGAGCCTGAGAGCACAAATGGAGAAAAGCACCGAGAGCCTGAGAGCACAAATGCAGAAAAGCACCGAGAGCCTGAGGGGGGAACTGCATGCGACGTCCAAAGACGTTTGTGCTGAACTTGCTGCTGTGCGCCGTGTGCTCTCGGAGCTCTCACAAACCCTCAGAGACATGCATGGACGCGAGCAGGCAGAGACATCATCCGTGGCAAGTTCCGTCCAGGGCAGCCCCCAACGCAGATCTGGCAGGAACCTGCGCTCCACGGGCAGGGGTGCCCCTGATACCCGTAGAGGGGGCTTGCAATAGCGTCTAACCACGGACAGCATGCATATTTGGACACTGGTGTTGGGGGGGGAGGTAGTAGGGTGGAGGGGGTGTGTTGGGCTTCACTGGGTGGCGGGTCCATAGGGTGTATAAATCAAATCACATTAACAATACAGCACCTCATTATCATCCAATGACATGTGTGGACATTGATATTTGCGTACGAGGCCTTCATAGGCGTACAGTCCACAATGTGCCTGTACTACACACACACAGTGCCACAGGTCCCCTTTCCGTGTAATAGGCACCATGCGTGGTTGCTAGAAGCATGCATCTATGATGCTCTGTCGGATTGCACGTGCATCCTGTGCCTCATGGACTCCTTGAGGTGCCTCCACATCCCCACCCTCATCATCATCATCATCTTCAGGTGCATGCAGTACAGCGTCAGGGGGCATGGGCACATTCCTACGTATGCACATGTTGTGCAGCATGACACATGCCATGACCATCTTAGAAACCTTCTCATGGCTGTACATGAGTGCCCCGCCAGACCTGCTGAGGCTGCGGAAACGAGCCTTCAGTAGGCCGAATGCCTGTTCAATGACCACACGGGTACGTGAGTGGGCATGGTTGTAGTCCTCCTCATGCTCGTTCTGTGGGTTCCGGATTGGTGTAAGGAGCCATCTCTTCAGTGGATACCCGGCATCACCTGTATGAGACGAATAAAGGGTGTCAGTGGAATGATAGTGCTAAGTAGCCCCCCCCCCCTCCTGCAAGGTCATTGACGCATCAAATGGGCCACGATGTCATGCATGGAATGAGACTCACCGAGTAGCCAGGATCTGTGCCCTGCGTGTCGCTCCATGTAGCGTGGTATTCTTGTGTTCCTCAGGACCATAGAATCATGGGTAGATCCTGGAAATCTGGCACAACAATGCGTAAAGATCTTGTAGGAGTCACACACCATTTGCACATTGATTGAATGAAATTGTTTCCGGTTGCGGTACTGGACCTCCATGGCATGTGGGACAACCAATTCAACATGGGTGCAGTCGATGGCACCAATGCAACCCGGGATGCCGCCAAGTGCATGGAATCCCACTTTTGCGTTGGTAATCTCCTGGTACGTGCGTGGTAGTGTGATGTGGTCGTCGGCGTGCTTCAGGAGGGCATCGTGCACTTGGAAGAGTGTCCGTGAGAACAGTGGCTGTGAAATGCCATGCAACTGTCCCACTGTGTGCTGGTAGGTGCCTGTGGCCAGGAAGTGGAGTGCAGACACCACCTTCAGTAGGGGTGGGATGGCGGTTGGGCTATCTATCATGCTCACGAGGTCAGCATGTGTCATGTCCACAATGGCGATTATGGTGTCCCGGTCCAAACGGTAGAGGGTGTGGATCTGCTCAGCAGTGAGGTTGAACGGATCGGCTCGGAGGCGTGGGATTGCGGGCCGCCTGCGTGGTGGTAGTGGCAGTGCTTGTGGGCCTTGCTGACCCTGCCTTGCCCTCCTCCTCCTCCTTCTCCTCCGTCTCCCCTGTGCGCCCGGTTGTTGTACCTGTTGTTGTTCGTCGTCTTCTTGTAGTTGTAGCACTTGCAGTGCTATCTGGTCCCCCAGGCCCAACATCGCTAGTCCTGCCGGTAGCATTTTGGAGTGGGAGTGGTTGTGGCAGGGGTTTGGGTCTGCTATATATGTGCTGTCGGCCTGTATGGCCTCCACCTGTGCTGATTGAATGAATCTGTGGCAGATGCAATCCCTTCTGGCCGAGCACGTCCCGCACGTAAGGCTGCATTTGGCCGCATGGCATCTTGGGATTGGAATCATGTATCAAATCCCGATGGCAGTGTGATGTACTTTGACTGATTTTCATGCTATGCTCCCATTGTTACACATGCTATGATTGCAGCCGCTTACATACCTGTGAAGAGTCAGTGGTATGTAGGGCTCGATCGATGGCCGACCCTCATGCAGCACAGTAACGTACTTCACCGACGGGCGTGGCGTCCCATTTGTGATAGCAGCCAGTTAGCATTATGACACACAGCCGCACTACATTGATGTAATTGTGAATGCAAGCGTTCACAGAAGCCTTTTCGACGTAATGTTGCAAGTGAGGAATTCGAAGGCCAGCATTTTTGGTTTTGAAGTAGCGGCGAGGATACGCCCACAGGTCTGGCTGGAAATGTAACGTTCTATTGTAGAATGTCCTTGGGACATGGCCCATAACGAGCAAGCAATGAATGATATGAATTGAATGGGATGCGCAATAGCGTAGTGGACGATAAGGCAGGACGTTCCCAAATCCATCTTGCTTCACAACACTACAGATCCGGCCAGGAGCACAGTGGTTTTTGCAGACTGCATTACGCACAGACGCGATGGAAGTTTCACATATTATGTGAGTGAATATTCATGCGTTTTCATTGCGGGATGAGGGAATGATGAATGGATGCATGGACAGATGATTCCGTTTAGGGTCTGCCATGTACATGGGTTTTTTGAATCACTCCCCTTCCCCTGCGCTATGTGATGCAAGGCTGCCATAGTGGGACTTACGTCTATCTGCCCTTGTCGGATCCTCCCTGTCTCGACGCGCCTTCATACACTTGTGTCTAGGCACGTTACTAATCCCATGTCATGGGTTCTATCTTGACGGACGCATGCACAGTAACCGACGTTGCCAATGGTGTATTTACCTCGATTGATTTCGTTATGAATCGATACTGATTTAGGGGTCTGTATATTCCTTTGGAGTGGGCTAGCATGCATATGGGTGTGGATTTGGTGTGTTGAATGAAGATTGTAATGCATCATGAGTCCCGTAATGCAATCGGTTAATTTGTGTTTCATTTGGATGACAGGTATCTCCTGCCCTATTGCAGATGCCATCTCTACGCCACTCCTCCAGATGGGTTTTACTCTCGACACCTGCAGCTTCGGGTGAATCAGTGGAGCACCATTTCGATCTTATGGGACGATCGCCAATGGGCCACATGCCCTTACGCTGTACTGGTGGCTAGGTGCAACATTTCGGCCTTTCAGCTCGACTAGTGCCTGCCTCATGGGACGGACCTGCGGTTCTTGCCGCTTCCATGTTGCCTTTTGGAACGTTGATGTAGGCCCTGTGTGCCATGATGGTACAGGGCGTCACACAAGTGGAAGCTGGTCAATTATTGCAGATGCAGCCCTCGGTGATGATGGATGTTTTGGTGTTATTTTGCAAATTGCTGTGGGGCCTTTGTCATTTGGATGTGCATTTAAATTGTATTCCGATATTTGTCGTGTTGCGTTATTCTTTGCAGGTGATGTGGCGATTTTCGATTTGTGGCGGTATGTATTGCGAGATGATCTGCATTGTGTTCCGCCTTCTGAGTTGAGTTGTGTGGTACAGTACTGGCCGCGTTTGCCTACGTAGCACAGTATGGTCACGGATAGGGGCTGCCATTGTGACTGTTTACATGATGTGCTGTTCAGGGGCGGGGGATTGGCTTTTGGCCGACTGGTGCCTGTCAGCCAGGTCGATTGGTGGAATGATGGGATGTTCAGAATGTGGCTGGTCACAGGTGACTGTGTTTGCGTGCGTTTGTTGGAGGGGGACTGGGGTCATGTCCATTGGAATAGCTTCTGTATTCATGCCATCTGTGCCCTGCAGCTCCCATCGGCCCCTCTTGGGATGAGCCTGGCTGCTCAGTCACTCTGCCAACTTGTGTGGTACATGCTTCTGCTGATGGTTGGTTTGTTTACTGGCAAGGGTACAGGGCTGGTGCAATCCCCCTCAGGATGCTGTTTTGGATGTTGCCTTGCGCTGGTGGCAAGCGATGGGGGACTACTGTTGTTTTGTGTCATGTGTTCTTGATTTTCATTTTGATGTATTGTACCTTCACATGCCTGTGCTGCATCAGTACGGCTATGGTGACATGCCGTACATGGATGCCCACTCACGGGGCGCTTTGAGCCCCTGCATGCATTTCTACGTTGGCATGCATGGGTGAATTGTAGATTTCACTGGTTGCATAGTGTGAGTACATTGCGCCTGCCAGGAGTTGTGCAATGTGGCCAGGGAGTGGAGTACAGGCACTCAGTGGGCCATTTACGGTTGGTTCACGATGCCGTATTTCTCGCCATGGCGGAATGGTACTTTACGACGTGCTTGATGGCGTTCAGTACATGTCCGCTAGGGTCAGAATTCGCGTACCGTTGCGCCATGGCGGTGATTCCGGTTTTGCAAGGCGCGCGTGCGCGTACTTGGTGCAGTTAGCGTTGCCGTTCACTGCGGTGTCGCTAATGGCATCGTACTTTACGGTGACGGGTCATAATCGCAACGAGCGGTGTTCGATGGCGGTATTGCATTTCCGCCATCATTTTTCCATTTCCGCCAGGGTCGTAATGAGGCCCATAGTGTAATAGTGCTGTAGAAGACGTACTATGATTAAGGAGAAGGACTGAGGTGAAGGGGAACACGTGATTACAGATTGCAAAAAAAATAGAAGAGCTTTGATGAAGCAGACGGACCATGAGAAGAGAGTAATGTCACAAATGAGGACTGTGATGAAGGAGAAGGACGGAAGGATGAAGCTGGTGATGAAGGATTAGGACTTTGACAACTGAGAAAAAATGTAATGATGGACTGTTATGATGCAGAGGACTGTAATTAATGCTACGTTTTATGATAAAGATAAGGACAGCGATGAAGATTATTTGAATGAGAAGGAACGACAGATGACAAGAATGACCCTGATGAATGTCATTTTGTGTTTTTAATTTGTACTCCTCTTTAGTTTGAAGCACCTGCCCCCTTCAGTTAATGTTCCCTTTGTAAGTCACCAGTTTTCCGATATAAATTTTGTTTTTGTTTGTTTTACCACTGGTATATGTCTTCATTGTTTACACCATAATAACTGGATCACTACTTGTTCTCATATCAATGCTATTGTACATACACTCCTTCATGGAAATGCTTACTCCATCTGTAAATGTGTTATTGTAAGTCATTTCTGATTGCAACGGACATCACTGTTCTTCAAATAAACACACCTACAAATGAAGCAGAAGGCCTGAGGAGAGAGACGGAAATGGACTGTAACTAAGGAGACTGTGATGAAGAATCATGATTATGACAAAGGAGAATAACTATTGTAGAGGAGGACTATAATAATAGAAAAAAGACTGTGATGAAGGCGGACTGTGAAAAAGAAAATGGACTGTGATGAAGAAGAAAAGCTGTGATGAAGTACAGGTCAATAGTGAAGAAGAAGGAGCGTATTAAAGGAGAAAAGCTGAAGAAGGAAATGTCCTGGTTTGAAAGAAATGGGCTGCAATGATGGAGGTATGTGACTGAGTTTACTGATGAAGGTATGTTATGTTATGTTATGTTATGTTATTTGGCATTTATATAGCGCCTTATGTATTATTGGTATGACCTCAAAGCGCTGGTCAGTTGAACGACCTCGGGAGTCAGTAGAGAGAGAGAGAGTTTCGTATGGTGCGTGGGCACACCGGATATGTGTGCAGCTGGTGTAGTTGTTGTATGACAGCCACTTCTTAGCAGTAGGTGTGGTTGTCATGATGCCTACCTCCAAGGAGCCAGGTCCGACCCAGCAACCCCAGAGGCAGGCATCATTTCCCCCAGGGAAGTGCCAGCGGGCCCAAGCTGGGGCCCTTTGGACACAGTCCTGGCGCCTTAGGCGCCAGGCTCATGTTGGACCCCTGTCCTGGCGCCTTAGGCGCCAGGCTCATAATGCTAGACATGTGTTCAAGTGTTTTAAGGTGCACTTACCTGATGCGGACCATGCTGCTACATCCAGGCCCTCTTGAGGCCTGAATGGAACTACTTTACCTGTGGAACTACTTTCCCCTGGGTGTGGTCGGGGAAGGATACATACCTGATCGGTGGAAGGATACATACCTGGAACTTCTTCCAAAGCGATTTAAACCACGCCCGATCAGCAACTCACGCTTCGCGTTGTTCTGCTCCTCGCAGCTGGACGCTCACCGTGTCAGCTCCTGCATCTGGACTTCAGCCAGGCCTGTCAGCACCCTGGGTCACCTTCTAAGAGAGAATTGGAGAGAAAGAAGACCTTACCTGCTAAAGCTGCATCACGGAGACTTCACACCGACGATCCTGAAAGGGAAGACATCATTTTAAAAGCATTTCGTTTCGATCGCTGCAGCGCTGCATTTCACTCACCTTTCCTGGGCACCTCCATCTTCAGCAGCGATCATCCGGATCCGCAGCCACTTCCCAGAGCCTAGAGAGAAAAAGACAAGAACACAAGGTGAGAGAAGGAAGGGAATAGGAAAAGCTCAGTTTCCTTCTAAGACTTACCTGTTGGGTCATTCCCATTTCATTTCGGGTCCTGCCGCTTCCTGGCATTCCGGACCCCGGCCCCTATGGGGAAAAAAGACAAAGACATTGAATGAGCGAATGCAAAGACATTACCCGAAAGCTCATCCAGAACTTACCTGTCATTTACTGGAACTGCACGTTTCACTTCGGGTCGGCGCCATATCTCCTGCATTCCGAACCCCGGCCCCTAAGGGGAAAAAGACATAAGCGTTAGTGCTTGCAGCAAAAAGACAATGAACATTATTATTAAGCTTGAACTTTTGAACTTGCTACAGAACTCTTACAGCGCCTTGCCTGAATAGTCAAGCTTATTTGAACTCCCATCAAACATCAATCCAGTGAAGTAACTGGGTTTCAACGCGCCCCTGCATCAGAAACAGGACGGAGAACTCATCCTTCCAGACCCTAAGGTGAGACTTCACGGGGAATCGAGGAAGGGTATCGTGGAGGGTTGGAAGGGAGTGGGAGGCTCAGCATTATTCCGTCAGTAGGTAATGCTCCCTTTTCACGCACAGGGGAATATTCCTGCAAGCCAGTGAGTCCATCTTCAGAGTCCTGCGCTTCACCATAGAAGAAGCATCAGCACTCGAAGCCAGACCTGCGCCTCCGTGGGAATCAGGTGAGCGTGACAGAACGTGAAGCCTACCCACAATTTCCCACCCGGGCGCTATGGAGACTTCCGAGACAGATCAGCTGGCCCAGCTTTTGGGGGAATTACGGGCAGAAGTGCACTCAGCCCGCCAGGAGACTAACGCTCTCAAAAGAGAACTGATCCTATCCAAGGAAAGAACAGATGACCTGGCCAAAAGGTTATTGCAGGCCCAGGCAGGGCACACTCCTTTACCTAATTCCGGAGATACTTCCACATCAATGGGTTTGAATAACCCGGTACAAATCAATCTACCTGGACACATGCCTTTGGCCCCGCCTGAACGTTTTGCGGGGGATACCAAGAAATATGCCGCCTTTATGAACCAATGTCATTTACACTTTCTATGCAGACCCGGGGCCTTCCCTAACGACCAGACCAAGGTAGCCTTTATACTATCTTACCTCAGTGGCAGTGCTGCCGATTGGTCTATTCCATTGGTAAATCAGGATGATCCCATTCTCCAGAATGTTCAGGGTTTCCAGGCCAGCATGGAAAGATTGTTTGCTCGACACTCTCAAGGACAGGCCCTTGATAACGAACTGCTATCCTTACGACAAGGTAATCAGGATCTTCTGTCCTACGTTGCCACCTTTAATAGACTGGTTGTGGAAACTGGATGGCCAGAAAACAAAAGGATCACATTGTTTCATCAAGGCCTGCGAGGAGAGCTTAAGGATGTTCTAGCTCAGATAGTAGATCCACCCCAGGTCTGCGCAGACTACATAGACTTGGTGGTTCAACTTGATCACAGACTTCAAAATAGAAAAGCAGATCGGTTCAAATACGAAACCCGAGTACCGATCAAAACCCACGCTAACTCCAAGAGTACCGACGTATCCGAACCTATGCAAATCGGCGGTGTTAAAGGACCATTAACACAGAAGGAACAAGAGAGAAGGCGGCAAATGCAACTTTGCCTGTATTGACGGACTTCCGGTCACTTTCTTCGAAATTGTCCGGTTAAACCACCTAAGAAGGTGGTTGGAGCCACTGATAACGATTTATTGACACCTGATTCGGGAAACGACTTAGCCCGACAAGCGTAGGGGTCCGCTTGCCGAGCTTGAAAACAAACTCTTTGACCTCGCATTTTGTCATGCCAATAGTGCTCGTGGACCCAAAACAGCCTCAGCTGTTGCATGCTATAAAAGCATACATCGACAGTGGAGCTATTGGAAATTACATAGACCGTGAATTGGCTTCCAGGATTAAGCTCCCTCTCCGCCCGAAAGTAACCCAAGATGTCATTACTACAGTAGATGGAACCGAAATAGCCTCAGGGCCTGTAACGCATTCCACTGTTGAAATGACACTGGTGGGTCAGGATGGACATCGGGAAGCAATCGTGTTTGATGTGTTCAAGGCCCCACAATTTCAAGTAATTCTTGGAATTCCTTGGTTAGAAACACATAATCCCAGAATTGACTGGCGAGCAAAGAAGATAAGTTTTCCTGATTGTGAACCAACTTGTTACCCAAGAAACCCAGTTATGGGTCTAGCCTCAGCAACTTCCACCCCTGTACAGCTACCGTCAGAATACCAAGAATTCCAAGACGTTTTTCTGAAGGAACAGGCTAACACGTTACCTCCCCATCGGTCTTATGATTGCCAAATCGATCTGGTACCCAATGCTCAACTACCTTGTAGTAGGATTTATGCTCTTACAGAACCTGAGAACCTACATTTGCGTCAGTATTTAGATCAGTACCTAGCCAATGGTTTTATTCGCCCGTCCAAGTCTCTTGTCTCCTCAGCTCTGTTCTTCGTGCCGAAAAAAGAGGGCGACCTTAGAACATGTATAGACTATCGCGCCCTAAATCAAATAACGATTAAGAATCGTTATCCTCTGCCCCTGATCCCTGAGCTTATCGACCAGGTGAAAGACGCTTGTGTGTACACCAAGTTAGATCTCCGAGGAGCTTATCACCTGGTGCGTATAAAAGAAGGGGACGAATGGAAGATTGCATTCCGCACCAAATTTGGGCTCTTCGAATATCAGGTGATGCCCTTCGGTTTGCGCAATGCACCTGCCGCCTTTCAGTACTTTATGAATGATGTTCTTCGGGAACTTATCGACGTCTGTGTCATTGTTTATATTGACGACATACTGGTGTACTCCTCTTCAGAATCCGATCACAGAAAACATGTTAGGGCAGTTCTTGAGAAATTGCGCCAGCACAGACTATTTGCAAAGCTCGAAAAATGCGTTTTTCATACCACAGAAGTGGAGTTTCTCGGATTCATCCTGACACCTCAAGGAGTCCGAATGGACTCGCGAAAGGTGGACGCCATCCTCAAATGGCCATCCCCTAGCTCGGTGAAGGGAGTTCAGAGCATGCTCGGCTTCGCCAATTTCTATCGAAGATTCATCCCGCAATTTTCCCGAACAGTCCAACCCATCACAGCTCTCCTAAAGAAAAACAAACGCTTTGAATGGACTCTTGAGGCCGAACAAGCCTTTCAGGACCTGAAAACCAAATTCACCTCTGCACCTATATTGAAGCACCCGCACCCAGATCTCCCTTACATTGTGGAAACCGACGCATCCAGTTCGGCCATGGGAGCTGTCCTGTCGCAAAGAGACCCAGAAACTAACCAACTACACCCTGTGGCCTTTTGGTCCAGGAAATTTTCTCCTCCTGAAATCAACTACGCAATTACCGACAAAGAGTTACTGGCTATTAAATCTGCTTTCAAGGCTTGGCGTCACTACCTTCTCGGGGCAAGACACACCATCACCGTAATTACAGACCACAGAAATTTACAGTATTTAAAGACGGCCAGGGCTCAATCTTCACGACAACTCCGATGGGCTCTATTCTTTGCGGAATTTGATTTTGTAATTACCTATCGCCCTGGCTGCAAGAATGGTAAAGCGGACGCCTTATCCCGGATTGGCATGGAAGAACCCAATTCGAGTTTAGAACCTGTGCCAATCATACCTGAACAAAGAATCTTAGGCCTAACTTCATTGCAAACTATTGAGGACATCCAAACGCAAGTAAAACAACTTCTAGACTCTTCAGCCTTACTGGAATGGAGTCAAAAGGGTCCTCATTACACCGTTAAGGATGATTTACCCTACTTCCAGGAGCGGTTGTTTCTGCCTAGTAAAGAATTGCAAGAACTTGTTATTGCCCATCATCATGAATCATTAATGGAAGGACACCCTGGTATCGCTAAAACAGAGGAAAAAATCAAACGCCACTTCTGGTGGCCTTCTTGGAGAAAAGACATAAAGTCTTTTGTATTGTCTTGCGGAATTTGCGCCCAAAACAAGGGTCAAAAGAAAAGGCCAGCCGGCCTACTTCAACCCTTGGATATTCCACCGACACCATGGCACACCTTGTCAATGGACTTTATAACTGACCTGCCTCCTTGTGCTGGTTACAACACTATCCTTGTAATTGTGGATCTATTCTCCAAAATGGCCCACTTTATCCCTTTAAAAGGTTTGCCTTCAGCTTCCACCTTGGCCAAGGAATTTGTGGAGAATATAGTTTGCATACATGGTTTCCCTTCCATATTAGTCTCGGATCGTGGAAGTCAATTTATCTCCCATTTTTGGAAGAAGTGTTGCCAACTAGCACAAATGGATGTGCGGCTATCCACCAGCCACCACCCCCAGACCGACGGACAAACCGAGAGAACCAATCAGACTCTCGAGCAATATCTTCGGTGCATGTTACACCAATCCGAGTTAAATTGGAAAGACATCCTTTGGATCGCAGAATATGCATACAACAATTCAGTGCATTCTGGAACCGGACAAACTCCTTTTTATACTGTGTATGGTCACCATCCTCGGACCTCTGATCTAGATCCACCTCTGACCCTGGAAATGCCCGCAGTAAATCATCTGCATTCCACAATAACCCGAGCCTTCAAAGAAGCTGCAACTCATTTACAGCAAGCCAAGAAAAAGTATAAAGAAAACGCTGATTTGCACCGAAGTAAAACTCCTCCTTACCAAGTAGGAGATCAGGTATGGCTAGCAACGAAACATTTACCCCTCAAGGGCCCGCGAACCTTCAATCCCAGATTCATAGGACCTTATCCCATCAAGGCTATAATCAATCCCGTGGCCTTTAAACTGGATTTACCGTCTAACATGCCTATTCATCCAGTTTTTCATGCATCACTTTTGAAGCCAGTACAACCAGGGACCCGACTGTCCAAGCCTCCAGACCCAGTTCAAATTGAAGGGGAATTAGAATTCGAAGTTAAAGACATTTTAGACTCCAAGGTGTTAAAGTCCAAACTCTTCTATCTTGTTGACTGGAAGGGATATGGACCTCAGGAGAGATCGTGGGAGCCTAGTAACCATTTTCACGCACCTCGATTAATACAAAGGTTCCACCGGAGATTTCCGAACAAGCCAAAACCCCCGGAGGGAACAACCTTGGGAGGGGCCTTGAGGGGGGGTACTGTCATGATGCCTACCTCCAAGGAGCCAGGTCCGACCCAGCAACCCCAGAGGCAGGCATCATTTCCCCCAGGGAAGTGCCAGCGGGCCCAAGCTGGGGCCCTTTGGACACAGTCCTGGCATCTTAGGCGCCAGGCTCATGTTGGACCCCTGTCCTGGCGCCTTAGGCGCCAGGCTCATAAAGCTAGACATGTGTTCAAGTGTTTTAAGGTGCACTTACCTGATGCAGACCATGCTGCTACATCCAGGCCCTCTTGAGGCCTGAATGGAACTACTTTACCTGTGGAACTACTTTCCCCTGGGTGTGGTCGGGGAAGGATACATACCTGATCGGTGGAAGGATACATACCTGGAACTTCTTCCAAAGCTATTTAAACCACGCCCGATCAGCAACTCACGCTTCGCGTTGTTCTGCTCCTCGCAGCTGAACGCTCACTGTGTCAGCTCCTGCATCTGGACTTCAGCCACGCCTGTCTGCACCCTGGGTCACCTGCTAAGAGAGAATTGGAGAGAAAGAAGACCTTACCTGCTAAAGCTGCATCACGGAGACTTCACACCGACGATCCTGAAAGGGAAGACATCATTTTAAAAGCATTTTGTTTCGATCGCTGCAGCGCTGCATTTCACTCACCTTTCCTGGGCACTTCCATCTTCAGCAGCGATCATCCGGATCCGCAGCCACTTCCCAGAGCCTAGAGAGAAAAGCGTTTTGTGCTGTTTGTAGTTTGATTAGGTGATATGCTTGGACTCTGAGGTAGAGCGAGTTGGCATAGTCCAGTCTTGACATTACAATAGATTGGACAACGGTGAATCTGTTGGGAAAGGAGAGGTACGGGAAGATGCATCTAAGAATTTTGAGGTGGTAATGGAAGGACTTAGAGACGTGATTGATTTGGCGAGAGAGGGTAGGTCAGAGTCGAGAGTGCGTCCAAGGATTTTTACTGTGGTTGAGGTGGATAAGGAGAACAATTGTGATGACAAAGAACATCTGTGACAATGGAGAAGGACAGTGATAAAGGATGAAGATTATAGCAAAGGAGAAAGAAACATCACAAAGGAGAAGGACTATGATGAAGGGTTGCAAAAATGGATATGGGCTATCATGAATGAGAAAGACTGTGATGAAGGAGGGATGTAATAGAGGTGGATTGTGATGAAGGAGAAGGATTGTGAAGGAGAATGGTTGTGATGAAGGATGAGGACCATGATGAAGGAGAAGCACTATGATAAAGGGTAAATACTATGAAAAAAGAGAAAGACTATGAGGAACACAAATAGCTGTATTATTGCAATTATTTTGCAAGTGTTACCTTTATAAATGTATTTTGGCAAGGCCAGATAACAAACACATTAACGTTTGTAATAGACAATACACCTCAACCACCTAAACGCACAATGCATATAATTAGCTAACAGTATAAAATGCTTAGTGCAAATACATGTATTAAATTGATAGGATATTCTATCAGTTATTAGACTAAGACTATTACAGTTGTAGTACCCAATCGTTGTTCACAGATGAATTCTACATCTCGAAACTGACAGATTAACTGAGAAGTATTTGTTAAAAAAGATTCATATCCTAGGTAATAGATTCATTAAAACAGTTGGAAATCCACATTTAGGTACAATATTCACACACGCCAATACAGTGTTTCTACTTAGGAAGAATGCAAGCTACATCAATTTGAGCTGCCATAAGAGCCAGGATATGTACCTTGTCAAAGGAATCCTTGGCTAATTTTATCTTAATGCTATTTATCAGCCATATACAAGCTCTCAGACATACATTTTACTGATTTATTTTATATAAAGGACACAACAATACAAGGAGGGGTAATGTCTCATCATTAATTATGCAGTATTGGCATCTTGCTGACTGTTTTTCCCCCACTTCTTAGTAAACACTTGTAATGGGAGGATCTGTAACGTACGTTATATTATGATGTAATGTTCATTAATTTCCAATATGTTAAGGTAATTCTCAAAGGATGTCTGCAATTCATCTCCAAATAATCACTAGATAGGCAAGCAACAACACCACATAAGCAGGCCATTTTTTAGGTTGGAGATCCAATTCATTGTTCAATCAGATCATATTTGAATCTTATTTCAAGGCCACCTCAACAGCAAGCACTGAATATTCCTCTTTTTGACTTATAGTTAAATGTGGATGACAGGTCGTCCCCAGGAGTATTTTGTCTCATCTTTTCTCTTTTCCATGAATTCAGAAACGTTCACTACTTGCACTGTTTCCTTTAGCAATTATACAGGTAGACCTGTGACCTATTTCACATTTCTGTTTTGAGGACTGCATATTCCTACTGACTGTATAATTTTTCTAGGCATCGTTGGTCACAGGCCAATACATGTTGAAGTCGATTTTGAAGATTTTCAATGTATTCTAAGAGACATTAGTCAAAGTCTGTTCATGTATTCTATATAACAGATGCTGAGGAAACACCATTTTTTACCAGTCATGAGTTTGAAAGGGAACATTGCGCTAACTGAAAAAGGGGTAGTTATCAGATATCATAGCCATCAGAACCAGTGGTAAACCTTGGTCTCAGAATCCACCACAAGTCTCATTTTAATTTCCACACTTTATTATATTTTGCAACCCTTCCCTGGGCTAGATGCCAAGCAGTAGGCAATTTGTAGTTTCCTCTTAACTCCTAATATCAATTCCAGTCTTTATTCATCACCTCACTAGTAAAATCACTATCCCAGTCTGCTTCAATTCTTTGAGGACAAATGAAATGAAAAGAAGTTGCGGGTGAACGTAGGGTGCCGGAAATGCCAAAATAAGAATGGCAGAACCTGGGGAAGGGTCTCAGGTGGGTGGGAATATGCATGCGGTACACTGTGTGTTCTCACCTGTGTTTCCAGGCACCTGATTGGCTCAGCCCCCTTCCCTGGGTGCAAATTGTATTTTACCAAGGAGGTCTTCTGTGTAAATACATTTCCCTTGGGAGCTCCATTGTTGGCTTATTCATTTTCTGTTTTGTCAGAAACCTCTATCTTAGAATGAGCTTTCATCTTTTTTTAATATGTTGTAATTTTGTTTGAAATCAGCAAATCATATATGGTTTTTGTCAGGAGAATGGTTGTAATGAAGTGTTTGTTGTTAGCACAGAATACCCCTGGCATTACAATTTATCAAGTGTTCAAAATACGTTTTGGGCATAATTTGAATATGTAATTATCTTCAGTTACTGGAGCTGATGATTGACATCAGTAAGGGCAGCTTGATTTGTGACCATTGTCTCTGCCATCTGAATACTGCAGGGACCAATTTTATAACTGGCTAGGGTCCTCAGGTGTCATTCACCTAAGCATTTCCAATTATAACTACTTATTCCTTTTTGTAATTTTCAGAGACATACTAATCATTTCCATCCACATAAACCGTGGGCATGCCCTGTGTGTTGGTTTGTGCATCCATTGGAATTTGTCATTGGTCAGGTATTGTTGAAAGAGCCATGTTTTGAGAGATTTGTGAAATTGGAGAATTGTGGGGGCATTCTGAGCCAACATCCGTATTGAGAGGGTTAGTGAATGACAAGAGAAGGATTGCTTGTGGGAAAACCTCTCTTTGCGGACGAGTTGTGATTCAAGCCGGTTGGAGCATATGCCATCAGATATTTGGAGCTTAGCCACCAGGCACACTGGTGTGATACTCGTGACTGCTTTGTAGATGATACATGCAGTCTTGAACAGTATCCTGGCCTGGAGAGGAAGCCAATGTAGTTCACGGATGATGGGGGTGATTCAGTCAACGTTCCATGCTTCCATAATAAGACATGCTGCGCATGTTGGACTCTTTTTATGGGAGCCAAATGAGCTGCTAGGAGCCCTGTCAGGAGAGCATTTGCCCCATCGATGTGCAAGACCACAAGGGCCTGCACTATGGTCCGGAAGTCTTCCAGTGGGGTGAAGGGTTTGATTTTTCCAAGGGCAGAGATTCTGAGCCAGTTGAAGCCTAAGGTTTTTGCTGAGTCAGAGAGTTGTGGATAAAACCCTTCTAGGTGCATATCATTGAGCTATTGCTGGGCAAGTTTTTTTTTTAGTGGGCGGACCAATGCAGATTAATTCAGTCTTGAATGGGTTTAGTTTGAGGTACGAGAATAGATCAGTGTCCTTAAGTGTCAGATACTCTCTATTCTCGTTTTACAGTGGCAACTTCATGTGCCAAAGCTGCATTTTTCTTGCACCAAAGATAATCTACTATAATTCCCAAAGCCAATTTTTTATTAGTTACCATTTGCCATTTGCATTGGTGTGCACCTCATTGGATCATATTTTTTGTTTGAGGTAGGCCGTCGACATCCTGGAAAGAATGATGGCTAGGTAATCGCAGAGACAAAAGATGCCCTGCACACTATTTACTCTTCCGCACAACTGAGTATCGTCTGGCCTGCGTATTGGTGGATGGGTATCTTGGGATCTTTGAAGGGAATGCCCTGAGACTCTATGTAGAGATTACAAAGGATTGGTGAGAGGATGGGGCCTTGGGGGACTCTGCAGGGGACCTGGAGTGGGTTAGAATGCAACAAGTTTATCTGGACAGCCTGGTGTCTGCCTGAGAGGTAGTAGGTAAACCAATTCAGGACAGTGCCAGAGAATGCCATCCTGTAAGCAAGGATGGATAGAAGTATGTGGTTGTCGACGGTGTCAAATGCAGCCAAGAGGTCAAGGACTATGAGGGGGCATGAGTCGCTCTTTTCCGTGTTCTGTAGGGCATCATCCAACACCTGTAAGGTGGCTTTCTCAATGCTACACTTGGGGAGGAACCCTGTCTGAATGTCATCTAGGAGGTGGAGTTATTTGATTCTGGCGAGTAGCTGTTTAGCAACTATGTTTTCTAAGACTTTGGCAAAAAACAGGAGGTTCACAATGGGCTAGTAGTTTGGCCGGGGCATCTGGAGCTAGGGTTGTTTTTTTTCCAAAAGATGTCATATGAGATCAGTCTTGAGGGTGTCCGGAAATATCCCTTCTGTGAGGGAGGCATTGATGATGCTGAGGAGCACATTGAGCACCTGGTCCGTCAATTGTTTAATGATGAAAGCTGAGATTATGTCGTCAGTGTAAGAAGTAGGTTTGATGGAGGCAGCCATTTTTAGGAGATCTGGGGGAGAGAGAGGAGAGTATTAGGTCCAGATGGGCAGCATGCATGCTGGCGTACAGTGGGAGCTAATGCTGTGAGAGATTGATTTGGGGGTCTCTTGGATTTTGCCTATTTTCTATATAAAAATGTGTTGATTCTGTCACATTTCTCCTGAGTTGCTGGTAATCTGGGGTCAGGTGAGGGTTTGGTACAATGCTTTACTACTCCAAAGAGGGTTTTGCTTCTGTTAGAGGCTGCTGCAATGGTGGTGGAGTAGTAAGCAGCTTTGGCAACAGTAATCATAATCCTACAGTTTGTGTTGAGAGTTTTTAGGTTGGTGAGGTCTCAGTGGTTATGGTTTTTGCACCACTGTTTCTCTAGAGCTCTAATTGAAAAATGTTTGGAGGCTACCTCAGGGGTGAACCAATGGATGGAAGGTTTGGTCTTAGACCAGATGTTTTTTAGGGGGCATGAATGTCCACTAGTTTCATAACAGAGTTGATGAAGAATTCCAGGAAGCCCAATGCATTCCCTGTGGTGGGAAGTCTGCAAAGTTTGCTCCTAGCTCATTCACTGGGAAGGTTTTGAATGAGCAGCATTGAGTGCAGGGGCATTTAGCCTGACCTTTGTTGGCCGTAGTGAGTGGATGACTGATAATGGGATGGCTGCGTGGTCAGACTAATCAAGTGGGATAGGGTCTGCCCAGGTGATGGGGGATGATGTGAAGACTACGTTTAGAGTGTTGCCTTTATTGTGTGTGGGGGAGAGCACAATGTGCCTAAGGTCCATGGAACCGGTCAGTGTGAAATGCATGCTTCGAGTGTGGTTGTGAGCCTGTGACTTGGGGATGTTAAAATCTCTGAGAAAGACATTATTAGAATGTGGTAAGTTGGCAGAGGAGAGTAAGTTGGAGATGTCAGCAATGAAAGAGTCACTCCTGTGAGTTAGTCTGTAGATGAGGTGGAAGTTGATGGATTTCTTGCGTGATAGAGGGAACTGACAAGTATGTGGTTGAAACAAAATTGTTCTGGGAGAGGGGATGATAGAGCATAGCCAATCGCTCCTGTGGATGAAAGCCAATCCAACTCCTGACCTTCCTGGCTCATTGACATGTTGGATGCAGTAGACTTGGGGTAGGAGGATGTTAAAAACATGTACAGAGGATGGGGTAAACCATGTTTCAGTGATGAACAGGGCATCAAGGTTATTGTATGAGAGGAGGTCAGCGATCTCTGCAGCTTGAGTGAATGCTGAGAGAGCATTGATCAGCATGACAGGTTGTGTGCATGGGTGTCGATAGGTGTAAAGGTGATGAACTGAATAACCTCAGTCCTTTAAGATGAGTAGCAAATACCCTGGAGATGGATGGGGATGCAGAAGTTACTCAAACATCAATAATCAAAATGACTCAGTTAGTTGGTAAAAAGGATAACTGTTTTATTTGCAATTGTCTAAAACAGGGAGCACAACGCACATCAACGAATTTGCTTGATCCTCTTACTCAACGAGATTCATAAAAAACTGAGTTTATATATCAAAAACATGTCATCAACGGTGTTGACTTGCGTCACTACCAACGTCATCCTATGTGGCAATCTACAAAATCTAATGGCATTTGTGATAGGCTCTTAGTGAGCATCTAAGTATATTATCTATATATTATCTATACTAGTATGGGATAGTGAGTGAAAGTGATAGGTTGTTTAACATTAGGTGAGGCAACTAAGCCCTCCCCTCAAAATGGCCACTATGACCGTTACTAAATACATGACGTCCCATTGGCTACGCAAACTATAGGACCCTTGATTACGTGGTCCACTACAATCGGTTGGCACTGTAACTTTCATCAGTATTTTTCCACCAATTAGCATATCATTCTATCATCATCTCAGTGGTCTGCGTAGTCAATTAGGCTTTGAAACTCGGCCTTGAGTTTGTTCTGTACTGTGGAGAATAAGGGGAGTGAAGAAACGCTCTGCCCTCATGTGTAGGTGTGAGTATCTTGCTCATCCAACTTCATCCTTCCACATGACTGAAGACCATGATTTTGAGCTTTTACTGTCTTTAAAATACTACTTTTTAATAAACTTCTGACTCCTTTCTTGTTTGTTCATGCCTTCTGAAAAGGAGCTTGTTCTTTCACACGATTTTGTATTGAATGCTAGTTAAATTCATCCTGATAAGACATTGGCTTCTTGGCTTGGCTTCATGGCTCATCCAGCCTCGCCTTTCGAGATTCACTTTTAGTTCATGTGTTTTCTTACTGCGACATACTGAGAAGAGGCCTTTCTTTTTTAGTCCAAATCTGCTATAACACGTAGTGAAAACATCCATCCTTTACTCTTTATGCTTATATGTATATATTGGTGCATGCCACAATCTATTCACTATAAAGCTAGCCTCAAGAATACATTGGGCCTCATTACACGGGAGGCGGTAACCATGGCGCTATTAGCGCCATGGTTGCTGCCGGTATTTTACCGTGTCCGCCTTGGTGGATGGTGGAATTACCGCCCTACTCCAAGGTGAGCGGGGGCGGTAATTCCCCATTCACCAAGGCACTTACCCATTCCCATTTTTGCCCCCATAGGGCTCAATGGGAATGGGGAAGGCGCTAATTACGGTACCGCAAATTGCGGTACCGTAATCAACACCAAGGTCCCTTAGCGGACCCGTTCCTTAACGGCTGGTAAAACCAGCCGTTAAGGTCGGGTCCCGCAAAGGGACCTCGTAGTAAGGCGGTAAGGGTTTACCGGTACCGGTGCCCTTACCAGTACCGGTAAACCCTTACCGCCTACCGTGTAATGAGGCCCATTGTCTGCTTGCGTTTATTTCGCATCTGTACACATGTAAACTGACTTCATATCTTCATCCATTTTATGGCATAAGCTTCTACATCTTGATCCCAAGATGTCACTTATCCTTGATACTTTCTTGATGCCTTATAGAATATCTGCATTCTCTGGTCTCTGTATCATTTCTGGGCATGTCAGCTCAGCTCTGCATGATGTCACCATTCATCTAGACCATTCATTTGTTCTGCTTCTTCTGGGATTTCATTCAAACGGTCATCATATTTTCTTGTATGCAGGTATGGTTTTCTTAATGGGAACCTTGCCTCGAGGATTCTCTTAGATATCTGTATTTTCACTGGTACTGCACGTGTTTCACATTCCAACATAAAGGCAATATGGGTGAGGTTGTTGAGGTGGGGGTACTTAGCTCCTCCTCTACACTGATATTGAGTAGGTTCACTAGGGTAGCTTGCCGGGGATGCCCAGGGTGCTTGGCCATTCAAACCATAGTGAGAGTGGGGATGGGCTGTGGAGGGAGGAGACATATGGTGATGTCTTTTTGTGAGTAGCAGTAGTAGCGATTAGTTTGCAGGTGAAATGCAGGATAGCGGGTCTGGCCCTTGGCCCTATCAGCTCCATACAGGCCCAAACAGATGAGGTCCTTGTATTTGCCTTTCCTTTGCTGAGGACGCCGATTATGAGGACACCTAAGGAGGACATATTAAATAGGTGGTGGGCATAGCAACTGAGTGGAAGGGCCTTGTCTCGTGCCCAGCAGCCTACTCAATGCTGTCTGTCTGGAATTTGGCCTGGAGACCTTTAAAGGAAGGCTTGGCAGGCATGAGAACTGGTGGTTGGTGGAGTAACTGAGTGGCAGTGCCTGGTAATGTGACCAGCAGCCTACGAAATGCTGTCTGCCTGGAACTGGCATAGAGTCCTTAATAGGAGGCTTGGAAGGCATGAAAACTGTTGGTGGGCAGAGCAACTGAGTGGCAGGGCCACTTCATGTTATTAGCAGCCTAGTCAATGCTGTCTCAATAACTTATTGTGTATCATTGCATTTTACAATACTCCAGTTGTACAATTTACCATGTTTGCCTTTCACATGAAAACAAATACGTAAAAGCACATTTAAATTGCATTTTTTTTCACTTTGGTTAAAGCCTATGGGCCTGGTTCATGGAATTAATTGTGCTGAAAAAGGGGGACTTATGCACCAAAACGCCCGTTTGTCGATTAATGGAACACAATGCGTGGGGCTTATCAGAGACTTGCAAGGAATCCGTGCAGGTCCAACACATCACTGCGACACTACGAACGCCTTGTGCGAGACACCTAGCGAAGGGGCATACCATCTTGCGCAATCACATAATAGGGGGTGGAACACGTGGAATGGGGGAAAAACAAGCGAAAATGTTGGCGTAACGAGGGAAGTACCACAGTAAAATCCTCGCAAGGCCCTTACACGCGTTAACAACCCTTATTCATGTAATTGAACAGGGCTCTCCTGCATGCAGAAAAAGACGCGCAAATCTGGAAGCACGTCTGCCACGCGAAGGCTGGCATAAGCGTCACTGTACACTAAAACAAATGCATAAAAATGCTGCGCGAACAACCAACACGTGTATACAGCTAAGATTAATGTACCATTTCTTGCAGCATTGATCGTAGGATACTGCAGGAGGAGGATGGCCAGTTCCTGTGTTTTTCTACCCAGGACCAGCCTTTTTGGGATGCCTGATGACCATGTCCATGCCAGGTATAGGTTTCCACCTCAAATCATATTAGACCTGGTCACGGAGTGGAAAGGTGACCTTACATCACCCACCCTGTGCTCCCAAGCACTCAGCCCCTTGCAAAAGGTGCTCAATGTACTGCATTTTTTGGCCACTGGGTCATTTCAGCAGACAACTGCCATAGTTGGGGGCATTTCACATCCCACGCAGTCACTTTGCCTACAACAGGTGTTGGCAATAATGACTGCACGCCCCTCAGTCTGCAGGCACATCTACATTTCCAGAACACCGGCAGAAAGGCAGGCCATGTCCAGGGTTTTTACAGGGTGGCGCACTTCCCTAAATTGCTTGGTGCCATTGACTGCACCCATGTGGCTCTACGTCCACCTAAGGCCACAGAGCACATCTATTGGAATCGCAAGCACTGGCATTCCATCAACATGCAGGTTGTATGTGATACCAAGGGAATCATTACTTCTGTATATGCAAACTATCCACCGACTTGAGGGTCCTGGAGAGGTTTTACCCAGCACTGCTCACCCAGGTCAGCAATTTATAGCACCGTCTGGAGTCGTCAAGTGAGTGTCCATTTGTTGCTGTCCTCCACTGTACACATGCATGTTGAAGTATGGTGGGAGTGTGCATCTTGGACTTACAGCAAGTATGCCTCTTGTACCCATGTCTGTGTGCATGTCCCAGATAGTGCTCCACATGTGTTCTATGAACCATGCATAATTTCAACTGTCTCACTTTTGCAATGTGTGTTGTACTGCAGCATAAGACAAAGGGGTGAGTATACACATGTGGCTGACTGGTGGTGGAGTGTGAACTGGGATTTTGGGTGTGCACGGTAAAATGGCATTTTACTTTCAAATGTGCAGCATCACTGTGTATTAGCCCTCACTGTGTTTGCGAGGGAGGTGAGTGTGGTAACTGTGGGAGTGTTACATATTCAGGATATAGGCACACGGTTTGCTTGATGCTATGTAACACAAATCTAGTGCTTTCTCCTTCACCAGCATGTGTTTGTGCAGTTATTATTATCTCTGGTGTTGGTCAACCTCTTGCACTGGCATACAATATTGGCATTTCTTTGTATTTACACATCTGCAGACCAATGCAGCTGTCTCAGTGTGTGGCACACGCTCTGATTGCCATGTTCTCAATCAGACCTCAAAACACTCCTCTTTTCATGTGCTTTCTCTCCTCCTCTCCCCTGCTGAACTTCAGACTGAATCTGCACTGGTCACCTGGCTACCGTCTGACCTCAGGCCCAGGTCCCCTCACCCGCCACTCGAACTCGAGCACTTCCTCCCTGGCATCCCATGCACTTGGACTGTTTTTATGTATTCCTACAGCTCCCTACCAGCACCTGACACCTGATGTCTGCACTTACCCTTGCACTTGCCACCAGCTGGCTGGACATTAATTAATTGTTTTGTTATTGTATTTATTTTAATGTCCTTCCCATGTACTGCACTGCCCCCTCCTCTCTGCACTTTTCCCTTCCCACTCCTCCTGCACTTGTGCCATCTCAATGTCACCTGGCCTAGTGAGAGTGTTGTCTCTGTCATCTCTCTGTTCCCCCTCCCTTGCCTCATTGCGCCTTCAAACACTTGTTTATAGGCGCATTATAAATGCCTTATCATTTCATATGATATCATATTCTTCACACGTGGGAGGGACTGTGGTGTGCTCATTAGAAAATCTATTCTAGAAATAGTAGCTCATTGAGGCTCAGGCTGTGACATTGTCACATGGCCAGCAGGGCCTCACTTTAACATTAACTTGTTACATGTGTATGTTGGGAGATGGTTGCGGCCAGCAATTGTGTTTGAGCAGCTGCCACACTCATGGATGTGGGCCAGGTGTATGCATTTATTTTGGTTTGCAGGATACATTTTCCGGTGGATATTCGGGGTGGTGTCACAACACGGCAGTCAAGGAGTGATGATGCGCCACTATGTCAGCGTCCAGCATGCAGGTGATGTCCTGTCTGGAGGGGGCTGCCTGTAGGGTGGCGTCACGAGTGATGGGGGCTTGGGTTTTCCCATGTGGAGGGGGCTGCCTGCAGGATGGGGTCACGGGTAATGGGGTGTCCTATGTGGAGGGGGCTGCCTGCAGGGTGGCATCACAGGTGATGGGGGCTGTGCTAGGGGTGTGCCATGAGGAGAGGGCTGCCTTGAGGGTGGCATCAAGGGTGATGGGTGCTGGGGAGGGGTGTCCCATCAGGAGGAGTCTGTTTGCTGGAGATTGATATGTGCAAATGCACAATTTGGCTGCTGTGTGTCCGGGGATCATGCAGAGTTTTCACATGATTTGGCTGGGGTGCGGCCGGGGATTATTAGGTGTTTTTGCACGATTATGCTGGTGTGCATCCGGGGATCGCAATGAGTTTTCATGCGATTTATCTGGGGTGCGGCCGGGAATTGCAAGGTGTTTTCGTGCGCTTACGCTGGGGTGCGGCCGGGGATCGCACAGAGTTTTCACACAATTTGGCAGGGGTGTGACCGGGGATTGCGAGGTGTTTTCGTGTGATTATGCTGGGTGCGCCCAGGGATCGCGCAGAGTTTTCACACAATTTGGCTGGAGTGTGGCCGGGTATTGCGAGGTGTTTTTGCGCAATTACAGTGTGGTGCAGCTGGGGATCGTGCAGAGTTTTCACGCGATTTGGCTGGGTTGTGGCTGGGGATTGTGAGGTGTTTTCGTGCGATTACACTAGGGTGCAGCTGGGGATTGTGCAGAGTTTTCACGTGATTTGGCTGAGGTGCTGCCGGGGATCACATAGACTTTTCACGTGATTTGGCTGGGGTGTGGCCAGGGATTGTGAGGTGTTTTCGTGCGATTAGGCTGGTGTGCATCCAGGGATCGCAAGGAGTTTTCATGCGATTTATCTAGGGTGCGGCGAGGGATTACGAGGTGTTTTCACGCTATTATGCTAGGGTGCGGCCGTAGATCACGCAGAATTTTCACACAATTTGGCTGGGGTGTGCCTGGATATTCCGAGATGTTTTCGTGCAATTACGCTGTGGTGTGGCTGGGGATCGTGCAGAGTTTTCAAGCAATTTGGCTGGGGTGCGGCCGGGGATTGCAAGGTGTTTTTGTGCAAATTTTCTGGTGTGCGGACAGGGATTGCGCAGAGTTATCACGTGATTTGGCTGGGTTGTGGCTGGGGATTGTGAGGTGTTTTCGCGTGATTATGCTGGCGTGCGGCTGGGGATCGTGCAGAATTTTCACGTGATTTGGCTGAAGTGCGGCGGGGGATCACGCAGTGTTTTCACGCAATTTGGCTATGATGCGGCTGGGGATAACACAGTGTTTTCACGCGATTTTGCTAGGGGAGCTGCATGCTGACCCAGGGTTGGTGCGGAGGCTTTCGACATGTTAGGCATTTCACTTTCATTTTACTACGCGTGGGGGTGTGTTGTGGGTGTTACTGGTGCAGCTTGTTGTTCCTTGTGCCACAGCTACTGATGCCTCTGGAAATCCATGAATACGCATGCCGCGCAATCAATTCTCTGCACCACGGCTGGCGCACACTCCTTCTCGGCGTGCAACACTTGCACCTTTTCTGCACCAGATTCTTTGAATCGGGCCCTATATGTTTATTTCTGAATATTTTGATTTGTCTGTTTAATCACTTGATATTTCAGCACAAACTCTGACTGCACATTATTTAGTGGAGAGAATAGATCCAATCAAATAAAATACATTTTGAAGAAGGACTGTGGCAATGGCAAATAACAAAGGACTCTGATGAGGAACTGATGTAGGACTGTGATGAATAAATAATGTGATTAATGAAAAGGAATGATGAAGCACAACGACTGAAACAAAGGAGAGTAATTGTAATTACTTTTTTTGTGAGGGACAGGCCAAAGGACTGTGATGAAAGAGAAGGGCTTGGACAAAGGATTATGACATAGGAGAAGGAATATGATGATGGAGAATAACTGACCAAGAAGGGCATTGATAAAGGAGAATGAGTGTAGCAACGAACTGTGATGAAGGAGAACGAGTATGACTAAGGTGAAGGACTGTGATGAAGGAGAAGAATTGTGATGAGGACTGTGTTGGGAAGAAAGGCTTTGTTGGTGGATAACAACTGTAGCAAAGGAGGGTTGTGAAGAAAGGATTGTGATAAAAGAAGATTATGATGATGAGGGACAGTGACTGATGATTGTGGCAGAGGACTCTTATGAATGAGAAAGAGTGTAACAAAGTAGAAATGATATAATAAAGGAGAATGATTGTGATGAAGTAGAATGACTATGAAGAAGCAAAAATACTGTGATCAAGAACTGTGATAAAAAGATGGACTGTAATGGGATGTGATGGTGGATTGTGATGATAAAGGAGGACTGTGACGAAAAACAGTGACAAAGGAGAAGGACTGTGAAAAAGAAGAAGTACCATGATCTGTGATTAATAATTTGTTATAGGGATGTTCAACGCGCCAAAGACAAACTAAATTGCATCTAGGTGCGAACAAAATACACTACACAAACAATGGCAACTTCCTGAAGACATCATGCACTTATGTTTCATGCCAGCAGAACAGCCAAGTCTTAATGACCTTCCGGATTTGCAACAATCCCTCCAACTCCTGTATGCTCATGGGAAGGGTGTTCCGTAATCTTGGGGAAATAACCACAAATGTCCTGCCTCCTCTATGCCCACAATTAGTGGTAGTGATGACCACAACCACTTATCTGTTGAACGTAAAGCTTGCAATTGATTGCATCTGTGAGGTTTGGTCTGCGGATACATGGGGCCAGATTATGTAGATATTTAAAAGTACCAGAGTGTTTGGTGTTTTGGAGACAGCTTGTTTCATTCATTGTATGGAGTGAGCAGTCTGTTGGCAGTGTGTATTGGAGCCGGGTGGAGTCAAACCAACAAAACACTGGCCTGTCGCAGAGGACATGGAGTGCCAGAGTGTTTGGTGATCAGTGTCTTTGTGGTGGGTGTAGGCACCTGAAAACAGCAACAGCATTCTAACATTTTCCACTGCTGCCCTGACATGCCAGAAAAAACTGACATGAATCCGAGGGCGCATAACACGTGAAAGGGTAAACCTTACACTAAAACTGCGACTCGTGCAGACACACGCATGAGAAATGTATTGGTACATAAGGCTGCCTCCCCAGATGTAAACCAGGAGGCCAACACATCGGACACAAAAGGGGGAAAAATGAACGACTACTATCAGGCTGATAAAGACGTCCCGGGTCAAGTTACTGAAATAACAAATGAAGTTAATAACATTTCCTGGAATGAAATAACAAATGAAGTTAATAACATTTCCTGGAATGGCTCGTGTACAGACTTTGGTGATATAACTAACAATTCACTGCTTGAATGATGCTATTCCCTGCAAGCTGCAGCCAGGGTAAACGGGGAAAACTCTGCAAGTCAAACCAAAAAGCAGAGCTGGGACCAAAACCAGGAGCCACCCCTCATCATGCAGCCCACACCACTCCCTCCCCCTCCTCCTTCCCCAGCCCCCCACCCCCCCCCCCCCCACGGAGAGAAACAACGGCATTGCCAGATCTGTTTCACACTTCATTGCAGGAAGAAACATTAGTCTACCCGGTGGCTGTGATGAGCTGGAGCAAACAAACTCAAATAGATCATCCCAGGGTGTGGCACAATAGGCAGTAAAAATATGATTTAAGCTGTGTGGCTCAATATTAGAAGGAGTACAAAGACAAGGAAAGACCAAAGACTCACTGGAGGCCAAAGTCTACCAGTGGGACCAAAGAAAAAATCAAAAGATCCTGCCCCACTAGAAGTATCGATTTGAACGGTCGAAAGCCCACACAATATACCTTCATCTATTTGACCAGAAAAGAAAGAAGGTTGGCAAAACATGCTAAAGCATGAAATGAGTTGAGCAAATATAGTGAGCAGTCAGTGACTAATAAAGCCCCTCCACTAGAGCCCCTGAATGCCACTATTATTTCTCTGGTACCATGAAATAAAAGAAGTTTAAAGAAGAAAGTGGTGCGCAAGCAAAAAAGATTGCCCAGACCTGTGGGTACATTAACAAGCTGGTTGGTGACGAGAATCTGCCAGGGGACCAAGAGGGAAACAAAGAAATAAACATCCCCTTTGTGGAATTACGTGACCGTCAGTCAACTGCAAAACAATTAAGGCCAAAAGAGATAACGCAAATATCCCAGCCGCAGGGATCATATAAAGGGTGACAGGCAACTGCTCCCAAACAAGGGGTTATTACAACAGAAGATGTCCCAGTGAACCAGGGTGAAAATATATTTATGTTGGGATGTGGCCAACTTACTTTTACAGGAAATAGAACCAACAGTTCAGACCTTTTACTGGTGTGTCATAAGGTTTTGGCCCTTTGGAGTTGTCATCGGCTGATTTTATATTTGTGGAACCAGTGGCATCAGAAGGAGGAAATTACATATGGGTCCACTCTGTCTTACCAGAAGTGACCGCTCTAGTTAAAGCACGCCATGGATCTATTCAAAAGGTGAGCCACCTGATAGACAGCGCAACACATTACCCAGTAAAGAAAACTGTGCCATTGCAGTCTTTCACACAAGTGCTAAAAAGGGGTTTGGCTACACAAGCCAGTTCGAAAAATAGGGCACAGCCCACATCAGCAATAGTAGAGGATGCAGCAGGGTGGGAGTGTTTCAAGAACTTCCTCATGAAAAATCTTGATAGCACATGAACACTAAACGTGACATTATGGAATACCAGAGGGCATGGTCACTCCTTGAATCAAAATGGCTCCTTACCACTGTTCTGCCAGCACAATATAATATTCCTCAGGGGACATGGCTAATAAACTCTATCTACATCGAGGGCTACACTCTGACCCAGAGACTCGCTGATAAGGGCTCACGGGGATGCCCGTATGGTGGTCTGCTAATTGGAATAAAACCAAGCCTTCTGATAGAATGTATAAAGGTGTTGGCCCGAAAAAGAAAATGTGCTTGCGGTGGAGGTGGTGGCAGGAAAAGGGAAATCACAGTTTTTTTAGTTTACTTGCAAACGTATGCGTGCCACCTACAATTGCGAACCTGGAGGAGAGGAGGTGTTTGAAAGTATTGATGCAGTGTGTGTGGAATGGGTGACTATAAAGGGAGATGATTTAGTGCTAATTGGGGGGACCTAAATGCCGGGTGCAGAGACACAGACAAATGTGGGGCATATAACTGTGTGTGCCCCTTTAGTTCCCTGGCGAAAAGCAGGTTTGATGCGAAAGTGAAAAAATTGATTTTGACTCTTCAGGAATGGGGCCTAAGAATGTTGAATGGTAGAACAGTCGGTGTTAAACCGGGGAGGTTACGTGGGACATGAACAACAAATGCTCCACATTAGACTACTTCTTTGTCATTGACAAGTGTTCAAATAGAGTGATGTCTCTAGTAATATGGGAAACAAGCTTTAGTGATCACTCCATGTTCACATTGACATTAAACGTGAGTGAATGGGGATAAAGACAAAGGGGTGGAGATGGGGCACGGATTAACCAGGCAGGACACCAAGGAACATTGGCAGGGCTGCTAGAGTTACACAGCTCCTATTTAGGCATGGGACATATCAGTTTGCTACATATGGTCTGGCTGAGATGGGGCGATCGTTTGAGTTCACTCGCATCCAATGCTGGGTCTCTAGGACTCAGGAATTTAATGATTCAAAATAACAAGCACACAAACGCGTTTGACCCAGAGGTGCAAGGAGAAAAACAGCGATTACGTAGTAATATTAGAAAAGTGATCCAGTCATCAGGGCATCCCGCAGAAAAAGAGGGCCAAATAAGGAAGCCCAAAAGTGCATACAAAAAGTGGTTAACTAGATGAGAATTCTCTAAAATAAATACGCAGTGGCAGCAGATGCTAACCGCTTTGTGTAACAAAAACACTATAGACATCTGGCAAATACTGTCCAAGATAAAGGGTGATGGGCAACGGAAGTTAGTCGACCCAGTCCCGGCATGGAAATGGACAGACTTACTTAAAACAAAGTATGTCCAATCCAATTCCACGACCTGGCCCTTGAGAATTTCAACGGCAGATATCTACACTGCCATAGTAAAACTAAAAGGCTCCCGAGCCCCGTGACCAAACAGGCTGTCAAACACGGTCCTAAAGTCAAACCCAGTGGAATGGGCAGGAATACTGAAAATATTATATGACAAGGTGTGAAAGCAAAGGGAGATTCCAACTACTTGGCAAAGTGCTATCATATTACCAGTTCACAAGAAGGGGGATAGACAGGAGCCCAAAAACTACCAGTTGCTCTCACTCCTAGACATGACAGAGAAGCAATTTGCATCATTCATCTTGGCAGAAATGCAGAGGTGGGCAGTGTATTGTAAAATATTACACATTACACAGACGGGCTATCTACCCGGAACGTGCACTACTCATAACATCAGATTGCTGGATTCACTGGTAGTAGAATGTACTAAAAGGGGCTCACCCGTCTTGTATCTGATTTTTGCCGATTTCACAGCTGCCTTCGACTCAGTAAACCATGGCAAGCTGTGGGCTAAACTCAGAAAGCTGGGATGCCCGGATTGGTTGGTGGACATTAACATTCATTTACATACAAACACGACAGTGAGCCTGGATGATGAGGGATCCCTGTCGGACGAGGTGCTTATAGATAGGGGGTCAAACAGGGATGCGTGTTGGCCCCCTTACTATATAAGTTATATATGTAAAAACTCTCTTAGGTGTCGAGACCCAACTCTGGATGCTCAGTAAACGTGGGCTCCACTCTAGTTACCAGCGCCATGTACGCTGATGACCTGGTATTAATGGACAGAACGATCAGCGGGGTGAGAACGAAATTTAGGGCACTTTTGGAATTTGCTGCGATAAATTACCTCACAGTTAATATGAACAGGACAAAAATGATGGTCATAGCCGAGGGGAAAATAAATTGTTTAAAACTGGATTTTGAAGTCGATACACTAGAATATGTGAGCAGCTACTCATATTTGGAAATTGAACTATCAGCCAGAGGTACCTATGATACGATCATTAAAGGGAAAAGATGGAAAGCGAGCTAACTAACGCGTTATTAACAGATTTGCTAGGGAATCATCGGGATACGCAATGGAGGGTATATTGAAGCTCAAAGAAGCAGTGCTTTGTACCAGCAATCGTGTATGGACTTGAAGCATTAGCAATGGCGGATTTGACCTGGCTGGGGGTCCTGGAGGGGTTTTTCTTGACGGAAGATCTTAAGACTCCCACCAGTGACCTCCATAGCTTTTGTGCGACTGGAACTGTGCCTGGTATCACTTAGGGCACAGCTGCAAACCCCCAGTGGTTTGCACTATTTGAAATCAAGGAGTAACCCAAGGTGTCCGCTGTTGGACATGCTACGGAAAAGCTACAAAGCGACGTAGAGGGCATGTAAAAACAAAAACCACCAGAGTCTAAACAAGGAGTGTTTTCTACAAATCAACTGGTTTCCGAAATTCCAGAGGGGTACCCAGCACTACATGCTGGTGGCGGAAGTCACTCATAAATACCTACAAACCCATCTATGCCTCAAAAATCCCAGTCCGCTGGTACACAGTATTAGACTGTGCTACAGGATAAATCAGCTCTCTCTGCTTACTGTGCAGAGGCTTTATACCCAAATGTCTATCGATCAACAAATCTGCCATATATGTGAAAACCCAGAGAAACCAGAGACTGCCAGACACGTCTTGACCAATGTGTAAAAATGAGCACAAGATATATGTGCTTATTGGGTACATTTGTGAGCCGGTACGACTCCATAAAAACGGAGGCATTTTGGAAATACTACCTAAATACTGATATGGAGTTAGTACGGATGGAGTTATTCCGCCTTTGGTGTGAGATGAAAGATGAAAGTCAAACTGAGTATATAACTGAGGAAAATGAGAATGCCCCCAATTTCAGACTAAATCGCGACAAGAAGTGTGATAATGGAGCTTATGGAAATGCTTTGTATTACTGTTACCAGTAGCTTAGAAATGTAAATGAATTATGATGTAAGTTTGATTGTAGAAGAACGTGACTAAATTGGTTAGGCATTATATCTTTTCAAATTTTAGAACTGTGACTAATGAATGTATAATTAATTATGATTTATTTTTTAAAGTTCATTATATGAGCTAACAAAAAAAAGACATTATTATTATAATATAATGTTAAAAGCTAGACAGAGGGTTTTGAAATCAATCCTTCTGGCCACCAGAAGTCAATGAAGAGATTGATGCAACGTAGAAGTAGAATCATGGCGGGACAAGTTAAATATCAAATGGACCACTGTGTTTTGAATTTTTTGTAATCATTTGATTTGATGGCCTGGACGACCTGCATACAAAGCAATACAATAGCCTATCTTAAACTTCATTAGGGCCCCTACTACAATAGGCATATGCTCAGGGTAAAACAATGGTGCTGCACTGTGTAAAGGCCAGAGTTTGAAAGGGCCGTTTTAAGCACCTGGTTTATCTGTTTTTCCAAGCCAAGATCACACTGCCAAACCAATCCAAGAAGAATATCTTTGGTTTTGTTGGAGGTAAGCTAGAGAGCACTGTCAAGCATCCAAACTTCCACTTCATCCAGAAATTCCACCAAAGCATCCATTTTTGCATTACTGTCATTAGCATACACGTGAAAACCTAATTTGTATTTTTCAAAAATATCATAAAGTGGCCTCAGATAAATGTTAAACAGCAACAGAGACAGTGGTGAGCCCTGAGGGACTCTGCATGATGTGCATTGTCTGGTGGACAGATAAGGGCCACGTTTAACCTGCTGTGTCCTACCAGTCAAGAAGGATTTAAACCATCTGGCGGCTGACTCTGAGATCATGAGAAGACTATCTAAATGGTGGGCCAGGATGTCATGGTCCACCGTTTCGAAAGTGGCTGATAAATCTAACATAGCCAACAGTGAAACTGACATCATCTACCTGTTTAAGCATCTCATCTAGGGCCATAGCCTGATTGCAATTTTTTTAAAATAGAATTCGTTTTGACAAAAGCCTGTAACTGGGAAGACACCACATGTTCTAGAATTTTAGTGAGCCATGGAAGCAACATTAAGGATAAGAACTATGATAAAGGTAGAGGATGTGATGAAGGAAAACAACTGTGATTAATGACTGTGAAAAAGGAAAAGTACTGTAATTAAGAACAAGGCCTGTGGTAAAGCAGGACTGTGATGAAGCAGAAATTCTTTGACAAAGCAGACTGGCTGTAATGCAGGACTGATGATGAGTAAGAATTGTGATGAAGGACTAATAAAGGAGGAGGATTGCAATGAAGAAGGACTCTGATGAATGACATGGACCCTGACAAAGTAGAAGACCCTTACCAAATGGTTCATAAACTAGAAGGATTCTGATGAAGCAGAAGGGCTTAGGAAGGGTGCGATGAAGGAGAAGGACTGTGATGAAGGAGAAGGACTGTGATGAATGAGAAGGACTGTGATAAAGAAGAAGGACTGTGAGGAGGAGAACTACGTTGAAGGAGTACTGTGATAGAAAACAAGGAGTCTGATGATGGGGAAGACTATTGTACAGTGATTTGCCTCAGAACTCACCAATCAAAAATTACAAAAGTAATCCAAAAAGGAGTTTACACCAGACAAGAAGTAACATAATTTATTAAGGACCCAGGCACAGCTGGGAAATAATAATTCACACAGAATGCTGAACAGAACTGCATGAAAGGTGCTGTCAAAGGTATGCACAAAAAACAAAAGCTTTTTATAATCATACAAACCACATTGCAACATTAGGTTAGTCCTCCAAATGATGTTAATTGGTGGAGCTATGTCATTCCCCTATAGTGGGACATACATTATCCTACTATGATTGGGTCCTGCAAGCCTTGCCAGACCACCCTTGACCACCTCTGTGACATCAGCCCAACCCTCAATTCCCACATCACAGTGCAAAAACATTGAGACTATTTAGATGACCAGCGGATCTTTAGTCATCTGCCGTGGGTCATCTCCATCTGTTTCCAATGGGAATCGAACCGATCATGACACAACAGAAGCCTTGAACCACTGCCAAGCTACCGTTTTAATGTTGCATCTTAGGAACTCTTCCCTGTGCAACGGGGCAATTTGAAACCGCCATGGGACATTTTGAAACCGTCAATAGACCATTTTCATAAATGAATATGCCAAATTATAAAATGATTGTGCATTCATTATCTATCCCCAGCACCCATGAGCTTTGCTTCCCGACCTCGAAAGTATCAAAGGTTGTACCTTTCTTACCATATGATCCTGGGAACGTGCAGTTTGCAATGAGCAGACAGCCTCTGCGGCTACTAAGCAAGTTACTAGAATGTGAATTAATTCCTAGTGAAAGCGTGCTCTGAGGCCTGTTTACAGCGGCTCTATCTAATGTTAAACCCTGTATACTTACCTGTAACCCAACTTTATCACCTATTGGTATTTGCTTAAAACACAATTATTTAGAACAGTCTCCCGTCCAGTGCATAGAACTGTGTGGCTATCAACAAAGCCCCCTCTCCTTTAAGTGGGCTAATCCCGAAGCTGATAGCCTTGCACCTTTTCACTCCACTGAGCTTGCATTTTCACCACATTAATCCCAATAACTAACTTGTTTCCTTCCCGCAGTCCCCACTCTGCCACTCTTTTTAGGGATCCATACTCTTTTCAGCCTACTCATATCACCTCCATCTTCTTCCCAGTCCTCCAATGATCTTTCTATCAGCAAACACACCTGCACATCCTTCTCACATGAAATCCAATAGATATAATAGTATTCTATATCTTCTGGTGATATTGTAACCCAGTCAACTTCATCATCAACTTTTTCACCCTTGGTTCGTTTGTTAATGGGCTTATTTTTACCATTGACCCCATCAATATGTAGGTGCAACATACATTTTCCTCTCCTTTTGTTAGTATAGAATCTGAAAATAGTTTTGCCAATGCAAAAGGTGAGAAGCATGAGGGCCAGCACGGGGACAGTCACTTTAAATACTCCTGAGAGCCAAGCGGGCAGCCAGGCGAAAGTAGTGTGCAACCAATTAGTCAATTGGACTCCATTAGCTTAATTTGCTATCTTCTCATGTAGTGTTTGTATTTCATTAATAGCGGCTCCCAACGTTCCATTTAATGCTTCTCCGTCAAGCACTATGGTACAGAAGCTGCTCCCCATCTTGGCATAAACTCCTCCCTCTATGGCAGAGAGAAGGTGCAACACGTACCTATTCTGGAGTGCCAACAAACATAGTGCCCTCAGCACTTCCTTTACTGCATTTAGGCCCTTTGCTGTTGAGTTGGCCAGTTGCAGTAACTTGTATCTGGTGAGTGGCAGCCACTTGGCATTAGCTGCAGTTTGCACTCCTGGAAGCAATAATGATATGAGAAAAGTGTTTGCTTTGGAAAACAGTTGAAACTCAACAGGAATTGCTGCCAGATTTTCTGCACTCTTCTCGGACCAATAGATGTTTGCTCTCCTTTTTCTGTTTACTACTCCTTGCATTGTTTGCTCCTTGCTTTGTTGAACCACTTTTTCCTTCAGCACGATTGACTGCTCCTTTAGCAAAAGCCCCATGTTGTTCCTTCAGAGCACCACCAGGACAGGGCTGTGCAGTGTAACAATTGCACAAACCCCACTGCAATCAGGAGGAAGCTTGGCATAGACCTTTGATCCACATGGCCACCAGAGGTCCATAATGAAAGCTATCCCCTGTGTCAACGCTGCACTCCTCATCACCTTCGCACAGCCAGTGTTTGTTTCAAAAGAATGGACCCACTGGGCCTGAAACACAGAGGGAATCGGGTATAGCTCTTTATGGAAATTGGCTGATGAGTTTCATCAATCCAAGTTAATGCATGTACATATTTCCCTCAAACTGCCTTGCAGCTATTATTTAGTTGGACAACACATTTTGTTCGAATCCCACCAAACCTTCAGCATGACATTGCATTATTCCACCCTCCCATTGGTCACCATACCACACTGCTCCTTTTATTCTCATTAATGGTCTTGTGTGACACCATGCAATGCTACGCCCCTCTTTATATACACACTGCAGTTGTTTGTGTTCACTAATCATTTGCTCCCCCATTTTAGAGCCTTCTATTATATATTTTACTATCATGCTTTTAGTTTCTCTTTTTTTGCCCATCCTATCAAGTTGCAAGTAATGATGTTCCCCTTCATCCACCCACTGGACAGAAACACTTGTTCCTTGGAATAGGCCACTAGATTTGCAGAGGGATAGGTACATTAGGCATCCTGCTTCCTCATATGATACAGCCCAAGGCAAGACAAACATGGGAGCCCCACCTATATGTGGGATGATTGAGCAGACGTGACATGTGCCGTTTGCCCCTTCTCTTCCCACACATAACATTTCATTGTACCAGACATTTCTGGATGTTATCCCATGCCCCCTTTCAGTGTTATGATGAAACTCCTCTTCATTTAATGCATTTCTTTTCATTCTATTCACACTAATATTTGTTTTTATTGTGCATTTGTAAGATATTTATACGTCAAGTTAATTGTGTTTTAAAGCTTGTTGAACGTTCTGAAGGTGTAATACTCTTTTCTTTAACCTCTTAAGTGCCAAGGACGGGTATGCTCATCCTTTTTGTACAGACTTGCATAATAGCCTGGCACTTAAAGGGGTTATGAAGAAAACATAATAATAATATTAATCCTTTACTGTGCATGTTAATATTATTACACTCCATAGAACAGACATTTTGGTCTTACAAAACACCTTCTCCTTTCTCCCTTATTGGTGTTCTATAAAACCTTATTGCTGAAAGAAAAGTTAAAGAAAGCTGATGTACACTCCCCATCTCATTGCACTCTGCCCCTCTTCTTCAGGGGAGAGGGTGCTTTTGCCCCTGGTCACTTCGGTGATGGGAACCCATCCTCGGTGACCTTCAACCTTGACTGCTGTTGGTGTTGAATATGTCACTGTATGCGGAACAATAAAACATTCTTCTTTCCACTTCCTAATGTGTTTTTTTTAATAAAAATGTTATCACCAGGTTAGAGGAATGCTGCTTGGGGAACTTCCCTTTCCTGCTCGCCACTATTTGTTTCACCAACTTGCTCTAGTGGCTACTTTGTCTTTTGGGATATATAGGCAAGTGATCTTGTAAGTTCTGTGAGGTACATATGAAACTCCTCTCCCAAGATGTTAGAAGAAGAATTAGCATCAGGAATTGTATGTGCTGGAGAGATAGGTGCATGTATTCTCTGTGCAGTAACAATTTAATGCGGAGTGAGGTGATGGTCTCCTCCAGGCAAATTTTGCAAAGCAAAGAGAGCAAGAGGTAAACAGCACAACCAAGTTTTACCATGTGTCAGTGTTGGGTTAGCTAGGTGCTCTTTTAGTACTCCATTCATTCTCTCAGGCACACTGTTGGCCTGTGGGTGGTAAATGGTACACAGCTTGTGCTGTATTCCTAGAAGGGCAGTTATTTCCCCTATCAAATCATTTGCAAAATGCTGACCATTGTCAGACCAAATTTTGTCTGGGATTCGCTACCTCAGAAATTCTTCTCACAATTTTTTTTGCTGCTGGGTGGGTGTCATTACGGGCACAGGGACCAGCCTCAAGCCAATGTGAAAACAACAGTAAGCATGTATCTATAAGAGGTACATCTCTCTTGCATATCAACAAAGTATATATGCAGGTTTGGCATGAACCAATCCTCACTTATCTATGCCACCACATGCTCTTTTGATATGTGGGCAGGGTTTTGAAGCTGTTCCAGGGCCACATTCAACAGTTTTCTTGGCATTACCAAATTGCTGGTGGTGTCTTGCCTGTTGGAGACAGAGAGCACCCCCATTTGCTTCCAACACTCTTTTTCATCATTCTGTGCTTCTCCCTTTAATTCTATTATCTGCACTAGTGGTGTTGCATTAAAGGCCCCTGGCAGTACAGTTAGTTCTTTAGCTGTTTTCATCAATGCTATAAGCGGTATTCTCTCCTTCTCACCAGAGAACAGCACATGTGTCCCTTCTGGCAAATATGCTAGTTCTTTTGCTGTTGTAGCTGCTCTTTCATTACCCAATCAAATAAACGTGTGCCCTCTTGTATGGGATTTGCACTTGATTATTGCCAATTCTACTGGGAGTGGTATCATTTCCAATAATTTACTCAAAGTGCTGCATGTTGTACCTGTGTGCCATCAATTCTACTGAACCCATCTTGCTAGTCCTAAATGTACTGTAGATGTTACATAGGCAGAATCTGAAAGATATTTATTGCATGTCCTTCTGACATGTTTAGTGGCTCAATTAATGCCACCAATTTTGTCGCTTGTGAGGAGTAGTGTGCTGGCAGTCATGTTTGGGAGAAAACTGGGAATTCCCCTTCCTTTTGAATTCCATGCTTATGTCCCACTACTGCTGAACCAGAATACCTTTGTCCCGAATGTGAGTCAATACTTGAAGAACCATCAATAAAGATCATGTCGCCCCTCAAATGCTTCTTCTTTTACCAGTAGGTTCCCTTCGTTCCTGTCCATGAACACCATACAATCATGTGTGTAATCTACCTCCTCTATTGGTTCTGCAATTAATTCTTCTGGTTTATGTTGTGCATTTTACAATTTCTATTGCAGGTTTTGTCAATATAATTTCATAACCTGATGCTCTCTCAGTTGTCAATGTTGATTTTGACATTTCCAGTACTGCAAACAATGCATGTTCCATGTACCAAATTACTGGGCATCCCAATTATTATTGTTGATTCCTTCTCAATTGTGAATGCAGTGGGAGCAAGTCTCTGCTCACAAGGAAAGTGTCCCTGCATCACTGGGTCTAGTGACCCACTGTAATATGCCAGTGGCTTAGGTCCCTGTCCCTTCTTTTGTGTCACTGCAGCTGTCATCACTTTACCGTCTGAGTGAGAGAACAAATTAAACTTTTCTTCGTAATTGGGTGTGGCCAATACTGGCGCATGTGCTAGATCATTTTGGAGCTCATCAACGTTTTAATTAATCTCAGCTGTCCATTTTTATATTGCTTTTGTTTTTCTGAGCTCCCTTGAGTGCCTGGAGGAGTGGCATGGTGTATATGGAGTAATCAAAGACCCATGCTCTGCAATAATTGCACAGAGCAAGGAACTGTTGAATATCTTTCACTGTCTTAGGTCAGAGTGTTTTATGTATTTCTTCATCGCTTTCTGGTGTTATTTTTCTCCCATCAGCTGCTACAATCTGCCCTAAGTAAAGCACTTCTGTTTGAGAATACTGCAATTTTTCTTTGTCCCCTTTGTAGCCCTTGTCAGCCAGTACAGTTAGTAGTGTCATTGAGTCCTCCCTGCACTCATCTTCTGTTGTGCTACACACTAAAGGCTCAGCCACGTATTGTATCACTGTACTTGATACTTGCATATTAATCAAGTCAATTTGTATTACTCTGTTAAATGTGCTAGGTCCATAAAAGTAGCCCTGGGGCATTCCTGTGTGTTCAAATCTGGTCCTGCGATAGGTAAACACAGTTAGATATCTGGAGTCTGGATGCAGGGCAATGGAGAAGAAAGTATTCTTCAAATCCACCGCTGTGAAGTAGCATGCCTCTGGTGGGAGGCTGCAGAATATTGTCACAGGATTTGGAGCTAGTGGAAATTCTGCTTTGATGATGTGGTTAAGAGGGTGGAGATATTGTATGAATCTCCAAGCCCTACCCTTTCATTTTTTAATTGGAAAGATTGCTGTATTGCATAGTGATGTAGATACCTGTATGATACCCTGCTTCCATAAGGCATGCAGTGTCTCATATATTCCTTCATCTGCTTCTCGGGAAAGGTGATATTGCTTCAATAGCAGCAGCAGTGCTCCTTCCTTTCTCTTAATGCATACTGCTCCTACCCCTTCAATATTCTCACATCATGGTGTCCTTTGGTCCATAGAGCCTTTGGAACTTTTTCCAAATCTTCTTGCATGTATTTTTTCACTTTGTTCACCAATTGTGTCATCTGGGGCACTTCTCTTTCAGTTATCTCTACTGGACAGGGTATGCTTAATGGAAGCACTATCTCTCCCTCCTCTTCATCTTTTGTAGCAAACAACTCTGTGTCTGTTACTCCTGTCAGTGTTAGTGTGGGATCGGTACACAGTATTGATCACCACTCCATGTTATCGTCATCTGTACCAACCAGTATAACCATATCTTTTCTCACTACTACTTCCTATAGGCATAGCAGTGTGTGTGTGCCTGGTGTGATGGTTGGTGTGATAGTTTAGGGGCACTGTGGTCTGAATACTAATTCATTTGACAGTCAAAAGACCTTTCCTTGTATCCCTGGGACTTATCCTAGCAGTACTTGCACTCCATACAGGAACATCTCTGTGTGCATGGGTATCCCTCTCAATGTGGCTTGTGCATAGTACACTTGTATCAACACTGCAACCCTGGCTGGGTACATCTCTGAAAATGAAATTGCGGTGTTCAATTTGCTTAACAAATCTCTTCCTAATATGTTGACAGGTAGATCTTTTGTATACAATAATGGTGCTACAATGTGTTGCATCCCTATTGTCAGTAGTAAATATTTTGTTAGAGGAACCATTTGGATGGTCCCTGAAAAGCCTTGTGTGTCCAATTTCTTGTTGGATAATAGGAATCCCCGTTCTGTTATACAGGATCTAGTTTCCCCAGTAACTATTAGTAAGTAAAGGTCCATCCATTCTATTTAAACTGCTACCTTGGGCTCCTCTTCAGGGTCTTCAGTTATTGCTAGGACAGGACACACTCATACTTTCCGTGGGCACCCCTATTGAGAAAACATTTTGATGGAAGATGTGAATGGATTTCCACCCACCACTGCAATCCCGGTGTATTGAGGTACCACATTTTGGCCAATATTATCACCTTTTCTTGCACAAATATCACTTGCTGGCCCCTGCCATTGCTGAAGGTAAACTGTAGACTAAATTATCCCTATCCATCGTCTACCATGGTATGTATTGTACTTCCCCTTTTGCCTTCTGTAGAAGGGGCACCTGAGTTTGTGCTCTGGGCTTAAGCCCGTATTGCAGCCTTTTTGCTTCTGCCATCCTGCTTTGCTGTTTCGAAGCCTATTTCACCAGTTCCCTGTTTTTTCCTCTCTTTCCACTTCTACCCCTTCTTTTCACCTTGTTCGTCTACCTACACTTGTTAAATGGCAAGGGTTGAATTTGTCATCCGTACTGTCATTGGCACTGCTGTCTTCCCAGTCTGATGCAGTATTATCAACTTCTGTCGTGTCTGGCTCGCCCTCTTCCAAGTCCTGCCCCCAGTAACCAATTTTAAATTGTATATGTCCTGCTGTCCATCCCTTCTGTTCTTCTCCCTCTCCCTGTCCTTCCATTTTTTCTCTATCTCCCTCTCCATTACCTTTTCCACTTCTCTAAACATTGAGTCCAATTGTTGTCATGTGCTTCTCTTAATGACCGATACATATTTCTTATTCCTGTTCTCTTTCTTATCCTCTGAATGAGGATCTGGCTCTGCCTCATTTTATTTGTATTCTCCCTGTCTGGAGATGCCCACCTAGGATTTGTATATCCTGCAGCCGGCTTTAATAATGTAAACAATCTATATGGACCGTGACAACGGTACTCACCTGTTCTATGCATCACTATGCAACTTGTAATTGCACAATGCCTACTGCCATCCACTTCTTCCTTCTTTTTCTCTACTTTAGTTTATTCATAAAGTTTCCAGAGACCTAAAATGGCCTGTCGCTTTTTAAGCTTTGCACCTTTATATGTTGTTAACAGATATGAGTACATGCTGTCAATTAAATCTTTTTGAAATGTTCCCTCTCCGGCCCATTCCTGATAACACTTTCCCACTGTGTCATTCACCCACTGAAAATTATATTTTAATATGTTATTGTGATTTTTGGGCAATTTTTTGCACATATGCACATATGATCAAGGGGTGCGTCCATAAAATAGGATGACATTATTGCGCCCTTTTCTAAATATAGAGTACTCTTTTCTCCCCTTATATTCTTATACTTACCATTTAACTCGTTCACCCGATTTCGTTCACACTGGCCTTCTCCTCAAGTCCGCCCTTTCACACCACTTATAAACAATGGCCCTCTCCACAGGCCTATCTTGTTAATCTTAGAAAATACACAAATGTCAGTCCAGAAAAACCAAACATCCCTTCAGGGTCTGGGAATGAATGATAATTGGTTGGCCGAAGACCAACCGCCTCATTTACAGTGTTAAGAATATATATTCATTAGTTATTACGTAGCTATTAGTTCAACTAGAGTGAAGCCATTTTAAGATGACCCGAATCACCATTTTGTTCTCTCTCTCTGCTCTCTCTAACATTGCCACTTTGCCTCATGTAAAACTGCTTTGCTGTAGATATTATTTCACTTCAATGGTTCAAGGCTTAGAAACATTTTGAAACATTACACTAGAGAGCCAGACAGAAATGCCCAATTCCCTCCCTCACATATCCTTCAAGGCAGGGAGCAAGGCATTTAATCAGTACACGAATGCCGCGAGTCTCCTGAAAGAATAGCGATGTACGAAACTAGCATTTAAAGAGTTGAATTATGATCTTATTTATGGCCCCCATTTCTGAGGCCCGGAGAGCGGGCTGACCTCTAGAGCGAGAATCGAAACTAAGAGATAGTGAGGTCTGGTATGTGCCAGTCTCCTACGTGTAGCTTGCCCATGAAAAACAGAAACGCTTTGTTCTCGCAAATAAAGAATGGTGTCTGTAAAATTGAAGATTGCAAACCATTACTAAATATGGGGGTCTAAGGTGTCATATTTGTCATACTGGTCAATCATCGCCTCTAATTCAAAGGGAAATGAATTGAGGCTGGCATCAAATGTGTCATACTGTGTCATTGCTGATTGTAAGGTGCTCGATTTGTATATATGTAACTGATGTACGTTTCACTCTCTCTTGCGTCCCCTGAGGTCTGTTAGACACACGTCGCGGGGCATGGGACCATTTGGCCAACTTGGATTTCTTTGTATTGCAATAAACCCTAGATTCTGGGAACGGAACCTTGTGTCTGGCGTATCTATTCGAGTGTGGTGACTGTGCCTTGTTTCCATATCCGAGGGTCCCTCAGGGACCTCTTTCACAAATAGCCCTCTCCACAGACCCACCACCTTAACAACTATGCCCTATGGTGCCTAGGGTTCGGTTGCTCCTCCCTAAATTCAACTGTGCCCCCTACACGTGCTACACAGCTCCTCTGATATTTACATATTAGCTCGGCTCTGGCCCTTCTGCGATATCCACAGCCACAATAAATATAAAACACAATAACTTCCCTTTATCACAACAAACTACTACTGTTTCAACAAAACACTGATTGACATGCCTTTTCTCCTTCTCTTCACAACTTTAGTACTTCTTAACCAGTAAATAAAAAATGAGGCAACTATAACAATTACCTGCACTACGCGCAACTCTCATCTAACAGGGTCCTCCACTTACTAGGCAACTCTCTGCTCTAATGCAGATGTGCCACCACCCAATCACTCCCTATTGGATGGGTGGACCTAACATCCATGACCAATATGGACAATTAACCTCCGCCGCTTGAGGGTGCATCCTATACACCATAAAAAATGCCTTCCTCCTGCGGGTTCATGCACAGGAATACTCCCATATCCTTCTTTGGAGATTCTCAAGTCTTCTCAAATTCACAGTCTTCATTTAAAGGTCAGTACCCCCTTCTGAGCGCAGGGAGCAGTTTGACCAGGCAGACCTTCATGACCTCATCATCTGTACGGCCTCCTCAGTATTGAGCTCTTAGGACTAGTCTGCAAACGCTGTCCCGCACTCCTCCGGAAGCACTCCTGGAATTCCCACGTCTGGTCAGGAATGCTGAAGTCTCTGTACGGGCCACCAAAATGTACATCGGGTTGCCTCAGAACTCATTGTGCAGTCTATGGTTGGTGTGCATACTATAGACTTCAGACAATCTGTGCACATAGTAAAATTACACAGATAAGGGCATACCCTGAGGAAAATCCACAAAACCCAAGAAATTCATTTAGATTTGTGTGTTGTTATCTGGCTCCTAAATGCCTAGTGGAGGCTCCTAACGCATGCCAAGTAGAGATTGGTTTAATGATCTCAGAAAGGAAGAGCCTTCCACACCCAGGTTGTCCTATACTAAAGAGGTATCTTTTTCCGGATTAAGTAATAAGTGGGTGAATGCCATCCACTGATCCCTCGGAAGAATGCCTTTGGTAATGTTTGTGTTTGGAGGTCTTGGGATCAGTTGGGTGTTGTCAGAAAAGTCATGGCAAGATAAGCTGAGCAATCCCAGAAAGGAAGAGAAAGAATCATATATTGTGCACATGAGTGAGGAAACTCCAAACTTTGCAATGGATGCAGAAACATATTGTTTCAATGACTATTTTATTTATTTATTTGTCATTTGTAAAGTGAGCCAATCCAGGGGCATCTGGGCACTGGCATAGTTACAAGACATTACATTTGGGAACGTAAGCAAACAGTTCAAACAATTGGTCCTATTGCACATGGAAAGCTTTATAGATGCACATACAGAGCATAGGTGAGGAAATGGTTTAGTCCAGTTAGAGACCTTGTTTGAAGAGCCAGGTTTTCTATTTTTTGCTGAAGTACCAAAGAGATGGGTCAGATCTAAGGGATAGTGGTAGGGCATTCCATTGCTTGGTGGCCACGACCGGGTAGCTGCGACCCCCAACTTTTGACCGTTGGAATACCGGTGTGGTGAGGCAGATGCCTGGGTGGGTCTTTCTGGGATAGGGTTAGTGAGTTTGTTGCAGAAGTATTTCAGGGCAGTGTTGGATAGCCATTTGTGTGTAATAGACAAGGTTTTGATTCGGATACGATCTTGGACCGGTAGCCAATGCAATTTGAGTCTGAATGCCGAGATGTGTTCGTCCTTAGGGAAGTTGAGTGCTGCACGTAGTGCATTATTATGTATGACTTGGATATTTTTATATTGCCTGTGGAGGAGCCTGCGAACAGGGCATTGCAGTAGTCTAGTAATGACAGTATGAGGGTTCTGGCTAGTGTAGTGTAGCTGTTCGTATTAAGAAAGGGCCTTCAGGCGTTGATGAGTTTAGCAGTTTATACTGCAGCAGAGGCTGTTGCGTGGACTTGTCTGGTGAGTGTAAGTGATGATTCAAGATAGACCCTTAGGGTTTTCACTTCTTTTGAGATGGAGATGGAGTTCCCATCTATGGAGAAAGATTTGTAGTTGCACTGCACAATGAAAATAAATAGTAAGTACAATAAATGGGAATGATAAAAGTTATATTAAAAAGTTACAGCTAGGCTGGAGAAGAAATTAGATTAGTTTTAAGACGAGCACGGAACAGAGGAAGAGAAGGTAAAGAATGCATAGGAAGATAATTCCAGTATTTAGGTTCAAGAAGGGAGAATGAACGGAAACTGGACTACGCACATGGTGGTCTAGTTACAGAGAGTAGAAAAAGAGATCGGAAGTGGAGAGAACAAGGGGGGAGTAGAAAGAGATGAGTGAGGAAAGATGAGGAGGGACAAGGCCTTGAAAAAAGGTACATTTAGTGGCAAAGAAAATTAAACAAAGTCGAGACACAAAGGTACACCAGGACAGCAAATGAAGAGCAGCCAAGATAGAAGAGCAGGAACAATGCTGTCAGAATAGTTATATAGAGAGTGAGAGGGAGCTAGACAGAAGGCAAGGAGATCCATGAGAATCGAAGAACAGTAAAACAGATGAGAGAATACAAGCATGAAGACAAAAGTTTGGGCTGCAGAAATAGAAAGGACAGATCTGATTTTGAAAATATTTATGAGCTGATGGCTCCAACTCCATACAATATTCACAATGTGGCAAGAAAAATGTACAGAGGAGTCAAATATAACATCAGGATTGCATATAATATCAGTAAAAGGAATGTCGGTGTAAGGAGGAGAGCGAGGACAGAGGGGGAAGGTAAATAGCAAGAAGGAGGAAAGAAGAGAACTTCAGCTTTAGCAATATTCAGATATAAATGCATAGAGTGCATCCATCATTGAATGTTAAGTATACAATTAAAAAGAGAATAATGAAGATTGTCAGAAAAATCTGAGAACAATAGAAAGATCTGTGAGTCATCAGCATAAAAACTGTAAGAAATCCCAGATTTAGCAATGACAGTGGAAAGAAGGAAAGTATAAGACAGAAAAATAGTGCCCTGGGGAACCCAAAATTGTAAAGAGGAGGAGAGGAAGAAGTTCAGGCCCAGGATACTGAAAAAGAATGGTTAGACAGGTAGGTGGCAAACCAAGTTAAACAGTACTAAACAAACCTATGGACGAAAGAGTGGACAGTAGTGATGGGTGATCACCAGGGTCAAAAGTTGCTGAAAGATCAAAAAGTAAAAGAATATAAGATTGGTTAATGTGACGTGCAGAAAGTAGCAAGTTAATGACAACAAGTAGAGCTATCTCCATAGAATGCATCAGGTGAAATCCAGATTGATAGAGAGGAAGCAAGGAATAAGTGGCAAAAAGTTGGAGATTTGAGAGAAGATAATGCAGTATAATAGTTTTGAGAGGTAAGCGGGGAGAGATATAGGTTGGTAGCTGGAGGGGATAGATGAGTCGAGGGAGGATGCTTTCAAGAGTGAAATGAATGTAGTGTTCTTAAAGTCAGAAGGCAATGTGGTAGTAAAAGGAGATGAACTAAAGAGTACAGTAAGATACAGAATGAGGGAAGAATAGATTTTAGGTATGAGAGAGGAATGCAAAGGATCGTCTGGAATGCAGTAAGGTGTGTATGGTGAAGGAAATTGGAGGTGTCAATATTAGTCAGTAAGGGGAGCAAAGGAGGAGACATTTGAGGAACAGACAGGGAGAAGAGGACAAGAGGTGTGAGTAGAAAGAGGGGAAGAGGAGACAGATGAATGAAGTTGCTGAACATTATTAGTGAAGTAAGAAAGCAAGGTCAGAGGAAGAGAGAGCAGAGGACAGCGTTGGATCAGGAGAGAGAGGAGAAAGAAGGTGGATAATTAGTTTGAAAAGACAACTATGATGATGGAAATAGGACAGAATAATTAGAGAAATAGAGTTTTGTAGCAGCCAAGAGAGCAGTGTCATACTCAGAATGAATAGAGGGAAGATTATCCTGGTCAGCGGTAGAATGAGATTTCCTGCAACATTGCTCAGCATGCCTAAAAGAGGTGCAGAGGCAACAAAGCTGTGGAGTAAGCCAGTGTTGTGGTGGTTTACGAGACAGTGTATAAGACATGCATGTATAGAAAGAATCAAGAATATTGGTACTGGAGGAGTTCAGGAAGGTCAGAGATGTATCGGTAGAAAAATGGACAACAAAGTGAGAGAAGGTAGATGAGAAGATAGTGTGTGAAGTATAGTGCTTAAGATTGTGACGAGTAACAGAAAAAGGCGAATGGAGGGGAGGGAGTCCAGAGGGGGACACAAGAGAAAGTAAGAAGAAATTATCATAGTAATAAAAAGGGAGACAGAAGGTAGAGAAGAGGAAGAAATCAAGGAGACAATTCCATCAAGAGTGGCGCCAGAGATGTGATTGTAGAAGAGGGAGGATGGGACAGGATGAGTGCCCAATGGAGAGATGAGAATTGAAGTCTCCTAAAAAAAAAAATGTGGAAGTAGAGAATGGAATAGTGGATCGAAGAATATCCAGATCTTCACAGAATGAAGTTAGAGGAGGGTACTGTACAATGCAAAAAGTAATAGGATGAGGATTTTAAAATGCAGTGTATTGGTACTCAAAGGAACAAAACGTTAAAGTGTCAGGGAGGGAGAAAAGAGGAGTTAATGATGAGTGGTAGAGAATGGGCATTCTGCCACGATTGCTTATTGAGTTGGGGAGGGAGAGAGCAATGTAAAGAAGGGACAAAGAAGCAGGAGTAACAGAATCAGAAGGGGAGAGTCAAGTTCCATTAATAAAAAGAAATTGTAGATGAAGGTGAAGAAAAGTATCTACAATATAATGATTCTTATTACAAAGACAATGGCCATTGATGAAACTGACATATAGGGTTTGAGGAGAATCAGTAGTCTGTATCGAAATGTGGTTTTCTGTATTATGAGTGCACTGGAGATGAGAGGGGAGGTGAGGTGGGAGTAGGTAATAGCCAGAAAATTAGACATCTTAATTGTGATCCTGGAAATGCATCAGAGGGACAGAGCCTCTGAATCCTTGTCCCTTACTGCTTTTTATCGTGTGTTCTGTCATGTTTTCTGCCCAGGAGTCCATGTGGGACTCCTGGCAGTGCAGCTCTCTCTTTTGGTTTGGTGAACAGACCCATGGGATACCCTTATGGCACCCCTGGGTAGGGGTACAACCCTGTGCCCCTAGTGTATGTTTTTGGGCACCTGTGGGTGGCCCACAGAGCAGGGTATGGGCTGGTGGCAGCTCCATGCTGAATTTGACAGGTGCTCTGGGTGTCCTCCATTTTGGGATACCCAGGCCCTGCCATTGGAATCAGTTGATTCCTGATAGGAAAACAAGATGGCCCCTGTGGCCCCTGTGGCCTCTTGCTTTCTATTGCCTGTTACCTTGTTTTCCCAAAGTCCTGGAAAGCCCTGACTCTGTCCCTTCCCCCTGACTGGCTGTTGGGTGGAAGTTCCATATATGGTGTTGTTGTGAAGGCCCAGCTAGACTGACTGGAGCCTTCCCAGTGACTGTATGTTGTGGGTACCTCCTGTGGGTGGGACCTGGGTGAATGGAGTGTGTGACCAATATACACTCCTTGTTGTGGTTGTCTGGTTTCTGGCATGAGAGACAAAGACTGAGACAGCCCTGCCCGAAACTGGCCTGAATGCAGTGTGTAGTGTTGAATGGCTGGGTACTTGTCCCAATCCACATTCCTTGTTGTGAGTGTCTGAAAGGGAGGAGTGTGGCCTGAATGCACTGTGTGCCTGATTGGCTGACTGACGGCATGAATGCCCCTCTGTATGATTGGCTGCTGAGTGTATGCCAGCAGTGTGGATGAGAGACAGAATAGTATATCTGGGGACCTCTCACCACTGTTCAGAAGGTTCAGGAACGTTCAGGAACGTTCAGAAGCTTTCAGAAGCTGAGTCTCCACTCAAGAGTAACTGGAATTGCTGATCTTCGACGTCCAGCTGGAAGAAGAAGACTTGCTGTTGCATTTGCTTCGACAGATCTGTAGGTTGACCCGAGAGAGGACCTGGTAAGGCGCCCTCTTCCCGTGCTCCGAGGGACCATCGAGCACCGCTCCATCTTCGCCGAAGCGCCCTGGAAGACAGACCCTTGAAAGGCTGCCGACCCGAGACGGGACCGCCGAGGAGATCGAAGTGAAGCATCCGGACATCGACGCCGTCGAAGTTCATTGTCGTCGACCAGGGTTCGCAGGTTTGTGTAACCGCTGGAGGCCCGTCGAAGTTGTGTTGCCCAGCCGTGGGAACCACTTGACGCCGTGCCGCCGATGACCGGAGCCGTCCGCTCCTTGCCTAAGAACTTTTGAATCGAAGGACTCCCTCGTCCGCACCGTCGACCGCTTTATCCTGCCGGAGAAAGTCGAGGACGACCAACGCGCCGAGGAGAAACCTGCCGGTGGGTTCCCCGCCACCCGAAGACCACAAAGACTTGAACGACTCGACGCCCTTGCTGGGCCTCCGTCTCCACAATCTTTGCGGTCCAGAACTATTGTCACCGAGGTGCCCCGCACGCCTCTGCCTTGCAGGACGCCGACGCTCCGACGCCGACGAGCACCGCTCGGACGAAGCTGCCGCCTCATCGACGCCGTTCTACCCTGTTTGTCGACGGACGTTCGACGCCCCGTGTCTCCCGCTTGAAAGGGAAGGCATTCAAGAAGGGCCGTCGATTCCCCGCCGCCGAACGCCGAGTTCCTCGACGCCTCTCGACGATCCGTGACTCCCGCTTGAAAGGGGGTCGCTCAAGAAGGATCTGTAGACGCCTCTTCGAAGAACTCGACTCCACCAGGTACATTGGGGGGGTAAAAACATTATAGGAGGGAATAAGACTTGCAGAACAATATATGGACTGGGCTTGTGCTATATCTTTATTTTACAGGTTGCCCAGGTGGGGGGATCTCCACACAGAACTGTGTCTAGTGGTAGGGGCCAGTATTCTGCCTATTGTTCAACCACCTTATTTTCTCTCTTCTCTCTATTGCTGGTTTCACTCTATTGATCTGTGTGACATGATTACAGTATTGTTGATGCACTTTTCATGAGATCTAATACAAAGGGTGGTACCACTTTAGAACTGTATATATTTGCCATTGTTGATTTTCCTAAGTACAAAGTGAGTTATTATGATAAGTGTACATAACCTTGAATATTGATTATATAAAGACTGTGTTCTAACCAATACAGTGTGCGGACATTCCTTTGTGGGGGCTTGGGGACTACACTGTACTTAAGAACCAGCCTGCATCACCTCCTGAGAAGCTAGGCCTTGATTGCTCGTCCATTGCTACCGTAATAGAGAATCTTGGCTGGGGTCTTCTGTGCCTCTCCTCTACCATATAGAGAGCAGAAGTACAGACACCCCCTACCGGTCTTTACATTAATAGATACAAGATAGATGCCAAAGAGAAAGACTGAAGGATTGAAGAAATAGCCCTTAAGATGTTAAATGACAGGTGGTAGAGAGTGCCATGAACACTGAGGAAGTCAGTGGAAGGCCAGACTAGATGTTGCAATTCAAAGCAACATGTGGATGAGAGGAATTACGTGTTCACTGTCCTGGTGGCACATTTAAATTTAAATATAAGCAATGCTTGAATTAGGGCATGGTGGAGGGTAAATCTCATAATTATTACAGCCACATTCAATTGATATAACACATGTGTCAGCGGTGTGTCCTGTAAGGATATTTGGCGTGTTACAGCACAGAGTACAGCACTACTGCACAGGTAGCAATTTTTTTTTTGATGCAGCACCACCACATGGGTGTGGTGCATTGCTATATGTGTTGCCAGAGTAACATAGACATATAAGTAAAGACAGGCTATTCAGTCAAAAACGATTTTTACATATAAGATGCAAATCTATTTTTACAGTTAAAAGCACACATGTGCACATTCAAAAATGCACACTATTTTTCACCTGAAATGCCTATGTTGCAAGAGACACATTTGAAAATTAATAACTAACCTTATTAATAGCTAACCTGACTAATAAAACTTCATTTAACATAACCCACTAATAAAAATGTGTCTCCACTGCAGAATTAGGCCTACTCTGAAAGTGAACTTTTAAACGCACATTCATTTTTTCTCTGCTGCCCTGTCCACATAACTACAGGAAGCAAAGAGCTCGAAGGAACAGGAAATTAGTTTGTTACAATTTTTACTGTAGAAATGAGCCATTGTGTAGTGAGGGAGGAGATGACATGATTGATTCTGATTGGAGCAGCGTCATAGCAAGTATCATGCTAGAGGCTGTGATTAGAGTTTTGCTGGGGAAGCTTGAGGAGAGGGGGAGGACAATCGAGATCTTGCAGAGCTGGGAGAAGGACCTGTTTCCTGGCTGAAGCATTACTGCTGCAAAAGCTGAGAATTCCAGGCAATAACCCCGGTTTGAGAACGGCAGACGCTTGTTTTCACTGGGGTTAATCTTCAAGGGAGCCAAATTCAGAAAGAGAATAGCTGGAGAAAACTCATGCTGAACAGATAAGGTAATTACAGAAGTGTGGGAGCTGTGCGAAAGTGTGCGAAACTGTTCAGTCAGTGTATTCGAGGGAGTCCCAGTCCCTTATCAGCATATTTAATGTTACCAATTGAATATATTCTCGCAGTTCTCTGTTCATTTTATCACAAATAATGTTGTACCATTTCATTTATTTCTGTAAAAAAGGGTTAAACTGTGTTTAAAGTAAATTTCTATAATACAAAAATATCGGAAAACAGATAGCTAGTGTGTATTATTTCTCTCTTTCATTTTGCATGGGAAAAGGTTTAAACGTGGGTAGATTTTTAAACAGTGCAATTGTCATTTTAAAACAGATGTGTGCATGATTATATTCAGTATGGACAGTTGTGAGTGACTGTTTGTAGCATAGCTTGTTGGAGGTACATGAGCCAACGGGAAGAGAGACTCTCTGGACATAGTTCCATACCGTATATAAGGTAGTGGAAATTACCACAAAAATACCACAATAGCCGATGGTGGCACACAACACTAACACTGAAAATGTGGTATCCCTAAAATGTAGGCCTGAGGTCTCTCTAGTGATCAAGAACAATCTAGATCAAAAACAAGGGATGTTGGATATTGGGGCCACAAATAAACCAACCACGCAAATTATCGCGCACATTATCTAAATAGGTCTGAATTCTGAAATAATGCAATGTATTATTGTTATGTGTGATCCAATATGAATACAGAGAGTGATTATTGTTAAAGGTATTTTGGCGGTAAGAAAATACCGCAAAGCCCCAAATATCCACAAAATACCCAACAGTCCCAAGCTCAGGCTCTGGAAGGGTTATGTGTTTCGCACAGCCATGCTGTCCTTGCTCCTGCAAGCACGACTGTCGCCTTGGGGGGTGCATCTCTTTGTACCTTTAATACAATACGGTACCAAAAGGGTATTTGATTGTATTGAGAAGGGGAGGGGCAGGGTTAGAGTAAATAGAGGGAGCTCCTTACTGGAGGAAAGTTCCATCATTTTGTTTTATCTGACTCTATCCTTCCTACCCCCCCCCACTTCCTGTGGCACAAAGCACTTTGGGTGTGATGTGAGGAGGCAAAGTCCACTTGACCCAATGACAGGGATTCGACATTTAAAACATGATTGCTTTTGACCGATCACCTGTAAACCTTTTCCTTTAAAAGAAGGGGTCTCACACTCCTTCTGTAAATTCAATTTGGAAGAAATACCTAAGGAAGCCTTTTGTTGGGCCTCTCTTGGATGAGATGACTTTCCAAATCCCTCTACCGGTAGATGAAGACTAATTGTCCAAGGCAGAGCTGCGTTCTGTTCCCTACCCGTCTTCAGGACACATTGGGGTGACCTACTGCCATATCAAAACATCCATCTCTGCCAGTCATGGCTGCCGAGAACCTCATGGTGAAAGACTCCTAGAAGTGTGCACTAGCCTCCCTTCCTTTGGACATCAGAGAACAAGGACTAGACTTGGCCATGGGATCCCTAAGAAGAACTCACAGCACCTGAGAGCTAAGACAACTAGGATTCCTTCATTTCCTAACATCGAACCACTGCGAACCTTGATCTGGGCCTGCTCAACCACATCAAACCACCACAACCCTCCAGAGCTGCCATAGTCACTCCCCCGCTCTTCAAATCGCTGACGTTCATGTTTGAACCTGTACACCACTGCAACCCACTAGCTAAGCACGTCATTGCCTCAGCTCAAATATCAACCTCTTTGTTACATCTGCTGCCTTCGAACTGCCATTCAACCTGGCAAAATCTTTGCTGCCAATCTTGATCGCCAGTTAAACCAACCTTGGTAGATTATCAAACTGCGACCATCAGACACTGCATCCATATGCTCAGCCCAAACTGCATATCCAATATCTCCAGCACCTTCACAGTCAAACCGACCTTCAAACCGACTCTGGTGGTCTTCACGATCCACACTTACTCAAGTGCCATATCAAACTGATTTCACCGAACAGCATATTAAGTCACCAGCATCTTCACAGTCGCACCAACTCTCGTACCAACCCTGATGGCCAACACAATCTGCTCTTTTTTGAGCATTGCCTCGAACCGCAACAATCTCCCATTAGACACTGCTCCCTGCCTAGATCAACATGACTGCTGCTCTCGAGCTGCTTTAAACTGCACGAACAGCACATAGAAGCCTGGTTCACTGTTATCAAACCCCCCAAGGCAAACAAAATGGAACCATTGATTGCTGACTGCCCCCCATGTCCACTTTTGGGTCCTACAGACAGTATAGTTCACCATGTATCCCTTTTTACTCAAGTACATATCTTGTTTTACTCTCGTTGTGGTTACTAATAGCATTTTCCTCCCCTGCTTCATTACCCAGAGTGCTACATCATCTATATTTTGCATATTCACTGTTCTTTCCACATGGGTGTTTTTTGTACAGTGTGTTCCTATTTCGTTTTCTTCAAGATGGTGTGTTTAATTAATTATATATATTTTTCTTACCTTAATTTGGACTGTTATACTTTGCTGTTTGGTTTTCTACTGAATCACATTCACACCCTTCTTGAGAGTGTTGCGTCCCCTATGCCTATCATACCACAAAAGGCAAAGGAGGTATATCTCTTCACTGTGTCTGTATTACCTTTATGTTTGGGATCACTGTTAGTTTGTAGGGTTATAATGGCTGAGTAGGTGTTTTAATCACTACTCAACTCCATACTTCTTTAGAAGTCATTTTGTCACACCTTTGTAAGATATTGATAACTTCTCTCAATATGGGCAGTGGTGCTTGAATTCCCCCGGGGAAGGATACAGTCTGATGATGAAACTCTTTCTAGATAGATGAAGCGTTACCATTAAGACAGTTGCCAGACATGTCCTTATTTTATCCGCCGGTCTGCGCTATTTCCTTTAAAGTCATATTTAGGTACCACTCTCATTCATTATATGACTTATAGATTCACAATATGTTCACGCTTTTCATCTTTCCTTCATACCCTTCTTGCTATATCGAGAAAACATACCTGACTTTGAGTTCAGCTTATTGGGAAAAGGTATAGAGAGAACACGTCAAACGTCACAAGGTTTTTGCCCAAAACCATGTTTAAGTGGTGTGCAATAATAAAATCACGGCAAAAAATTGTCTGTAAAATAAATTGCGGCCGTGGTTTGACTCGGTAAAGGTGTACCCATTATACCATTTAAGGGGAGCGGAGGTTGCAGGCGTGTCCCCCGTACCTCTTAAATGGAAATATGGTCCGGGGTTTTAGGGGTGTCCCCTGCATCCATTACATGGATTGAGGCACCAAAACCACAGCCTTTTTGCCACGATTTTAACACACTGAACCGTTTAAGTAGTTCTGTAAATGTTCTGTAAATTTACATACATATGGACATACACGCAAGACTCACTATTTGCAATGTTCTTCCATTTATCCCAAAGTGCCAACGCTGTCACTAATTTAACATTAACAATTTAGAAAGTTGTTCTAAACGGGCTTCCAATCATTGATAGTCAACCCAATTCAAGTAACAGTGTCGATGTCCTTGGTGCCCAACCATTGGAATCAAACTCAAAGGTGGATCACAAGACTATAACAAGTGTGCCATGATACAAAAGCCCAACACAGGAATCTACATAGTGAGCGAAACAAATAAATAAGCATAATCTATGAGAAAGTAGACTAACCGACCTCCACATATAACAAGAAGCACTAACAAGAAGCTACAATACTAGAGAGAAATAGATATTATATTATAAACTATTTCTAAACGGTAACATACTTGTGAGGAAGTGAATATGTTTGGGTCACTAGTAAATTAGCTCTGATATAAGTTTTATATTTTATGGCAATCTGTGCCTCTTGCCTAGCACATAACAAACTGCAGATGAGGAAACTACTAGTGGACTTATTTACAACTAATATAACTACTGTGTCATGTTAGTTTACAAAATGTGTTAAGAAAGTACTTTTTTCACCAATTCCCGATCCTCGCTTTGGCATTTGCAATTCTGCACACCGCAGCCCATTTCACTCTGCTTTATGAAACCACTGCACCCGAGTAAGCAGGTTTATTTGTGTTGTTTTCCGCTGCTCGCAAAGGCTTCTGCATTAGTTTTCCATAGCTACACAAAGCTTTTTTGCTTTAATTTTCAGACAGGGCAAAATTGCTAATCTGTTTTGACATGCCATCTAAATAGCCTTCAAAGCAGTAAACGGACTAAGTCATCCATAAGTCATTTCTTTTATACACATGTACCGCTGTGTCCGAGCAAAGAGTTACATTGACTGTGAGCGCCTGAATAATAATGGCCATTAATATAGGGAATTGCGGGTCACCGCCACATTCATCGCACATTTCCAATCCCCTCTGAATGAGATCAGTTCCATCAGCTGTCAGGTTCCATTAAACATAGCCCTCAGACCTGCGGACCAGCTGACAGTAGAGAAACCCAGCCCCATAGCCCCGCTATTAGCATCATAACATGTGAAGTCGGCTGGAAGGAACCACGGCTCGCCTGCCGACAGAATAGCAGCAGATCTGAAATGGCTGTGTGTCTTGTTTGACACAGCACTCCAGAGAGTCAAAATGCACGGGGACGGACACACAATGGGGGACCACAAACAAAAGCTCTGCCATTGCTGCCTCATAACACATAATGGGGGCTTTACACTTTGTTAATGTGTGATTTGCGGGATCGTTTTGAAGAGTGCAATACGATTTAGGATCTGATCACTTTAGGAAGCATATGTGTTATTTTCTCGGCTAGTGCCTTTGTCACCCCCATCCCACCCCCCCCCCAACAAACTTTCTAAAATGTGAACTATTTTCAACATGAAATGTCCTTATACATGTCTTGCATGCCTAGCAACGGATGCAAAGACAGTTAAAGACTTCAAAAAAGAAACTAACAAAAACCAACAACCAAACAAAAAACGTTAAAATAATACATTAGGCACCAGTTAAGTAGTTGCATTGTGTTTACGGTTTGAGTTGTGCATTTGTGCATCCGTGCCTGTGTTGTCGATCATTTCTCCTTCTTGTTTGCTGTGCTTGATTGTATTATCTTTATATGGGATTAGCTTTACAAAATAAGGTAATGTTTATGACTTCCATTAAAGACCACAAAAACCCACTTGGCTTGCCTGACTTTTGCATGCTATTGCCTCCAGATGGGATTCCTTAGGAGAAGGCCTAGTTATGAGACCTATAATATTTAATGAAACTTGGCTAGGCTCTTAAACTGGTCATGCAGATAGAAAGTAGGCGCATGCAGCCTGTAGCCATGCCCCTTCCTTCTGCCTTTGCTGGCAGCGACCGAAGAAAATGCAGTTTCAATTAAATGCGCTCTGAATGGAGAGATGTTTTATATTATTGATTTGCTTGAGCAGTAGATGGGGTGTTTTATTTTTAGCCCCAGCCTGCCTCTGCTTGCTGGGTACACTAACTTTTCTTATTTGCAGAATCCCTTTTTGTGTGAAAATGTGCCAGTCTGAGAGAGGTTGGCAGACGGAAACAAAACGTTATCATGCTTAATAAGCACATGCTGAAAAGAGAGGGCGAATTCCCCACTATAAGAATCCGTCCTTTTCGCCATTGTAACTGAAAGTAATTATGAACGTATTTTACCTGTTGAAACACAGGGTGCGTCACAGGGCTTGAAGAAACGCATCTTGTATATTGCTGGAAAGTGAGTGCTACACAAGTAAATGATAGTACGAGCCACACATTTTTTAAAAATAAACCATTGGCGTGCTATTGTAAACGTATGCCTGCTTTATTGAATAATATGGCTTCCATTTGGTTGCACCCACAAGATGATATGTTTTTGATTTTATATCATTGTGTGGGTTTAATATAGCGCTTGCTGTGACAGTCTCCCTCTTCTTACCACCGTAAATGACAAAGGTACGAATGCATAACCCAGTAGAGCTCCTTTTTATCGACCCCATAAAGACGCTGAAAAGTAATAGGGCCTTTGCTGATTTGAAACGTGTAACCTAAAGGTTGTACGCACATCTTTCAGAGCTCACGCTAACTTGCATAACTGGCAACCCGAGATCGAGCCAACATAAGTAATCTGGAGATTGCACGTGGGCAAATAGGGCCTCCCTTTGAGCGTGGTAGGCTAGCCGATGCCCACCCCGTTCCTCGCCCGCCATCAAAACACCTGATTATGAGTGACGTGCTTCAGTGGCATGACATCACCACATGGTACACTGGCAGAGGTGTGTCCGACGGCCGTCAAAATGCCGTCATTGACATTCCAACTGTCACCCTCGGAAGAAGTGAAGTCGCGTCAGAGTGACGTGTCCCGGAAGTGAAGTAAATCTCCTTCGCGCAAAAGCCCCAGTGAATCCCATCACAATATCCGCATGTCCGTGACGCCATGCTCAGGGGTAATTAAGCCACCATATACATAGCCAGCAAAGGAAGAGAGCAGCAAATAGGCAGCACAGAGGACACCCAGTTCCAGGCTAAAAAAGATGTCAGGTGATAGGACCCCCTGTTTCCATGACACACAACCTGAGGTGCTGGTGAACAGCATGAGTGAATAGTTGCTAACTGGGTGCAGAGGTTCACACATCTAGCGAACAGGGGAAAAGAGGACTTCAAAATACTGTCAATGCAGTGTCCATCTTGCCGCACACATAGGAGAATGTCCACAAGCAGTCGAGTGCCCCCAAGCACTCGGTGTGCAAAAAGATATAAGAAGCCCAGGGCAGGAAAGAAAGTCCAGGAGGTGAGGGGGGCACAGAGACTATAAGGCCGCATCGGAGCCAAAGGTGCTTCCTGCTAATTGAATAAGAAAGTGTCCATGGCCTGAAGTAGGAACATGACACAGGTGAATGTGACACCCAGAGCTTTCACATATTCACGTGCAAACTGTGGACACCCACAGCACCACTATTAAAACTACAGACGTGATCACCCTGGTCTGTCAGTCACACCCAAGGCTATGAAACATGCAACTGAAGCATAAGCACAGAAGCTGCAGCAAAGACATTGGCAGGCAAGGGAACAGAACAAGGATAAACACAATGCACCACAAGAGTGGGAACCCAGGAGACACCTGTAGTAAGCATGACATGATCCCACAACTAAAACTCCATAGCTCCCTCAATACCAAATAGATGCAAAAATGATATAGGGTGTAGACACACATCCAAAATGCTGATATCTTCTCTATGGTTTTCTCCCAGCATGCACTAGATCATGCACTACATCTCAGCAATCTTCTTGCATTAACGCAGCAAATAAAATCAGCAGAAAAAAGGTGGAGAGGTATAGAAGTAGAAAAAAAACAGTCAGCTGAATCAGACGCCAACCCAGCTGGGCTATCAATGGACACCACCCATGCTAGACCAACCGGCACTGGCGTAACGGAAGAAGTTAAGCAGAGTTAAGCAGACAACGACACATCAGAGGCCATTAACATCAACCAGTGTTTCCTCCAATCTGGTGTCAAAAGTACCCCTGCAGTTGCCAACACCTTCCACACTCCTGAGGGCAGTTGTGCAGGAGGAAGAGGAGCCTGCTGTAGACCTTGATGTTCAGAGGCTTGTTGGGGAGGCAAACTGTCCAGACCAACATGATGATGGCCTTGTTGACTAGGACCAAGCCCGCCTTTGACCTGACCCCACAGCCTATGATAAACCCCCACCATACACTACTTGTGCTGGATGATGGGGGATTTTTAGTTCACACTAATACATTGGTAGAGGGCCAACATGAGTTTATTAAAGACTTATCAAGACAAGCTGAAGTTGCAGACAAACAACTGTTACCATAGGAACAGATCCACTTCCAGCTTGAAAAGCTAAATGAGCTCAGGAGTTGTCAGGAAGTGATCCAAGTCTCAATGACGTATACTCCAAGCAGGAACACAGCTGAGAACAGAACACTTCAGCCTGCATGGGCTACAAAAGGAGGACCAATTGAAATCAATGAAAGGCAAGCAGACGTGGAGTCGAGGAATGCAGCCTTTTCTAACTTTAACAGAGGACTTACAGCTGTGTCTGCAGTTGGTATGCCATAGTGCGGGATGCAACTAGACCTGGTGTGCTGCCTGGAGGCCACAACTAGAGTGCAGGGCAGGCTTGCATCTGTGTTGGACTCCCAGGACCAACTACTCCAAAAGACACTACTGCACAATCCTCTAGATTAAACCTGAACAGCAAACCTCAAAGGAGACACCTGTGGCCTAGAGCCAGATGACCTCCACTGTAACACCAGCATAGATGAGGAACAAGTCACAGGATCCTCCAGTAAAGGGGAGACAACTCAGAAAGAAATATGTTAGCAATTTAGCAATTCTGGAGAGCGGGCACGCAAGTTACCATGCACAGACATTAGATCCTCAAGAACTGCGTTGGGCTAGTAGACGGTACTACACGTAAATTGAAGTGCAAAGACGTCACTTTCAACAATCTTAATTGCTGATGGACACAGTGACCTGCCACTGATGGTGATGCACCTAAATCAACATGCATGTGCATTTTTCAACACCACACTGTGGGATATGTGCATAGAACATGCACCTTGAAGAGGCAGCCTTTTTCTATTTGTTACCATTTTAATGTAGGAAAATGATATGCAACAATGGCTGGCTAAGTCATTTGAAGTTTTTCTCACAAATAAACATATTGAAAAGTCTGAGGTGAGCAGTGAAAACAGGAGATTTGCATCCAACAGATATTGTCCCCTTACAATTTTCAAATGTGCCAGAGGGTGTGTGTTCCAAATTATCTATTTCCAGGAAATGTGAATCCTTTCCCTTGGGTGACAACATGATTTACATGAACCCAACTCACCTGTAAAAGTAATCACACATCAAAGCCATCCCATGGTTGAGAGGTAATTTGAGTGTATGGTTGATATCTCTTTTGCTGCTCCATCTGCCTCATTTTCTTCATTGACACTAAAATCGTTTTCATCCCATAGTAGTGGCACATTCCTTATCATTGCAACCTGGCACCATAAACAGTTGATGCTAGAAACCTTACCTGGCAAATACATGAGAGCCTCTCCTGCACAATAGAGGCAGAGTCAAGGTTTTTTCAACATTACAAAGGCATGTTCCATCACATTGCATGTCTTTACATGTGATTGGTTGTAGCCGTGGCCTGCTGTTGTTTGTGAGGAGCTCTCAGGTGTCAGGAGCCATGGTCTGCAGGCATAGGTTGCCTCACCTGAAGGACATGACCTACACAAATTGTGGAGTTCTCAGTACAGGTCTGTTACATGCTCAATGTTGTAAAATTTGTGCCATGTCTTTGTGGTGGTCAGACGGTTACTAACAATCAGTCATGTTCTCCTGTTGGTCATGTTTCACATTAAGCATGGAACACTGCTGCTCTGCATTACCTTGGTGTTATATGTAGAACCTGAGAATCTGTTAATTTCACATAGATGTGTGTGTGTGTGTGTGTGTGGGTGTGTGTGTGTATGTGTGTGTGTGCGCATGCGTGTGTGTGTGTGTGTTTGTGTATGTGTATGTCTATGTGTGTCTATGTGTATGTGAGGTGTAAGGGGTGGGTGTGCAAGGGGCATTCAATGTTCGTGTTGGGGTAGGAAGAAAGGAGGGGGAGTGAAAGAAGGTCCGGGAAACCCACTGATTAAAAGAAATTCCTGAGAGTGCAGGAGAAAGTGGGGACGGGAAGCATATGAAGACAGTAAATAGACATGTTCCCACCTGTTGAAGGCTGTACAAAATCAGGCCAAACAGCAGTCTTTTGGGGATGTAGCCTTCAAAGGGCAGGATTTAGACATTGAACTGAAGGACCAGGTGCACCAAATACAAGGCAAGATTATTTGACACCTGCTTCTGTACGCTGGACAGGGAAATCAATTAATTGTTGATAATTGGTTAAATGTACTGAAATAGAATGGGAAAAAATAATCCATGGGTCTCTGTTTCTGATGGGCTATTTGTACTTGTACTATACATTAATTCCATGCAGTAGGCTTGCATTCTAACAACTGTCATTATGAAAACTTGTAAGTTCTTCCTTCTTTGCGAACAGATAGCCAATTGGTACCTCAACATAAAAAAGGCTTAAGAGATGATTCAAAGAATTTTAGAATTAATGACCTCTCAGATTTTGATGGCATGGTGATGGTTAAAAATTCAACAATACAGGAATTTAATCCAAGAAATTGTTTCCCAATGGGGCCAATTAGGATTCAGAAAATGTCATTGAACTTTGGTTACTTGTATTTTGAATCATTTAATAGGAAAAATACCAACATTTCAAACCAGAACAATTTCTGTTGTGTTGTTGGCTACACTATTGATTCTAATAGTGGAAAATAAGTCTATCATTGAACAATACTTGATAATTGGACCATTTGTTTGATCAAACAGTGATTGGGTCTAGCAATCGCTCCCTCATTTGCATGATTTGATTAGATGAATGGATATTAATTTATGAGGAAAAAACAGCAACTATGATAATGGGCCAGTATTTGCTGGGCAGATAAATGTGAAACAAGATATGGTGGAACGTTTTGTTAATTAGGCATCTGGTTTGGTAGATGTGAATTGTTGTTAACTAACCAGAATTTGATACAAATGGACAGACGTCATCTGACCAGTGTGCTGATAAACTTTCAGTGGACGGCTAGAGACTCATCAGTAGAATCTGACCTAATAACATCAGTTAACAATGACTCCAATTCTTTTATGAAGCAATAGGCCCCAAGTAGAGGAAGGGGGCATTAACACTTCAGGTAATGCCACAGGCCCATAGTTACAGGCCAGAGCTGTGATAATTGACCAAGCCAATAACATTAGGGCCACAGTTGAATTTCCAGGCGATTGTAATAGCCTTTCTCTCTGTGCATACAAATTTGTGGACTACACTTTTTTCAGCAGCCTTTAGATTCAGGTGAATAATGGCCTCCATAAAGAGCCAAAGGGTTGGTGGGCCATGTAATGGACAATTAAATGGTGATTATTGTTGTTCTCTCAAAAACAGACCATCATTTTTGAGTTGTTTTCTATGTACAAACCCTTTGGCCTTTGTTGAGGAGATTTGCAGTTCCTTCATAAAGAAGAACTTAAGGCCCACAGTATGCAACCGTTTGGGGTACTGGAGATATAATGCCAAATTTGAAACTGTATTTTCCTACTTCGTGCACAGCTAGATCCAGGATTAAGCCCAATAAATAGCAAAATCAACTTCATCTCTCTTAGTCCCTACATGTTTTGCAAAAACATGTGTCAAAGCTGTTGACCTAAATTTATTATCACAAAGGTTAAGGGTGTACATTAGTTTATTTTTGTTATTATTATTATTATTATTATTATTATTATTATTATTATTATTGTTGTGCCTCGGTTAAATGTAACCTTCTAAAACTGTAAATATAATAATCAAGTAAATAAAATTAACAAAAACGTTAAGCATAAATTAATCCAGAAATAGGATGCACAATTCATACACTGTTAATTTTACAAATACTAAACATAACATCATGGGATCTACTCAACAGTAAACCTCAGCATTAAACTGAAAAACTCTGTTTAACCCAATTAAATAATCAATTTAAGAATTGCTTGACTTATATAAAACTTTGCGAAATTCAAAACAAGATTCTCACCCGAATACATTGTTGACTAACACTGATCTGTTTGGAGGGTTCCTAAATCATGGAATGAATTCGAGTATCCGTTTATGTACACTCCATTAAGTTTTGGACAAGAGGTACATAAATGTCATGGAGTTTCAACTATTCCTTTGCAAATACGGCAGATCCGCTCTTGATAAGGGACCCTTGTCCAAGCTCCTTCTCTAGAATTAGTAGGTAGCTTCTCAAGCCGTAGTTGTATTATACATCGTCGCACTTTAGCATTACAGAGTTTATTAATATAGCTAACTGGTATATTAATCGGAAAGCTTTGTCTTGTATATAATCAATACAAGAACGTTGCTGCTAATATTGACATGTTATTGGCTCTACTCCAGACCCAAGCTTTCTGTTTAATTTCTCTCTCTGGAAGTCCACACTTTAATGGAAAAATAGGAGTATAGCCAATATCTATAAAAAAAAGTATTGATCTCATTCATCCAATCTTTTAACACTCCAGTAGGGTGCTCAAGATGCAAATAATTAGCAAAATTCAAATACTTAGAAGCATAATTCTCATTTTACATTTTTAAATAAAATACACTACTTGCGATTGTATTCTGCGTACATAATGCTGTAAGCCCCAATTCACTACAAATCGCTTCTACAGTCATTGAATTGCAAAGGCGCAGTGCCAGGCACCACATTTAACCGCATTTAACCAATCTGTTTTTTGTTTTTGAAGACCTCTAGGCTATAAAGGTCACAATGCACCATGCTAGTTCTATATAGGTTCAAGAGACCTTCACCGAATAGCCACTTTTTGTGTAATAAAGCTTCTAAAAGCATTACACTTTTTCTGAGTTTTAACTTCAATGACTTTAGACAGCATAGTGGGTTCAAAGATTCAAAAATTGTAACCCTCAAATATGTATATCAGTGAAAAAACTTTGTTAAAGGGACGTTATGGTTAAGTTGCGCTGCTAAAAACCTATGAAATTCAGTGAAAAAACATTGTCAAAGGGACGTTATGGTTCCAAGTAAAACCGAAAAACCCTTGAAATTCGCCAGTTATGGTAAGCTAAGCAACCATAACTCGCGCTACCACCGTGCACTGCTAAGAATAACACCCAGGACATCAAAGATGACATCACAAATGTCATTGATGACATCACTGATGACATCACATGTGTATGTACTTTTCATGAACTATGTGTACAAGGGATTCTTATTATAATGTTGCGAAACAAGTGTCAAGGATCATTGCAATAAATATCATACCCTAATTAGTGCATTGAACGATGCATTGATATAAATAGCATTCTATTATGGGGTTCTATCTAGTATACTAAGCTACTCATACAGAAACATAACATTGTGTGCAGTGTACAAGATGAAAGTATAGTATTCGTAATGTTAATATGTTGAATAATGAAATGATAATTGTTTTCTTAATATATTTTTGTGTACTGTGAAATATGTAATAAGTAGCTAATAAAACACATGTATTACATAATTGCATTACTATAGACAAAACACAAAGACACAAGAACACATACCAATATGGGTATATACAGGGAAAGTGAAGTTAGCAAAAAAGCACAAGTAGTAGCAGAAACAATTAATAACTTAACTGATTATTTTCATGCAAATAAATGATTGCTCTGTTTCAAAGCTGCTATTTACTCTAGGTATATGTATCACTTGATGTGATTGGACCCTAAGAAAAGTACTGTGAGTACAATGTATATTGTAAATGAACTCATTTGATGTTCGCGGACATGTTCGAAGAACAGTACCACTACCTAAAAACTCTGGGGGGGTATGTTTGATTGTTATTTCCTAACATAGGAACATTTAACAAATTCAAAAAGAAGCACACAAACACATTATATGTACTAATACATGAGAAATATAACCCATATATACAACACACTAACCATTCATTTAAATGCACTATGTTCTAAAATGGAATATACCACAAGAAAATAAATTGGCTTCCAACATAATTACCTCACAAACACGACAGAACTGAGAACAAGAGCAGACCCACTGAGTACATAGGACGTATTTTACCTGAAATAGTAAGTGTACTTAATTTTATTCATATATTTATAAACTTTCTGTATTAGATAAAAAAATATATTATCTTTTTTTTTCTCTCACAGAAATGTCTAGTACTCTGGAATGGCTAGAGGAGCATTTCCCACATGAAGAAATGTCACAAGATAGTGAAACTAATGGTAAACACTTTATAATATAAACCATTTAATTATTATTATTTTGTATACATTTAACATATATACATATTTTTTTTGTACAGAGCATACCAAAATAGAAAATACTTGTTATGGATAACACTTTTCACAGTATAGAAGAAAAAATGGATTTATTGTTGACTAATTTTAATAATTTGAAAACTTTTGTGGAAGGTCATTTTAAACCAAAAACCTTGCACCATTGCCCCACATGTACTTGTCCCTCCTCACCATATCCCAGTCAATTATCCCCAAACCCTCTCCATAACCCAATACGTTTTGATGAGACTTCCATCCCTTCTTCACCTAATAACAATCATGATGAAACCCCTAATTCTCCTGTTTTTTTTTCTCTGTCTGCCTCACCTTCTCTGTCATAAATTATTAATATATGTTAAATCAAGTTTAATTTTTATATTGTGTTGTAAATAGTTTCGTTTTTTTTATTAAAAAAACAATGTAGGTGTCCGCGGACAGTGCAGGTGTTCTGAAATGTTCGTAAATAAACGAAAATTGAGGTGTACTGAAGAACACTATACCTGTTCGTACTGTTCGCTAGCAAGATGAAACTATTCTAAGAACACACGCGGAGTCCTGAAATGTTCGTAAAAAAAAAAAAATTAAAGTGTCCTAAAGAACACTATATCTGTCCGTAGTGTTCACTATCAAGTTTAAACTCTTCTAAGAACACAATTGGTGTCCTGAAATGTTCGTACGTAAACTAAAATGGAGGTGTCTTAAAGAACACTATACCTCTCCCTACTGTTCGCTAGCAAGTTGAAAATGTTCTAAGAACACAATTGGTGTCCTGAAATGTTCGTACATAAACGAAATTGAACGTGTCCTGAAGAACACTATATTTGTCCTTACTGTTTGCTAGCAAGTTTAAACTGTTCTAAGAACACACGCAGTGTCCTGAAATGTTCGTTTCACGTGTGACGCAATTTTAATTAGTTCAGGACCCGAACAGTGTCCGTAGAACATCAACAAGCATGCGCTAGCCAATCTCCGTGCATTTGGTGTCCTGCGGACATGCGCTTCCTTCGCGGACTTGTTCGCGAACGGATCATATGACCGCGCCCACGCTGATCGCGTGTTCTGAATGGGGACACTGTTCGGGTCCCTGAACAAATTAAAAGTACATTTTCAATTAATCCATAATATTTTTCAATAAAATCTCACCATGGCACAAGTCCCACATAGTAATCCTGAGTTTCTACATACCTTTTGAAACTTTTCAAACTTTTCTTTGTGTTCGATCTGTCCGCGGACAGCGCGCATGTCCGCGGACCGCGCACAAGCACCCCTATAAAAGACCACGCCCTAGAGCTCATTCTTATTGTGTTTCTGGCTTTTCTACAGAGCACAGCGAATTTTGCTGCCAACTGCAGATTTCCATCGCATCTTTGATGGCATCCCTGGCTGCTGAACTGCCACCTGGTGCTTCACCTGCTTCAGCACCACCCCCACCCCCTCCACCACCACCACCTCCACCCCCTCCACCACCACCACCTCCCCAAGGGCCTGAAGAGGGGAACAGGAGGGAGGATGCGGAGGAGGAAGAAGAGGATGATGAGAATGAGGTAGAGGAAAACCCTACTACCCGCACTAGGCGTGAGTCTTGGGTGTGGCGGTTATTTACCATTCATGGGAATGTTCCTAAGGCTCGTGCGAACCGCGTTACCTGCAATGAGTGCAAAATGATACTCAGTCGCGGGAAGCATGGTAAGTACAGCTTTGGGACTACTACTATGAAGCGACACCTGAGGTCATTTCACTCTGGGGCTATTTGCAGGGTTGTACCTTGCGAAGAATGTAGCAGGTTGATTTCCTCTACTTCATCCTCTGTTTCTGATCCTGTCACCACAAGGACCACCTCTGTGGGACTGCGTCTTCCTCAAGCTGCCTCACAGGTAATACAGAATGCTGATGACCCTTACCTTTCGAGGGTCACAGTTGTATGTATGTACTGTGACACAGTACTCTGCAGGGGGGAGCGACTTCATAGTGCTTTTGAGACTATCATCTCAGAGCACGAGAAGGTCTGCTCACTACCCAAATAAAACCCACTCTACATCTTCCTCTCTCAGCTCGCCCTTTCTTATCCCTGTGGTTGGTGTCCCCCCTTTTACCTTCCTTTCCCCTCCTCTCCTAGTGTGTCGTGTATAAAAAAACAAAAAAATACAAAATATCAAAAATCAAAAAAAAAATAAGGCTCTTTTCAGAGCCGCATTTCACAGTTAAAAAATAGAAGTGAAAATAAATGAAGCAGGGCCCTTTGTATTTTTTAGAAGTCCGCGCACAGTTCGCAAACATTTAAACAATTGGGTTGCTACCCCATCACAAACATTGCAATTCTCTCTGGGAGGAAGTGGTGGCTCTGAAAAGAGTCTTTGGGAGGTGTTTGTAAGTCAAAAATTATAAATGCTTAACACCTACTTCAAAATGGATGTTGTAATTCCAAAAAAGGTTGCAATGCATTTTGTACATTTCTCAGAAAAATCTGATTGCCACCCTAAGTAAGATGGACTCCATCTTTGCGAAAAATGTTTGTACTACGAAACAGAATATTTTCATTGTGAAAAGAAGACATGCCAAAATCTTTTAGAAAGGCACAAACAGCTTTATTAACATTGCGCCTTGCTTTTTCCATTTGTGGACCAAATGAAGAAGAACGAAGCCACAATTGTCTCTGCGCAATCTGTGAAAATATCACTTGAGAATAAGGAAACATGTCCATAACCTTCCCAAGTCCTTCTTTCATAGCAAATTGCAAAAAAATTCCAGTCACATGTCCTAAACTGTTCCCTCCACAATGAATTACAATTATGTCTGGATGTTGCTCTGTCTCCAAAGTAGCACAGAGAGGTAGCAAGTCCAACCACTTAATTCCACGTACTCCATGCCAGTGTACTTCACCATGTGGGAATCCAAGATCTACAGCTACTCCGCAGCTTTCTGCATGCACCTTCAACCAATATATCCATGAATATCCCAAAATCCATACCATCTTTTTCCTAAAATACATAGAAATAGCTATCTGTTGTTCTCTCAGCAAAAACAGTATATGAGAAATTCTCTTCTGGCACAACACACCCACTAAACTTTCCTGACCAATCCCTTTTAGTACTCATTCTCATTTGCATGACTTCTGAACCCAAAAATCCCCGGATGTAACTCCCGATGTCTGCGAACTACCGCCATGTCTGCAGACATATCGTAACATGAACAGCCCTTCTACCATTTCCACTTCACTCTCTCTGCCATTCCCTCATTGGATGTAGCTAAGAAATCACATGACCATGCACCAATCACATTCAAGACCTCTACATCTAACTGCATCATCATAGATCAGCACTGCAAATGTACTGTGAATCTCTCTGAGTACAAGTGTCATATCATTGGCAAGCACCATCTACCAGAAATACTGTACAAGTCTCCAAGATTTCTACTTGCAGCTCCATGCATATCCATATGCATGAACACAAACTTCAGGTATGCATATTTTCTGTACAGTAGATGAACACATTTTCAACCAGACTTTTAGCTTGTGTAATCTGTAAAATGAATTTACTGTATTTTTTTCAATTTCCTAAAATCAACTATCACTTATAAACCTTTATACTATTTATTTTCTTTATACACACACACTCAAATCATGTCAAACTAACATTTTTTAAATGAAATATATAGACTACATATATCAAACAAAATTGCATGCAAGCACAATCTATGTTTAAATCTTTAAAAAAATACTTATACAATTTCATATTTTTTTGTTTTTATTTATTTATTTACTTAATTACTTTAATTTAGACATGACATTGAGGCGCTATTACCTAGAACAGCTTAGTTACAGAAATAGTGGTATTCACTGGTATATTATAAATTTCACAAGACATAGTAAAGATATTTTTTTGCTACAGTTAGTCATTCAATACAATTTGTTCATTAAGAACATATCATATGTACTGAACTGATGCAATGTATCTTATGTAAATAAATTAGTTTAAAGGTTTTAAAGAAGGCACTGAGGATTTCAATTAAAAACATCAATATCTAAATTAAAAACAGCGCTATATACAAACAAAGTTACTAATTTGAAGCTTTTACAATTGCAGTGAAGACCAGTCTCCTGAAAAGAAGCAGCCAAATTCGAAGAACAAAGAAGAACTAAGATGTTACCTGTTAATTTAAGAAAAGAAGTAAGTAGAATATCACCATAATATTGTATTATTACTCAAACATACTATGACGTTAATACAAGCTATTTCTGTGCCTAAAAATAGAGATTGTGTACCATTTTGTCCAAAAATCTCCATGTCTTAAACAGCGATTTACAGCCAGAATGGCCCACAAATTCCTATTTTTGGACACACAAATTACCCAACTGAACCGCTACAATTTTCATATTATAGAACAAACAACTGTTTTAATTGTATACATTAGATTTACTATTTGTACTTTTCCACACCACTAGCTTACTTTTTTTTGTCATCTGAACCCCAGTTTAGTAACACATCAATTCAAGAATACCTATCCCTACTAGTTGTAGTTCCCAATGCACAATCACACACCATTACTCAAACACTCATGCACACAGCACACATACATTCCAGAACACCCCAACCCATATCTTCTTTATTTTTTTCAACAGACCCTAAAGAATGCCTACCAAAAGTCAAGTCTGTAGAAAGCAACGCAAAAGTAGAGCAAATGAAAATAAAAGTGTCCAACATAAGCATCCATCTCTAGCAGAATTTGTAAAAAAAGTTGAAACAAAACAGCTAATACAGTCATTTAGTGAAACACAAGAAGTTTCAAGTACAAAAACTTTGCCTCCTCTATCAAAATATAAAACAAACCAAAAAACAATTAACAGAAAATCAGCTATCACTACAGATAAAACTACTTCTTCAAATTTTAATATAGTAAGCATACCAAGAAAAGTATTTTAGCCAAAATGTACCTTCACACAGTCCTTCAAAATCTTATAAAAACAGGAGAGAAATCAGGTTCAATGCTTAAAACCAATCATAGGAAATTAATCTTAGAAGCGTTGATGGACAGTGCAATTCTTCTCAAAAGAAAGATATTTATTTTACTGTTAAACAAAATGAAACCACTAACAAAACTAATAACTAAATTACAAAAAAGACTTCTCAATAAGCGAAATGTGAACAGAAAGAACTTCTTAAGTATCTGCGGAGGTGAATGGAATCACACTACGAGCACAGAACCATATTTTAATGAAGAAGTGTACAAACAAAAGCAAACAAATACAATTGCCATACACAGCAGTGGTCGAGGTTATGAAAAAGTGAATAATACCATAATGGAACAAGAAGTACTCCTTACAAAAATATGCCCTGAAAACTTAGAATTACCCCTCCATTCAACTGAATCAGAACGTCTAGTGTACAAATGGCCATGCACGTCAATGTGTAACATACATTTACGCCAAATCCTCAATAAATATGTAAAAAGCAAAGACAAAATCAAAATTAAATTACTGCAAAATATGGATACCTGTCCAGTGCGCAAGTACACAGGGCTACAAGGACATTCATTGGCCTGCATTATAGGACCTACTTGTAAAACCACTTTCCATGATATCAAAAGGATATCAACACATCATTCAACTATAAGAAATCTTGTCTATAAACTGCACTATGCTAAAAGTCCTGCTTTAGCACTATGAAAGTTAAATAACATCCTTCTACATGGTACAGCAAAAGGCATACTTGAAGAAATTCACTATATCCAGAAAAAATATTTTGGAAGTGAAAGCCATTTACAGAATGAAATAGCTTTAAACCAATTAAGCAACAATTATACACATGGCAACCTTTTGCTAAACACATACAAAAAAGAAATACTAAAATGTAAAAGTACATCAGCTGAAGTACCAAACCATGTATGTGTATGTTGCCGTAGAACTTTTTATAAAAGTAACACAAAAACTGTAGACCTATCATACAAAATAGAAGACAATGAAGATTCTAAATGGTTTGAATTAGCTCTCTACCTTGTAGCAGAAAACAAATACGAAATAACTGAGCCCTTAATACTTTGCAGTTACTGCACTACAAAACTTGACAACAACCAAACTCCTTCACGTGCTATCACAAATAATTTGGAATTATACCCAGTACCAAAACCCCTAAAACAACTTAATTTATATGAGAGCATCATAATTCAAACAGTACACCCATTTCAAGCAATAATACGCCTTCAACCAAAAACAGCAAAATTACCTCCCTCTGAATTGGTAAAAGGCATTTGTGGAAAAGTAGTTTATTTACCATTAGATCTAAAAGAAAATGTGCATACTCTAGGAGTGCAACGTCCAATGCAGCAATCTTTAATTATCTTAGTAAATGGAGTACCTACAAAAGACAAAATAATATGGCAACAGCTGGTAGATTTATATAAAGTTAGAAAAGCCTTCCAATATCTTAAAGAGAATAATGAATATTACCAAGAAATTAATATTGAAGAAAACTTGAGGGATACAACTGAAATAATTCAAGAAACACAAGAAGCTGGTCAATTTGAGCTACTAGATCCTGCTACAATATCAAATACTTTAGACCATTATACAATTCATCCTTTGCACTGTAATGACACCGTAGAAGATGTACTGGAAACTTACCAAATGCGTCAAACAAAAGGATCGCCAATCAGCATATGGGAAAACATTATAGAAGCACGTGCTTTTCCTCTACTCTTTCCTACTGGCAAAGGAGGAAGGTATGATGATAGGCCTATTCAAATATCAGCTTCAGAATACCGCTCATTACGGATGTATTCTGAAGATCCCAGATTTAGACAAAATGTGGAATACATATTCCACCTACTCTTTGAAAGTGAACTAGAAACTTGCACACATATTAAAATCAGGATCACACTTTCAAAATATGACAGCTACACAATTATTAGAAAAAGTGCAACAAAAGGATGAGGTTTTACAATCAAATATTACAAATCTATTAGCAAATATGCGTGGTACTAAAGAGTACTGGTTTCAACGTCATGGAAATGTACGTTGTATGATCAGAAACCTTGGCCCACCCACTTGGTTTGTTACATTAAGTTGTGCAGAATATTCATTGGAAGATTTACATGATTTCCTACGCATATCAAATAAAAACAAAACAAACATAGATATACTAACACCTGGAGAACTTTGTTCTTTGGATCCTGTTAATGTTTCAAGATATATTCACAATCACTTCATTGCTATGCTACATTTTATTTGTAATAAAACTGTTTCTCCCCTTGGAGAAGTGCAACACTTCTTTTGGAGAAAAGAATACCAAGCCAGAGGAGCACCACATATCCACATGCTTTTATGGATTAAAGATGCTCCTAAATTTGGTCAAGACAGTGATGCCACTGTTTTACAGTTTATTGAAAAATATGTCACTTGTGAAATTCCATCAGAAGCCACAAATAGTGATCTTCATGCACAAATTTTACAATTTCAAAGACACAAATGTGGAAAATATTGTCGTCGCAAATACAAAAACAAAGGGAAATACTACACCAAATGCCGATTTGGTTTCCCTAGACCACTTACAAATACAGGTCAAGTGAACAACCTCATGTCTTCAGTTAGACATAGTGTTAAAGGTAAGTCACCTAAAAATACATATTACATAAAAAGAAAAGAAGAAGAAAAATATATCAATGATTATAATGCAATCATTGCCCACTTATGGAATGCAAACATAGATGTGCAGTACATTGCAGACAATTCTACTGCAGTTGCACGATATGTCACAGCATATTTAACTAAAGCAGAAAATACAGAGCTCCAAGACCTCTGGAATGACCTGTCATCAGATAAAACAGTATCTCAGAAATTATACAGCTTGGGCATAAAAATGCTCACCCATAGAGAATGTGGATCATATGAAGCAGCTGATCGTTTAACTGGTACTGCATTGTATGGTAAATCTGAAAATATAGTATGGCTACGTCTTGGTCCAGCTAAATCTAGAAAAAGAGTTCTAAATCATATGAAGATATAGAAACAAGAGCCAAACATGATCCCAACAGCCAAGACATTTTAAAAAACAATTTATTGGACACATACACATACTACCCAAACAGAAGTAATACTTTGGAAAACATGTGTCTATACCACATATCCCAAAACTACACATACAAAAATAATATGAAACCTCATGAAAAAAAAGGTAAATATAGAGTGACAAACTGTGAAGGCAGCTTAGTTAAACTCACTAAACCAAATTTAATTAATCATATCAAATTGTCATTAAAGACTCCTCAACATTAAGAAGTATATTACATGTCCCTGCTACAACTCTTCAAACCATGGAGAAAAGAAGAACAATTACTAGATAACTATGACTCATATGAGGATGCTTTCAAAGCAAATGAAAGCACTATAACTGATGTAAACTTTACACAGTACAAAACAATGTTGCACAATGAACAGCAACACGAAGAAGAACTCCAAGCCCAACTAGATAAGGACACTCCTGACAGTAGTCAACCTTCTGTAACAGGAAGCCAAGAACCACTGGGAGAACCACTAATAATAAATGAGGCAGAATTAGCTATGATAGAAGTAGAAAACACCATGTGTCAGTATGAAGATAAAGAAGACTTAACTATACTACAATCAAAACTAAACAATGAGCAAAGTAGCATTTTTCAAGAAGTAACAAAAAAAATTGCACATGGTGTAAAACATGAAAATAAAGAATGTTCCTGCCATAATTATAAACCTATACTACTGTACGTCAGTGGTGAAGCTGGTTCTGGCAAAACATTCCTAATCAAAATCATTAGTAAGTTCCTTCAACAATTGACAAACAACAAACTGTCAGCTGTTGTCACTGCCCCCACAGGTTTAGCTGCCTACAACATAGGTGGTGTTACATTACACCGATTACTACTATTACCAGTAGAACACCAGAACAAATTAGACTATTACAAACTTTCTGCAGAAGCTGCAATGGAATTAAGCAGAGTATTGAAACAAATGAAAATGCTACTAATAGATGAAGTGAAGTGATGAAGTGAGCATGGTCTCCAACCTGATGTTAGCTTTGATTCACCTCAGATTACAAGAAGTACTCAAAACAGACTATGAAGAACTCTTTGCAGGAAAACACATTATTGTTTTTGGAGATCTGCTTCAATTAACACCAGTTAAAGGTGAGCCTATTTTTAAAACATTAGGACACAAACTCTGCCGTAAAACTGTTGGCAGCATTGGAAATGTCAACCTTTGGCAACATTTCCAATACAGAGAATTAACAGAAAACATGCGGCAATCTGCAGATCTCACTTATGCCAACATTTTAAAAAGTATCAGAGTTGGTATACTTTCTAAAGAAGCAGAAGCAATATTGAAAACCCGGCACATTAATGCACTTTATGGCGATAATGCATGTGCTACAGATGTTATGGAACAATTAGCCCACATAAATGTCAATTGTATGGCCTTAATGCCAACTCTTGCAAGCTGTTTCAAATTCAATGAAATCATGCTAAGTAAAGAAATGCAACCAATCATGGAAATTAGCGCCACAGACAAACTAGATGTACATTGTATGACACTACCCATGTGTGACCAAGCCACAACAAGACTAAATAGTTTAGAAAAATCAATCTCAAACACAGCAGGCTTAGAAAAGATATTAAAATTATCCTTAAATTGCAGAGTAATGCTCAAACGTAACCTTGACGTGGACCAAGGACTAGTTAATGGAGCACTGGGTACAGTTGTTGGCTTTCAAACATACTCACGCGACAACAAAATTCAGTTTGTCAATATACTCTTTGACAAACTTTCAGAAGTAAAAAGGATAGGACGCTCAACAGCTAGATTCCTTCTCTTCAAAGATATGTATGTACGCAGAGAACAATTTTCTCTAACTCTTGCATACGCAGTCACGATTCATAAATCACAAGGTCTTACCCTAGACAAAGCAATGATAGATATTGGTAACACAGTCTTTAAAGAAGGCATGAGCTATGTAGCACTATCACGCTTACGTACACTTGACGGTCTATTTCTAATCAACTTTGATGCAAGTAAAATAAACGCTGATATTCCTTGCATTTTAGAATACGATAGACTACGCTCACTATACACCCCCACCTAAACACATATTCTGTTCCACAAAAAGTAAAACGTTATAAAAGAAAAATAAATCAAACAGAAATGCAACAGGATGTCACTGCAAATCCTCCAAAGAGAGTAAAAGAAACTAATACTTCATCAAGTACCACAAGCAAAAAAGAATCAATTAGGGAAAGTAAACCAGGTACTTCTTTAAAGAAGGAAGACAAAGTCCAAAAAAAGCAGTTAGATACAGAACTACCTGGACCATTTAAATTCTCAAATATAGTTGGTGTAAATTGCTACGCAAATGTAGCAATGAATATTCTATTTCAATTACCACCAATTGTTGACAACATTTACTTACACAGTACAGACCCATTGTGTTTGCAAATGTTAGTACTTCACAGAAATGCAGCAAACAATCCTGACAACATGTATAGTGTTTATGGAATAAGACAACAATTGGACTTCTGTGCTGGAATGGTGAAATTCACTATAAACTCACAGGAAGATCCACAAGAATGTCTAATGTACTTACTACAAGTACTGGAAAACAAAAACATACCTATAAATGAAATCTTTCAGATTTCATACATGTGGAAACATACATGCACTCTCTGCAACAATGTGACACAAGAAGAAATCCCCAATGAACTCTTCATGTATATATATCAATACCAAATTGTGAATCCATTCCATTTCAGCGACTTGTACAAAATGCAAACCATGGTAGATTATGCTCTACCTGCAATTCAGATAATCGCTCCACGTTAGTAATACAAACACGTAGTAAATACATAATACTAATGCTTCTACGTTACAATGCAGATGGTACCAAAAACAACTGCAAGCTGACTGGATTCACACATGGTCAAATATCACTTGGTAAGAAAACCTTCACAACAATAGGTATAATCTACCACGCAGGAGCCACAACCAATTCAGGGCACTACACTGCATATATAAAAAAGGAATGTGCATGGTTTGAATGTAATGATAGTACCATTACTCTAAAGCAGAGATTACCAGCAAATCTTACAAACGCTTATTTGATGTTCTTAAAACCAAAATTTGATAACTAAACTGTATTTAAACCCTAAGTAAACTTGTGTTAAAAAAAATGTAAACTGTTAGAATACTCCAAAAGCTATCTAACTGCTCAAAGATTCTACAACAACTAATCAGATAAATGAATACCACTAAATTAGACCAAAAAATACACAGTTAGAATACGCCAATTGGTATCTAACTGCTCCAAAATTTTATAATATCAAAACAAATAAATAATATGTTACTGCTCCAAAAAAATACAACAAGCCAAAGTATAAAGCATTAGCCAGAAACAACAAGTGAACACTGAAAACAAACAAACAAATAAACTGTAGCATAACAGAAAAAGTTTTTTTTTTAATCCAACATGGATTTTTTTTTCTCCCACAGACCCAATGATTTTAACAACAAATACAGAAACTGAGCAAATTGCACAGTACTCTGATTTGTAATCTACTAAATATGAGGGTCCAAAAAAAAAAAGTATATTGATTATACAATGTAATAAGTCATTACAAAATACTAATACTAACATGCTATTTTCTTTTATCACAGAAATTAACAAGAAATACATGTACTCCGGTTACTAGACCAAACAGTAAGTATACAATAATAAGGAGAACCATAGCAGCATATCACATCCATAGTTTCTAATACCTTTGTTCCTTATACATTTGTTTTTCACCCAAAGTTATAAGCAAATATGAATGTGATATGCTGCGGTGGTTGTTGCCAGGGCATAGAGTCTTGGGTGCATGGCCATTTGGCCATGCACCCAAGACTCTATGCCCTGGCAACAACCACCGCAGCATATCACATCCATAGAGTCAAACATTTCAACTATGGTCTATGGAAACTTTTAATGTCCGCGGACATTATGGGGGTAATTCATAGAATTCAGCGCACAAGTGGCGCACGCGGCTGGTGCACAGTGTGCGCGTGCAAATCCCTGCGCCAGCCGCGTGCGCCAAAACCCATTTCCGCGCACAGCGTATTCATGGATTCCAGCTACCAAAACCAGCCGTGGCGCACAGTGGCGCAGCGACCCTGCAGCAGCACCAGTTATGCCCCCAAGAACGCCTCTCGCGCAGGGAAAAGCCATCAAAATCCCCAATCCAGTGCAAAGTGCTGTGCTAACCCTGTACCAGCACGGCAAGCGGGCTACGTGTATCACTGGGGTGCGCGGGAAGTACCTCACGTCATTTCAGCTGGGTACGTGCATTTCAGGGGTGCGCTGGAAGTTTTGCACGCGATTCCATCAGGGTACGTGTATTTCAGGGGTGCGCGGGAAGTTCCAAACGCGATTCCATCAAGGTACGTGTATTTCAGGGGTGCGTGGGAATTTTCACACGCGATATCAGCAGGGTACGTGTATTCCGGGGGTGCGCGGGCAGTCCCACACGCGAATGTCCAGGCTACGTGTATTTCAGGGTGCGCGGGAAGTTTCACACGCGATATCAGCAGAGTACGTGTATTCCAGGGGTGCGCGGGAAGTTCCACACGCGAATGTCCTGGCTACGTGTATTTCGGGGTGCGCGGGAAGTTCCACACGCGAATCTCCTGGCTACGTGTATTTCGGGGTGCGCGGGAAGTTACACACGCGAATCTCCTGGCTACGTGTATCTTGGGGTGCGTGGGAAGTCTCACACGCGAAGTCAGCAGGGTACATGTATATCAGGGGTGCGCAGGAAGTTACACACGCGAATCTCCTGGCTACGTGTATCTTGGGGTGCGTGGGAAGTTTCACACGCGAAGTCAGCAGGGTACATGTATATCAGGGGTACGCGGGAAGTTACACACACGAATGTCCTGGCTACGTGTATTTCGGGGTGCGCGGGAAGTTTCACACGCGATATCAGCAGGGTGCGTGCATATCAGGGGTGCGCGGAAAGTATCATACGCGATTCCATCAGGGTACGTGTATTACAGTGGTGCGCGATGAGCACCACACGTGAATTGCACGTGTGGGTCCTCCCAGGTGTTCCCTCTACACCCTCCACGGCCCCTGCAGGTGGCTCACACCACAGGGGCCTACCCTGCACATGTCCTGCAGGCACCCCATCCACCATGGCCATGCCCCCCAGCCAACCCACATGTCAACTTGCACTACTGCCCACCAACGCATGTCCCCCTGCACCCCCAGCCACCAGGGGCACCCTCCACCAGGCCCCCACCCATGTCTCCCACCACCCCCCCCCAGCACTGTGGGGCACCTGTCAGCAGGCCCCCACCCATGTCCAACTCATGTCCCCACCACCCACACCCCCCAGCAGTGCAGGGGCACCCTCCACCAGGCCCCAGCCCATGTCCAACTCATGTCCCCACCACCCCCACCCCCCAGCAGTGCAGGGGCAGCTTCCACCAGGCCCCCACCCATGTCCAACTCATGTCCCCACCACCCCCACCCCCCAGCACTGTGGGGCACCTGCCAGCAGGCCCCCACCCATGTCCAACTCATGTCCCCACCACCCCCACCCCCCAGCAGTGCAGCGGCACCCTCCACCAGGCCCCCACCCATGTCCAACTCATGTCCCCACCACCCCCACCCCCCAGCAGTGCAGGGGCAGCCTCCACCAGGCCCCCACCCATGTCCAACTCATGTCCCCACCACCCCCACCCCCAGCACTGTGGGGCACCTGCCAGCAGGGCCCCACCCATGTCCAACTCATGTCCCCACCACCCCCACCCCCCAGCACTGTGGGGCACCTGCCAGCAGGCCCCCACCCATGTCCAACTCATGTTATCCACCACCCCCACCCCCCAGCACTGTGGGGCACCTGCCAGCAGGCCCCCACCCATGTCCAACTCATGTCCCCACCACCCCCACCCCCCAGCAGTGCAGGGGCACCCTCCACCAGGCCCCCACCCATGTCCAACTCATGTCCCCACCACCCCCACCCCCCAGCAGTGCAGGGGCAGCCTCCACCAGGCTCCCACCCATGTATCCCACCACCCCCACCCCCCAGCAGTGCAGGGGCAGCCTCCACCAGGCCCCCACCCATGTCCAACTCATGTCCCCATCACCCCCAACCCCCAGCACTGTGGGGCACCCTCCACCAGTCCCCCACCCATGTCTCCCACCACCCCCACCTCCCCAGCACTCTGGGGCACCTGCCAGCAGGCCCCCACCCATGTCCAACTCATGTCCCCACCACCCCCGCCCCCCAACACTGTGGGGCACCTGCCAGCAGGCCCCCACCCATGTCCAACTCATGTCCCCACCACCCCCACCCCCCAGCAGTACAGGGGCAGCCTCCACCAGGCCCCCACCCATGTCTCCCACCACCCCCACCCCCCAGCAGTGCAGGGGCACCCTCCACCAGGCCCCCACCCATGTCTCCCACCACCTCCACCCCCCAGCAGTGCAGGGGCACCCTCCACCAGGCCCCCACCCATGTCTCCCACTACCCCCACCCCCCAGCAGTGCAGGGGCACCCTCCACCAGGCCCCCACCCATGTCTCCCACCACCCCCACCCCCTAGCACTGTGGGGCACCTGCCAGCAGGATCCCACCCATGTCCAACTCATGTTCCCCACCACCCCCACCCCCAGCACTGTGGGGCACCTGCCAGCAGGCCCCAACTCATGTTCCCCAGCCAACATGTCATCACAATCTAGATCCCTGGTCCCTATGGTCAGCCTCCAAATGCAAAACACCCACCCGAGTATTGCATCCACCCACTCAGAAATGGCAATTACATGACAGAACACCAATTGCAAGTTTCGAAGGAAACACATGTCCCTCACATACACCCAATGGGTGTCAGTGAATCTCAAAACCCACATCATGATATGCATGAAACCAATGAGATGATACTACACATTGAAGTTCGATAAAAAAATATGTATTAAAGGAAACATGAATAGATTCAAAAATAAAGAAACAGAAATGGGAATGTACAAAAAAGAAAAGAAGCATGTCCGTGAAAAAAAGCAAAACCAAAAATCATAATCCAAAGTAATGGTGTCCAAAGTCACTGTCCACAAAAGAAAATCCAATGGGAAATAATAATTGAAAGCCATTGCTCCATGGGTAAATTGTGAAAGAAAAAGAAAATCCAACAGTGAACTATGTACAGACGAACAAGCCAGGGTCCATTATCCCAACAAAAGAAATGAAACAACACTAACTAATAAAATAAACTTTATACAAAAATGTGGCCAATGTCCAAAAGGTCCAAAATAAATAAAAAAACAAAGGAAACCTAACACTAACTACATAACTATGTACAAGGGCAGCGGGCTAGTCTGACAGCTCACTTTTGGATGTCCCGGGCCAGGGCATCGTCGAACTCCTGCTCAATGTCCCGGAGGCGGTCCTCCTCCATGGCCCCGAGGGTCCGCAGGGCCGTCGACGTGTCCACCTCCAACCCCCTGCGGATTGCCTCGAGGCACTCGGCCCGCCTCAGGGCCCTCCGCATGGAGTTCTCCGCCCTGACCATAGTGAGCCGTGCCTCTTCCGCCTGCTGCCGCTCCGCATCTATGGCGTGGCCCAACCACTGCCACACGGAAGACACTCTCTGTCCTGGGTCCTCCTGCCCTCCGGCCGATGCCTGCCCCTCCGATGTTGAAGGCCCCGAGCCTTCATGTCTCCCACCACGTTGCTGCTGCTGCTGTGCCTCTGCCCGTGCACTGCCTCCTGCTGCCTGCACATCCTCCGCCGGCTGGTGTGCAGTCGTTGATGTGGCCACCCCTGCTGGACGTCCGACTCCCGACTGTGGCAGGGATGCCTCCTCCACCAGCCTGGCCGCACCGTCAGAGCGAGCTCCACAGGGCACCCAGGTGACTGATGGGTGGGAAGATGGCACGGAGGACGAATGGCGCGTAGGGGGTTCAGTTGGGGAGGGGGTCGTAGCAAGCCTGATCAAATGGAGGAATCCGGCCTGGGTGACCTGTCCCAGTAGGCTGACGTGGTCAACGAGCAATTCGAGATGACGTGCAGTCTCCTCATGAAAAGACTGCAGGTCACCTCGCATGGCCCGTTGACGCAACGCCACACCAGTCAGGACAGGCTCAACCCGGACCCGGATAGCCACGTCTGCAGGCAGAGGAAGGCCAGTTGTCGTTTGCTCATCCCCTGCCTGAAAACGGGTCTGGACGTAGGCATCCCTGCTGGTGCAAGATGATGCAGGGACAGGATCAGGGACAGGATTGCACACAGGCACCTCTGCGGCGGCCTTTGCTGCCTCCTGTCCCTGGTCCTGCACTGCACCACTAGCACCAGTGGGATCCCCACCTCCAGACCCCGTCTCTGTTGCTTGCACGGCCTCCTCCTCCACCAAACCCCCCACCAACCTGGATGACTCTGTGCTATCTTCCCCCGTTGGGCCCTGTGGGATCCCAGCTGCCCCTTCTGCTGCCGAGGAGTCCAACTCCAACCTCCGCCTCTTGGACCTCCCCCCGGCAGCTGCGGCCTGGGACGCGGCACCGGACTCCTCACTCCCCGACGAGATGACAACCTGGGAGGGGAGCCGGGCCTTGCGTCTCCGGCTGGCGGTGGGATCCCCGCCGCTGTGCTCCACAGCACCTTCTCCGCCCTCTTCATCAGTTGACGCTGCAGACAGGGAGAAATAAAACACAGGCATCAGGGCACTGTACAATGGACACATACACACATGACAGTTGTACATGAGTGGCATTGGCAAACCTCAGACATGCCATCACAATCCCCAACACACATGGCATTTCAACTCGCACACATGAGCCATACCACAGCCATATCGCAACTGCCAGCACCATCCATACACATACAACAGCATGAGCAGGCAAAGCTGAGCCAGACATCACATGCAACACAGGAAGTGCACCACACATGTACACACACCACCACACTTGCATGCATGTGTACACCTCTGCCAAGTGTTGCAGTGTTCAGATGGGCATCCATGTCACATCTGCCAATCAGATTTCCACATCCCGCTGTCACATGCATCCATGTTGCATCACTGTTGCACCCTTGTCAAATACACACAAATGCACATGTACACACTGCTGATACATGCAGCTGAAAACAACATACATGCGTGACATCACGGACATGTCTACTTACATACACATTCATCCAAACATGTGTGCCCACACAACTGCATTTGGCATGCAAGCCTACACACACAAGCACCATCCATGTCTCACACATTACAGCCCTCGCATGTGTTAGCCCCACGGCCCTGTACACCCCCACCCATACTCGACCCCATACAAACAGATGTGCAACCTGCACACTACTGAAACATCACCACACGCACAGCTCACAATCAGGATGCATGTACACTTACCGCTCGACTCCAGACGGGTCTGCCTCTCAAGGACCTGGACGTGGAGCGCTGGGGATATGCGTTCCAGGACCCTCATTTGATCTTCCGACAAGTGGCCCCGGCGCCCCTTGGCATCTGCTGCCTTCAAGAGGCGCCGGGCCTTGTTCAGGGTCCTGGACCTGAAGTATTCCCAGCGCTTCTTGACATGTTGGAAGTCGCGGACTGCCACCCCCTCCGCGTTGATGGCAGTCACGATGTCAGTCCAGATCCGAGTCCGTCCTTCCTTGTCGGCGCGGGAACTTCCGAAGAGGGCATCATATTGCCCCAGGACTTGCTCCACTAGGACACCAACTTCCCTGGCACTGAAGCTGGTGCCCCTCTGCCTCTCCGGCCTGGGGTTGTCAGTGGTGCCAGATGTTGCAGTGCCCGACATGACAACCCCAGAGGCAGGAGTGGGTGGGCAACTGGGTCCTGGGGCTGGGCTGTGGAGCAATGGAATCCCAGTCGGGAGTCTTCGGTTCCAGCAGGGGTGGTCACAGCAACAGCACCCCTGGCTGATGTGCAGGCAGCAAATGGCAGGGCACGTGGGCAGCAGGCAGTCAGGCAGCAGCAGATGGCAGGTGGGAGCGTGCTCGGGGCTCTGGGGGGCAGTAGTTCGGCCTTCTGGGCAGGAGCGTGGTCTTCCGTGTGCTTACGCGTGGCCAGCTTGATACAGAGTGATTTGGCACGTGAAAATTCGGCACGTCAGCGTGTAATTCGAGGAAAGGCCCTTAGCGCGTAAGCGCGTCTGCACGCATACGCAATTTCATTGGACAGAAGGCCCCTCAAGCGCAAGCGCCCCTGTGACGTGACGCGCACAGGCGTGCATGGCCATTTCAGCAAGCGTGAAAAACTGCACGTCCGCGTGTAATACGGGGAAAGGGCCCATGCGCGTAAGTGACGTGACGCGCGCATGCGTTTCCCTCAGCACGGGTTAAAGGTGAGTGGGCCCAGCAGTTCGCTGTACGTGCCTTTCGTGGAGACCGATGTGTGTTGTTGCTTCCTGTTGTTTTGCGCGCCATCACAACTTCACAGCTATCAAGGACGTATCTCTTCTTTTGGCGGCGTTATTGGCTACGCGTGTTTTTCTGCATTGCGCTAGTCAGACGGTGAGTCGCACATGCTCTTTTTCCCACTGCGGGTGCCCCTGTGTATCGCACCCATTTTTGATGTCATAGTAGCCTGCATGTCCCACGCGTACGCGTTATTCGTGTTACTGGGTGCCACCGTGTACTGCGGGAGGTTGAATCCACGCACGTAGGCTGCAGGGTTGCGTGCACGGTTTTACTGCAGTTTTGGGGTGCCTGAGCGTTGCGTGACCCGTCACTACATCACCGGGGTCACATACAGCCTTGCAGGTGCAGGGGGGCTGTTAACATCTTGCTTCCCACCCCCTTCACCCCAATTGCCCAGGTCAATTGTGGTGTACACCTCCCATTGGCACCACTCCATCTGTGCCGGCACTACTACATCTGTGCCATGGTTGGGAGGCCACCAAAGGTGAGGGGCGCCTCAGCTGGGCGTCCTCCTCGTGGCGGGCGTGGTCGGGGACGTGGCTGTGGTGACCAGGGAGTAGGGGGACTCCAGGGTGTCCAGGGCGGCCACAGAGGGGGAAGAGGCAGGGGTGCGCCACTTGAGCACAATGTTGTGCCATGTGTCGGTGCAGTCATGCCACCACCCCCTGTGGTTCCGGGGGATGCAGCTTCTGCATCTGGCACTGGCGCCCGTGTGACCCAGCAGTCCGTTCCATCGACTGCCACGGGCCGAAGGGTAGTGGTAGCTGCAGGTGCACCTGTGGACACCGCCACCCAGGCTCGGGGACTGCCAGCGCAGGCTGCGTTGGCACTTGAAGAGCCCTTGGTAGATCTCCAACAGGCCAGGGGGGAAACCATAGGGGCAGGCCGAGCTGCTCAGACCAAGACACGTGTCCCTGGGGCAGTCATGTCATCTGCTGCCCCGAACAGCCG